>NC_092814.1:379947652-380249527 GCF_023375885.2 Dermacentor andersoni | reverse complement strand
AACTTAGCCACAAACACTCAGCTCTTCCCATACCATATTATAGGGCATTTTCTGCTGTAAGTCAGATCAATAGTACAAATGGAAGTTGCTCACTGACTGAACATGGATGGTAGCAGTTTCCTTGTTTCTCAAAATAACTTGCACCAACCTAATGAGGACTACATCGGACCACAGCACTGTGGTCTGTGCCCCTCTCTTCGTCCTATTGTTTAGTGCTGTTTACTGCTCGTGACTACAGCACATTTTGGCTGCTAAAAGTCTTCCCTCAATTTATGTCACCTTAATTCTTATACCTTTATTGTGGCCTACCATGTTTGCACCATCAATGCTACAGGCGCCATCATGAAGTAAACTTTGTTCCAGCTTTGAGTAACAAATATCAGCAGTGATTTCGAATGTTCTTAGCACTACTATATAACAACTTTGAGCATTTATTTATATGTTTAGTTTCTTTGTTCTATCATAAACGCCATATCTTCTGACCTATTATTTAAAAGCTGCCCAGTGGAGTTCTCTCTCAGCTTTCTCCACTTCTGAATGACATTACATCTTTTGAAGGAGAGAAAGCATTTGTTACCATAGGTGACACGACATAAGTTATGCCATATCATATCACCTACGTATGGTTAATATGTGCTGTATGTTCTTAATGTTTTCAAGCAAAACAAACATTCAAGCCACCAGCCAAGCAAAGGAACTTACCACTTCCATACTTATGTAGCCGTTTGAACATGGTCTTGTACCAATCACTGGCATACTCGTCCTTGACATTCTGTAACAAAAGTGGTAAAACAGCCCACCTGAAAACTTCGAACCTTAAGCAATGTCTTTGTGACAAACCACACATAGATGCCCCGAGTACAACTCGCTGGCTTGTGTCAATGTAAGCCGGCCGCACTGCTTCTTGTTCATTTTCAGAACCAAATTACAGTCCTTACAGAAACCGCTCACTTGTATGTCTTCAGACAGTTCTAGAATTTACACACAAAAATCATTAATACACCTAACACCAGTGCTAGCCTGGAAAACATAAGAATGTAGCGTCACCTTTAGCAGCACTTAACAAGAAACAATGTCAAGAGCCTCCCTTAAAGGCGTTAGAAGAAGGTCCGGGACCTCAAAACCCTAGAAAAATCTCTAGCAAGAATTAAAGCATCCTAACTAACTTAATATAATAGCTTTTCTGCAACCCAGTTTTTGTTCAGTCTTCCTGGAGAACACTGTCGTGACGTCACAACACAGAAGGTGGTCATGTGGGTGTAGGCTGTTGCAACGATTTGACACTCGCTCTGGTTCACACAGTCTGCTATGCTGCTACAGTGGCCTTCACAATAAGTAGCAGCATAGGATGCAACTGAGCAGGCAGCAGCCAGGGTCAAAACCTTGCAATGCCCTGCTCCCACATGACCACCTTCTGCACCTTGATACCACAACACAGTATATCCTTTCGGGAAATGAAATTGAAACTGGGTTGTAGAAAAGCTATTAAATTATTTAGGACTCTCTAGGCCTTGCCAGTATTTATTTTAGGGTTCATTAAATGCAAAACAAAAAGGAAGTTGGAGGTGTCGTGTCAGTCCTCCTCTAAAAGAAATCAGAAAACGTCGGAATAGTCAGACAACATGGTGAGTATTGCACGTGATTTTCAAACAACAGCAATTCCGCTGTGGCCCACACCAGAGACTCTTTACACTGAAGAACAGCAGCAGCAGAAATTGAGAATACAAATGGCTAGGTTAGTATGACAAAACCTGAATGTCCCAATCAGGTGCAACGCGCACCCAATTTGTTGTTTTGTGTCAAGCCGATCTGTTAAAAACCTACCGTAAACTGCACACTGCTTATGATAACTACCATTCTGAATGTAAGGTGCAAGTGCTGCGTGTATTAATATTGTGTAACCTAAAAAAAATCTGTCAGCAAATGCGTAACCAACCAGCTATACCACTACAGAGGTGTCAGTACTTTAAGCTTACCTGCATTTGCAATTTCTTTCACTGCTTTCGTAAGAAGCCTACTTAACAATCACTCAGCTTAAATCTTTTTGATGCCTGCTCATCCCAGTACACTGCAACAAAGCCAGTGACGAGCTCAGCTTGTCATGGATTAAAACACATCTGTCAGGCTGTTGCTGACAAGCTAGGTTCGTCAAGTGGCTTCTAACTACACTTACTGACACAAGACTGTCACAACTGTCCCACTAAGAAGAGTTCCATATGCTTCTACGTGCAAGCTTTCTGCTGCCTTTCACTGGTCACAACGATGACGGCAGGAGAAAAACAGAGAAAACAGTTGGCAATGCTCGAACAACTTTGGTTACTTCTCATGGTAACAGAATGGCAGCTCACGAGAAAGCTTCTGCCTTGGAGAGTTCAGTTCACCATCATACAAGACACTATCAATTCATAAGTTGTGGCACAAGCACACTATTACGCAACAGCATATATGTCACCTGCTGTAACTGGGCATAGGAGTGGCGATGCAGTCTGCTGCAGTTTAGCTATGTACAAAGCCTTTCACTGTGTTTAGCTACCATTACATGACACTGCTCTCTTTGCTCACTGCAGGCCAGACAGCCAGGCAAGCACTGCTGCCAAGTGCAGCAGCCTCTGATCCTGATGGCAAAAATGAGTGCATTCAGTTGTGAAACGCAAGGGTAAACAAGCATGCTTTTTTTTTTTTCAGGAAATACCCGTGCAAATTGAACAACAGACAAGAGCCAGGAATCTAAGAAAACGAAATAAAGTGAACAAGACACACTGATCGCATGAAGGCATTGTAGCTCTTTTGCTTAAAATTAACGATAAGAAATCTGTAGGTTCAGACGACATACCAAATGCCTTTCTGCGCAGATATGCGGAATGGGTAGCTCACTATCTAGAGATCATTTTTAATTCTTCGCTGAAACAAAAACGGGTCCCAGATGACTGGCTGGTCGCAAAAGTGGTTCCGGTTCACAAGTCTGGTGAAAGGCAACATATTGGAAACTATCGGCCAATTTCACTCACGTGTGTATGCTGCAAGCTACTTGAACACATAGTTTCAAAGTCAATCTACACCTACCTTGAAGACAAGAAAGCTTTTTTTCCCAACCAGCATGGGTTTCGACAGCACCTTTCGATTGTCACACAGTTGATAGAAACGATCAACGATTTTTCAGCTTCCTTGAACAATGGGAAGCAGGTCGACACTGTATTTTTAGATTACTCGAAGGCTTTCGATCTGGTCGTACATAATTAATTAATTAAAAAACTGATGGAAATGAATATAAATTATGATGTTGTTATGTGGATCCGCTCATATCTTACAGATCGGACACAATACGTTGAAATAAATGGTAACAAATCTAACCAATTAAAAATAGCCTCAGGCGTTCCACAGGGATCAGATTTAGGACCACTTCCTTTTCTAGTTTACATAAATGATATTGCTCATAACATAAGTAACGACATAACCATCCGGTTATTTGCAGACGATTGTTTATTATATCGCGAAATCAATAACCAAAACGATCAGGCGTCACTTAGTCAAGCCCTTAAAGCTGTAGAAGTCTGGGCCGCAAAAAGTAAAATGAAAATTAACTAATCTAGATCAGTCATGCTCAGAGTTACAAACAAAACAAAGCATGTTATTGAGTGTAATTATGAGATGAACTCAATAATTCTAACCGAAGCTGAAACGATAAAATACCTAGGTTTAACAATTTAGAAAGACTTAAGTTGGAAATCACACATAGACAGAATTTGTGGAGCTGCAGAAAAAAAGTTATGGTTCCTTCGCCGAAAATTAAAGCTAGCAACGACACCCGTCAAACTACTTGCATATTTAACTTACATTAGACCAACGTTAGAGTATGCCAGTATCATTTGGGATCCGTTTCAATCAGGATTAATAAACCGCATTGAGAAGATATAGAGAAAATCTGCAAGGTTCATTCTTTCCCGGTATTATCGTACTGACTCTGTTTCCGAAATGCTTCGGTTACTTGATTTGCCTCCACTGGCTCAACGGCGGAAGTTGGCTAGACTTAAACTTCTTTTTTTGTTATCAAAAGGCCACTTCAATATTGAAACCACACCCTATCTTACTCCCAGGCAGGCTAGAAACGTCAGATCAAGCAATCATTGCATGTTCTCAATTCCAAAAGCATATCTGGACATGTACGCTTATTCATTTTTTCCGCGAACGATTAAGGAATGGAACGTTTGCCGGCGTCTGTTTTGCAGTCGAGTAGCATTAAAATCTTTGAGGAACGCATTAAAAACCTTTTATGAAATTGAATCTTAGTAATGACGTGCAAACATTGTCACACTATTCTAGAAATACATACAATAGTCTTTCTTTTATGCTGCTTCCAATATCATTGTCACAATGTTAGAAACATGTATTTCTTAGCCAAACTATTGTATTTGTATTTCGTTATTTGTTTTGCATTGTATTTCCAACATTCATTGCTTCACGTCCTATTTACGTTTGTAAAGTGTTTACATTTTTTACGCTTTGTGCAAACCTGCTGTACCCACCCTGTTACGGCCAAGACGGCCAACAGTATTTGAAAATAAAAATTAAAAAATAAAAACAACGTAAACCATGTAAATGCAGTTGTTAAATTATTCAAGAGGGTGGAACTACCTTGTACCTAATTAGCTTGCATCAAGAATTTGAAAACAGTGCATACAGAGGAAAAATACAACAAGGAAGTCCGAGTGGTAAGCACACGCAAAGCAGCAAAGGGACGTGAAATCACGGCCGAGCATGACCAGAATCATTCATGAGCCCTGCATTAGTGCCGCAATCAATAAACTACAGCTTGTACATCATCTTACTAACCTGGCTTCCAAGGCCAGCCATCATAAGTAGTGCGTAAGCTTAACCACCATAACTATGGCAGACACCAAAAAGGCACACTGACAGACAAACTGCAAGCAGTCAAAAGAAGAAAGACAGAAAGAACCCCCAGGTGCCCCCAAAAGGTTAGTGGTTAAAGCTACACTGCACGAGCAACGTGGCCTCAGATACGGCCAATTCCTGACCATCCCCCGCAAAGTGCATTGCTGACATGAATAAAATAAACCCCATAAGCAAACACGACTGCTCAGAAAATCGGCCATATTTCAGGTTCTCTTGGACATCATATGAAACCAGAGGCAGGATGAAACAGCTCATGTCAGTGCTCAGAGGTCAGATGAAAGCAGCGACAAGAGCTGTAACACTTGCAGCCCCTGGCTCTAACTATAGCTCGAAATAAAGCATGAAAAAGAAAATGTGCGCTTAGTATTGGCATATGGTACTTATCATTAGGGCTGGGCGTAGACTGAAAATTTAAATGTGATTGATCGTTAACCTTTTATCAATTCATTAGTGCTCTGGTTAGTTAATTTTGTTACATAATATTGAAAGTCACAATGCCTTGAATTATATAGTTATTCCATACAAGCTGAGAAGTTGAAATCACATCTATGGAACAAATGGCACTTCACAACTGACGAGCACTGCCACCTCTTTTTCTGTCTGTGTGTCTCTGTGCTACAATTTGTCATAATGCTAAACCAACAAGCCCACGTATCTACAATACCGACACTTACAAAACAATTTTTTTTGTTCTCTCACAGCCAGTGAAGTATACGGGCTAGCTGTGTATCCATAGTGGAAAACAACTAGGCCATATATACATAGGCACACACCAGGCTACACAACACCGCCGCATGAACAAGTAGAAATTTCATAGAAAAAAGAATAATAATAATAATGGCAGGGACTCAATACCACAAGAAATCAACACTATGAACATTCTGCCAGCACAGCATCAGCACTTGCTTTCAGTGAAACTAAAGTATCACAGAGGTCCTGGCATATGCCACTGCTAACATCAATAATAATAGAAGATTATGAAGAATTAGCAAGAGACTACAAAGAAATTAGCTCTTACAAACTTTTGTTAGTGATCCCATTCTCTGTGCAGTTACTAAATGCAGCACTTGACTTTGGTTATGCTTGAACAAGAGGACAACATCAAAGCAAGCGGCACCAGCTGCCTAGTAAGCAAAAACATCAGTAGTAGTAGAGCTAGAGTTATTGGCGCAAGTAATGAGTAGAGGTCCAGAGTTACTGGGCTCGGCACACTTCATGACATTGATGCATACCACAAAGGCAGCTCCCCAAGCTTCTTCAACGGGCACGCTGCAAAACACTGAGAAGCACAAGTTAAATTTGGTCCTATTGTGCAGCCAGAACTGCTAAGGCCATTTTTACAGGTAACATGAAGTGAAGAAGTGTGAAGTGAATTATGGAAGGCTTTCTTTTTTCTCTCTCAGCATTCTGGGCATTATAGATAGAACAGTTCTGTCATCGACAAAACTTGACCTCGACACTGTCGGCTGACAAGTCTTGCATCATAAATTATGTACTGGCAATGCTTCAGTGGATTTTCAGGAACTGAATGGCACTTAATGCTGATTTTTCTCTTTGGCACTGCTTAATGGATCACCAAAGATGCCAAGTTCCCACAAGAAGCTATGAGCTATGAGCAAGACACAAACGGCATAAAGATTCCACAAGAATGTGCGTTGCTACTAAGAAAGTGTAAAAAATCTGTAGGAATTCCTTGAGCAACTCACTTAGACATATAGATCAAATGAAAGGATCACTAGAAGGAAAGCATCAGCTTGTCTGAGAAGAGGCAGGTATAGGTCTCTGCAAAGGTGGAGCTTACCTGGTACCTCCTCTCCTGTGATGCCGCGATAAGCAACCAGAACGCCATGAAAAAATGATAAGCGATCACAGTCAGAAATCCAGAGATGGACGTGCGCACACCTCAGCTTCAACACGGACCACGCAAAATTACGTGGAAACAAAACCAAAAGCACATAACAGGAAACAGTGAGAGAGTAGCAGTGAAGAAATGAAATCACTAATGAAGAGGAAAGGAAATTGATGTCCAAAAGAGAAGAGTCAGAGGTGAATGCAACGTAAGCAGGTTAATGAGGGCAGCAAAGCAGCAGAAAATGAGCTTCAAATGCAGGTTGTATGAAAAAAAAAAAAAAAGAAACTAGCACAAGTATAAGCTGCAGTCTGTGCAAAGTGGACCAGCAGTCTTCGAGCCAAAGCAGCAAGGTAAAATAAATAAATAAAAAACTGAATAAACACAAAATGCACCAACAGCGTGAAAGTGACGAACAGGAGCCATGCACAATTTGGCAGAACCTTTCACACTGCCCAGATCCGGCCGTTCAGCATGCAGAAGAGCCATGCCAGAATCGCACTGCTGCGGCAAGCAACCATCTATGTATTCAATGAGAAATGTCTTAAATGCTAGTCAATTGTGTGCTGCAACTAAAGAAAGGAAAGAACCATGCATTGCAAAGCTACACATTCAAAACAGGAGAGAGACAAAGAAAGCCATCAAAAACCAGAACACTCGTGATAATAAAAACTCTTTTTCTACAACAGACTGACACATGAAAAATTTTATGTGACAGAATATGCCACAGAAAGAGTACAACAACTGCGAACATATTCCAGCAAGACAAGATGCACCACCACAGCATAGAACAGCTTCACCGAGCAAAGGGTTGAAAACATAACACAAGAACTTGTTCAAGGACAACTCCAAAATTGAAGTGTCAGTATTTTTAACTCGATCCCCTTTATGCTCCATGGTGTAAACAAAGAATGAGAGGAAGCAAATTGCCAATAAAAGCTTTCTTTTTTGTCTTTCATCAGCTGCTCTTCCAATGTACTAAAGGAGCCTCTCCTGCATCATTTACAAAGATGGTATTAAAGCTAATGAGCTAACAGAGGCACACCACAAGTCTCCCAGACTATCTTTCAATCCTCATCCTCTACATACTTTAGTCTACAGACTTTAGCAAGATAGTAAGGTTTCGCTCCATAAGCATCCCTTCTTCTAAACAACCAAACATATCAATTTTATCTTCATGAAGACTGGCCACACAATTCAGTAAAAATAAACAGCTAAGCTTACGCCACTGTTGCCTTTTCAATGAAAAGATTAAACTTTAGATAAGAATGATATCAGCGGTATTGTTTATTTCAATGACAACCAAACCAGTTCACATGAAGTTTTTATTCATCAAAGCAAGATTACAGTTTAACTGGCTTTGAACACTAATATTATGCTGTGGGATGAACACAGCAATGCTATGCATATTTTGAGCTTTGTCAAATTTAAAAAGGAATCTAAATATAACAGCCACCTCCTTTCTCGTTTTACTCTTAGTGTAGTGCTAATTTAGCCAATAAGAACAGTGTGCGAAGATAACCAAAAAATCCTGCTTTACAGCAATCTTTATAACAAGAATTCAGCAGATGTTTTGTTATGATGCTGTAATTTAGAAAAATGCCCAACTCTGAACTACAGTTTCTAAGATAAAACTTCAGCATGAACCTTTCACATTAAATTTATTTTTAAAAAATATGAAAAAAATAAGGCCCAAGTTGGAAAATATTTGTGCCTTCGTGGGTGCACACTACTGACTTCACTCAATATGGGCAATTCACACAGTGATGAACTTTCTACTGCAGACCCCACGATTCAATCAAGAGAGTTAGACAGAGTTAGATTCACATTCAGCTAATTGCAAAGGCAACATATGCAAAAACCAGAACCCTCATTTTAGTCCGATGAGTGGTGCCATTCATTAAGTTTGTTTTACTCACAGTGCGCAATCCTACAGGGATGCCATTTATGGTGGGCCCAATGCCCTCGTACTTCGGCGGTGCAGGGATGGTGGTGCGGTGTCCCGATGACACCTCCTTCGCAGTAGGCATGGCATAGTAGGTGTCAGTGTGCACCCTGTCACCTTCCACTGTCACCCTCTGGTCGTACACATATGGCTCGTTCGGCCGTGCACCAGGTCGCCGAGGGTCTGCAAGTGAAAGCCAGGCAGACTCAGCCAAGCAGTGGCACCCAAAGCTTCGAAAGTGCATTTGATGGAGCCAGCTTCTGTGTGGCACCAGCGTCCACACAGAAAAACACATGAAACTTCACCGTGCAGAATGAAACTTTGGGTTCTGTGCGCACTCTGGCACCTACTACACGATGCAGGGCCCTGAAGACAGCCCCAGGTGTTGTCCATGTAGGATTCAAGAGACGATACAGGAGGCGAATTCACAATTCTGCAGTTTGTCTAGTATTAGGGTTGTGCGAAATTTCAGACATGAATCGAATAGTCTCGTGTATTGTATTAGTAATTTGTTTTCAGAGTTTCACTTCGAGTATTCGTTTCTGGATGAATAAACAGCAAAAAAAAATGGCCGTTAGACCCCTTTGCGAGGCAACTTCAAGTGTCCATTTTTAATCCAGCTGCAGTGAAAATACTTAGCCATTCTTGAAAACACTGCTCAAGAGGACTGTGCTTCACGAGGCATTGTTGCTGTCAGAAGCACAGGTTTCTGTGGATCAGTAAACGCATGGATCAGTGAATTAGTTTTGCACAATATCCTGCACTAATTTAATCAAAGCTACTTCTTCCTCAGTCTGCCTGAATGTCTATTTGGTCAATTTAGGTCAATTTTGCCCCACTGGCTAGATTATGTGAAGAGATGGACACCACATACACACACACGCCTGAAAACTAATACTGATGTCGTGAAAGTGTTCAGATTTGTTGACGATTTTCTAATGATTTTGAATAACGAATCAGACAATTTTGACTCGCTGGTTTCAAAAACCGTAACCTCATTTACTCAAGTGTTGTCCCCTTTGTCGTTGACACATGAAGTCTCCATAAGCAATTTCATAAGGTTTTTAGACTTGGGATTGCACTTTTCCCTACAAAAGGCCTGCTGGAGTTATCAGCCAAGAGGCAATAGGCCAATCCTACCATTTCATTCCGCTCATTAAAAACTCATAAAATGCACAGTAGTAACATCGTGTTTCAATAATTCTCTGATGAAGTCATGTGACCACAAAGTGGAAGCCAGTTTCACAGATCAGGCCGAGCGCCTGGCAGATTCTGGTTACCCATGCATATGCTCACCTCTGTAACGGAGGGCTTAAGCAGGAAGTGTAAAAACGCATCGAATGGAAGCAGTGTCACTGCTAGAGCAAAGAAAGTTGCTGTGGTACCATACTTTCATTTCATTTCACATAATCTCAGAAGAATAGCGGCAAAATCGAGAGTGGACGTGGTTTTCTCTGCCCCTGAGCATCTAAAGAAGCTACACAAACAGGTTAATACAGAAAATAACAAAAGGCACGCATGTTCTACTCAACATCGTAAACAATTTGTAACCTGCACTCATAATGTTGTCTATGCCATTCCCCTTTCGTGTGAAAGAACGCATGTTGGTCAAACCGGCAGATGCATCAATGAGATTAAAAGAGCATCGATATAACGTCACTAGGGTAATCTTGGGTCACTTGGGTTTTCACTGCTGAGATTGTTCCTGCAAACCCATGTTTAAAAGTACTTCCATTCTGTAGAGGGCTCATAGCAGGATGACAAGAGAGGTTGTGGAGGCCTACGAAATTGCAAAATTAGAGGAAAGGTGGGTGAGCAAACCATCAGTGTTGCTATCTGAAAAGGAGATAGGATTTCTTGGTTTATCTTTGTAGCCATTGCAGTATATGTTTTCCCCATGCCTTGCACACGCGTACGGTTTATTGACATGCACCACTGAATGTTCTTTTTTGCTGTCACGTTTGTTTCCGCTCGTACGGTATATATTTATCGATGTGTGTAAAAATAAAATCTATAGTTGAAACTGAAGCGCTGTGTCAGTGTATCTGTTTCTTTCTACGTCCTCGTTCAGTCGCGCTTATACACTCTATCAAGGAGTCTGTGCCGTCTGCCTTGCTTTGTCCTATTGTTAGCGGTGTTATTACAATGTTACATTTGAACCAACTAGTCCAACTTTGTAGGTTCATCCACAAGTCCTAATTAGGTTAGCTTTACTTGTTGACACTCTGCTGAAACTACCTCAATTTTTGCAAGCAGTGATAGTGGGCCACCGCTGGGAATATTGTGCCCTAACCCACTAGTGTACTTGAGAACAAGACACATATGAGCCATGTTGCTTGCAGCCACTGAAAGGCCGCTATGAAATAGGTCACTTTTGCTCAGCACTTGGCAGGTATGAGCAATACAACGCCCCCACATACATACCTAAGGTATTGAGCATGTGGTCAATGCTAAGTATTACACGCAAACACACTTTTTGCTTTGTAAGAGGTGGCAGGCACAGAAATACCTCAGAAGTATTAATAACTCTCATCAGTGCTATGTTTAGTCATTTTTAGCACTGCATGCTGCTTTCTTCAATGCTATACTACTGAGTAATATTCTAGAGTGCCATTGTCAACAGATATGACCGTCTGAGTTCCAAAAGCAGCGCATTGGCCCATACAGTTGCTAATAATAATACATTAATGCGTTGCTAGAACAGTTATGAGATCTGCATAATTACTATGTGTTACGTTACAGCTACAGTGCTTCTTTAATGTCCCATGCAATAACTAGTCACTGCAGCAATAATAGTAGTTATGTGGAAAATTACATAGGGGGTATGGGCGGCACTGCAGCTCGTAAAATATCTGGAATTCACCAGAAAACAGAACCCAACAAAAGCATACTGCCCCACTGACAACTTTACAACAGAATGTCACAAGAATAGCTACTGTATTATTGCACATATAACCTGCACCAGAAATTCTAAAAAAATGAACAGTAGAGTCGGTGTGCAAGTTAGAGATGAATTTCGCCTTAAGCGTGACTTCACAGAAGCATGGCATGCACTGCCAGGAAGCCACACCTCAAGGCAAGTTTCTTCTCCATTCGAACTTTCATTATTGCCTAGGGAACTCCACCCATTCCACCCCTGCATCTTGAAGCCCCCTTCTCCCTTCCTTCATGGTCGGCAATTCTCCTACTCTTTACGGGTTGCCATTTTGCGTTTAGCAGTTAGTGAATAGTGCATGCGGCGCTGGCATGAGCTGGCTCAACGGCCATCCTTTCAGTGCAGCAGAAGCTGATGATAAAGCTGTATTCACATGACCAAGCAAATCGTGATTTGAGCTAGTGGATTGCGTATCATGTGATCATAGGTCACCCATTCTGCAGCACCCCTTGCTCCGAGCGGAGTGCTTCACAATACAGCGAACAGCCAAATTACCGTTGAGATTTCAGCTCGGTTGTGTTTCCTCCATTCACGCTGTCATCCTTAGTCGTATGAATGCTAGCACCGAAGTGATTTGATTCAAGTCACATGTCACATGGCTGATTTGTCCGTGATTATGTCTGTCGTGTGAACCCAGCTTTACATCAGCATCACTGAAGGTGGGGGGCAGGTGCAGATGCACTGGCCGAAGATACGACGTGAACGTGTTGTACATTCGCCAATGGAGGCTGTTTTTGCAAATATTTGAGTTTGTTGTATGCACTTATAACCGCAGGCTACACGAGCAGATTTTTTTTTTTCTTTAGCTTTCCAGGCTGTTATAATTGGTGGTGCAGCTTCTACATGGAAAGTTATGGCATACTGTTGAAGCAGACAATTACAAAAATTTCAATCTCGTATAAGAAGGTGTTTATTCATGTGTAATAATCAAGTTACTTGAACGTATGAGTAATGAAAGTTGAAAAGTATTGAAAAGGTGGAAAGTACCCCACACCTCCACAACAATGTTACACGAAGGATGAGTCAGTAAGATGAGCAACTATTTACAGGTTATATTTACAACAGCGGTTGCAGCGCTGACTGGTTAGATTCACAGCGCGAGACCAGTTCGTTCTTCCTCCTCTTTTCTCGAGTGATGGCGCCCACGCGCCTCGTTCACACAATCAAATACCACACGCGTGTAGCAGTATTTTTCACTAAGTTGTATTAAGTAGGGGTGCGCAAATACTAACATTTTCTAATACAAATCGTAGCTTTCAATATGGAATCGAATATCAAAGAATCATATGCACATGCATTTATTAGCAAGTTGGGTTAATTTGTTATTTCGGAACACTGCAATTGCATTGCCAATGTTAAAAAAAAACTACGAATAGTAAGCCGTTTTATTAAAGCATTGTGTATTTGGGTCACGTTAACTTGGAAAATTTAGTAATTCCCACTAGCTGTCCTCGCAAGCTTGTGCCTTATTATACTGCATCAAATGCCCTTAAATCAGAGGCATTTGACCCTGTGCCAGTCATCACTCATCGCACTTCTTGTCAAGCAGTACGCTCAAAATTGGCGGTGGTGCTGAAAAAAGAAATCATGAGCCATTCCACTCTGTGTAGGTGGATGACCAGCGAAGCTGTTTAGCATGTACTACACGGAGGTGACACAGAATTTTGAACATAGGTACGGACTCATTTACCGTGATTTTTATAAACAGTCGCCTGAACGACGAGACTGCGGCCCCAAGAAGCCGGAAGAAACTAGACACGCATGACATTTCGACGGGACCACCACCACAGGAGAGCGCAAGGAAAGGGAAGCAGATACGCAAACGCTTGGAATGCCAACAAAGAGATGGCGGTGCAAACATAGACATGGCCAATGCGGGTCAAAATGTAGTATCTGTTCTTATCAGCTTAATATCTGATACAGGTTGCAGTTGGACCCAAAATATTAAACTTATTTTTGCATGGTGTCAGAGTGCGTGAAGCCTGCTTCACCTTCACCGTGGCACGACCCGGTATTGCACTATCTTCGGGATCGGCCCCAATTTTCGGTCTACAGACATCGATCCATTGGAAACTAGCCATATGCAGCTTTGCTGTAAAAAGTGCACCCTCACTGTCTTGCTACTGAAAGGTTGGCTTTCCCCCAAAGTTTAGATGTTTACTGACTAAGTGTGCTTTACAGGGAAAATTTTGCTAGCAGCATGAAATTATCGCAAAATTCAGCACAAAATCGCGCCGATATTCTCAGATTGGATAGAAACAAATGCTAAGAACCGTATTTTCTCCCACACAGTCTGCAATATATTTGATTTGATATGAATATTCGTATCCAATCGAATATTCAAACATTTCCAAATACCTACTAAAATATAATATTTGATATTCTAGCTTTTCGAACATTCGCACACCCCTACTATTAAGTTAATTGTTTCAGGGCGACTTCTACTGCCATCACTGAGGCCAAGCGATAAATTGCCATCAAGGGTATTGTTTGGTATAAGAAGGGACACTACATTTATTTAGAGTATTACACGTTTTACATTGTTCTGATCTCACCCGCAACCGATTGTGTGAATCACACATGAAACCTTACGTGTTGTCAGTGGATGCGTGCGTTGCTGCGGCTTTTTTGTGTGTTGAGGTTTCAGTGTCGAAGCCATCTCAAGTGATTTTTTGCCTTTCTCATCACCTTTGCGCTGTCCACAAGCTGTAAAATATAGTAATTTAACAAAGTAGGTTAAGTATCAAATTATGTATTAAAATGCAGAAAGGCATTTTGTTGCACAAAAGATGGTGAGATGAAACAAGAGGTGTGAGAAGAATGTGAACTAAGCAATTGTAAAGGGAAAAAGAATGCCTGTAATTTATGGCACTATCTTGTATTAAACATACAAGGTTTCTTTGCACCATTTAGTGCTGTCTCCGAGGTTAAATGCACAATCTAGCAAAAGTTTTAACTGAGCGATAACTCAAATAAATGTCAATCGAATCCAAAGGTTAGAAATCTACGGAAAAGATTAAAATCCAAGGAAAATCATGCACCACCATAGGGAGAAGAAAAATAAATCCTCGCTCAATGGTGCCACTCAAGATCAGGCCCATTAACCAGCAAGCTATTAGTGAAGTTGTGCACTTGGCAGTTTGTGCAAGGTGTGGATCTTGTGCAATGCAGCTTCAATGTGTGTTGTCATGTGCGCATGTATTTTGGAGGCAAGAGCAAGCAGCCCGCCCATGCCAACGCTGTGCAAAACTTGCAAAATCAAAGCAGCTGCTGTCCACACTAATATTCATTAAAGAGAGAGACTCCCTGGGCAGACATGACGAAGGTGAAAAGCTTTATGATCAGAACCACCACACCACTGAGATACGGGCCTCACTAGAAAGAAATGTATAGCATGTCACTGCAACGACATTATGACTCCAGTGCAGACAGCTTCCTGCAATCACATAAGTCCCTGAAACTGCCCCATGCCACAACATGCAGGATGCTCACGGCTGAAGCTCAAGCTCTTTCCTCTTTCCTGCACAGAGTTACTAACCTGACTCTAGACGAAAAGCTGGGTGAAAAAAGTGGCAACCACAAAGGCGCCGCCATGTTGCTACCTCTCATTTTTGTAAAGTTAGAACTATTGAAAATATAATGCAAGAAGAAGCATTTACATGTATCACGTACATATGGACAATGTGTAAAGTTCATTCCGTATATTGTTCAGAAAGATCTAATGGCTATTTTTATGTAAAATTGACAGCGCGTGAGAGGATGCTTTTGCAGGTGCCCAAAATAGATGGCACAACATGCTGAGGAACGCTTGGGATTACGTTGATTACCCCAGCCCATTTCATCACCTGCGCCTGCACGCCAGCACAGAGTAGCAACACAGTGATGCTCTTGCGTTTACCAATTTCAATGCATGGGCATTATGAGGAGCTTTTCCTCAGTAGGTGGTCATATTAACTCCCGTGTAACCACATTGCTGCCCAGACACCCTAACATGCATTGACATGAGAGTAGGATGTGACATAGAAATTGATATGTTCAAATGAACACTTTATGCTTACACCCACTTCCATATATACAACAAATGAACACTTTATGCTTACACCCACTTCCATATATACAAACCAACTGACAATCCTTTTCATTTAAACGAGCAGTTGTGGTTCTTTTTCAGAGCACGAAACATTACTATTTACAGATTCATTGCTTTAAGTAAGTCTCCTCAAGAGCATTAAAGTGGCATGAAAAATAGAGAGGAATGGAATAAATTATTTGTACACTTAAATCAGCACTACAAGAAAATTAACAGACTATTCCCACATCATAGAACAAGCAAACACTGATTCAAGAACAATACATAATTATGTCAACTGACAAAAGGTGCCCAGTGGCAGTAAGTCATAAAGCAGCGCACATAATCTATGCGATGTCAGCAGCTTGGGTCAATGTCTGGGGTCAACCTCTTGGGTCAACCTATAGCAAATAATGATGCTCAGCGATCACCCACATCATCCGTAGAGTACCAGTTGTGCTGTTTATTTCTCAAGTGATGAGAATAATAAATTATTCTGTGCATTCTAAAACTGATGGCAGGGGCAGGGGACAGCAAGGCAGCAAAGGTTGCTGCTTTAAGAAAAAATCATGCAGTTGTAAAGTCTTGCTTTAAAACTGCCCACAAATCACACTCACCAGCGTAGTTGTCGTGGTGGTCATCAATGTAAAGGGCTCCCTTGGGAATCTGGCCTTCTGCAGAGAGAGAGAAGCATCTATGAGCAAGCAAAAACAAACATGGTAACAGATTTGCATTCTCACAACACTAACTATGAAATGTTTAATAAACTTTTATACATATGGAGCAGCCAATCGCATAAACTTTAGTGCTTCACACCTTTAAAGAAGTACTGACACAAAATTTACATGTTGATATTACCTGGATGGGTCATTCCATGCCAACTGTCCCAACCGTAGCACTCTAGCAATGTCCATTTCTCTCAAAAAATTACAAAAAAATTACATGTGTATAAGCATTACTTGCACAGTATTTTTTCAAAACATTTTGAGCATAAAAAATATTTTGCACCCATGAGAGCCATTTGAATTTCATGAAACGGTGGAAAACCAGGTATGAAACAAAAATCTGCCAAAAATAGACTGTTCAGCACATTCTTTCAAAATTTGCATTTTTGCGATGTCTGACCATTTTTCTTTCATTAGAAAACAGTTTCACAAAATAAGTTGATGTTCTTTAACCCTTTACAGCAAGGTAAAAATGCACAAATTATAGTGTTTCTGGGAAATTTTTAATCGAAAATGGTCTGGAAAGAAAATGTGGAATTATTTTTTAGAACTGTCCCCAAAAGTACTACCTTCTAAAATTTTTTTATCGCTCTGTGCTGTGCACAGGATCTAATGTAAAAGACGTAATTTGGCACAAATGCAATTTTGGCCTATGTTTAGACGTCAGTAAACACACTAAGGTGGCCCATGAGAAAATATGAAGAAAAGCAGATATAATTGAGAAGCATAACTACTTCCGCGACATACATTTTAATTGAAGTAATTTTGTTTTCATGGAGAAAAAGTTTTTGAATTTGGATTTCACCATTGCAATATTTCGGTTCGCGCTTCGACTTCACCTGATAGCATATTAGTGGGCAATACAAACCAGGGTGGTGCAGATAGCTGTGTGTGCGGAGAGGAATAAAAGCCGTGATCACCAGAAGTTCGTACGAATTTAAATGCTGAAGGCATGTCTGCTTAAGGTAGATCGACATTGCGCACTTCCGTGCTAGTGGAAGTACAGTGGCCGCCTACGCGTGAAGCGGTAGAGGAGGACACAAATTGCTTTCATCAGCGTGAACTGGGAGCACCACGTGCACAACATACATTCAGTCATTGTGAAACCAGCAGAAAAAAAAAATTAATACATTTGGTGAATATTGTTGATAGGCAGCTTTACTGGTTCCGTGATATGTCTACTATTATTCCACCTACTAGGGGCCACATAGACAGTAGTCGACAAAGCTTTTGTTGGGACACGCAGCACAGGGCCTTTGTGATGTCAAGCTTGAAGAGACTGAAGAGTGTTTCAATTTCTAATGCTAGTAGTCTCCACCTCTTTAATTATTCCAGCTCAAGAAGAAGCATTATGCTATCTGCCTCACGCGATTTTTAAAAATGACGCAAAACTTTAAATGACCCCCCCCATGTAATAGACAAAGAATACAGTACGAAAAAAAGAACCGAAAACCATACGCTGTGGATACACCACTCATACTTTTACGCAGCAAATTCAGTTGGTTTGTGTGCCCTGCCAACATGCTACGAGCTGAAATCAAAGCACGGACCAAAATATTGAAATGGTGGGACTCAAATTCAAAAATTTCTTTCTCAGTGAAAACACAAATTACTTTGATTGAAATTTCTGTGGCAAAAGTTGTTATGCCTCTCAGTTATATCCATATTTCTGCGTGTTTTTCTATGTGCCACCTTAGTGTTTTACCAAGGTCTAAACAGAGGTCAAAACGGCATTTTTGCCGAAGTCAAGCTTTTAATTTAGAGCCTGTGCACAGGATATCGGTGAAAATTAAATTTTAGAAGATAGCATGTTTTCGGGACAGTTCTATAAAAATAATTCCAAGTTTCCTTCAGTGACCACTTTTTGTGAAAAATTTCCAAGAAATGCTATAATTTGTGCATTTTTACCTCGGTGCTAATGACTGAAAAACATGAAAGCATTTTGTAAAACTCTTTATAATGAAAGCAGAATGTTAAGACAACGCAAAAATGCAAATTTCGAAAGAATGTGCAAAATGGTCGAATTTTGACAAATTTTTGTTTTGCAATCAGTTTCCCACCATTTTGTGAAATTGAAATTGCCCTCACAGGTGCAAAAAAATTTTTCTGCTAAAAATGTTATGCAAAAGTACTGTGCAAGTAATGCTTATACACGCATAATTTCTTTTTATAAATGGATATTGCTTGATCACCACGGTCGGGACAGTTAGCATGGAGTGACCCATATTATACAATTCGAATACTTTGACCCCTGTGTTGTCCAGCATACTCCTACAAAGACTGCGAAAGGAGCTGACTTGCAATTGCAAAACCTCCCAAAACAGACAATGTAACCATTCAGTAAAGATGCATGACAACATAGTTTATGGGAGAGCCAAAATTACTTCATCATAACCATTACACCTCTACAGCCCATTCTATGTCCTCACATGAGTACATGCTTCTAAATAAGAAAAGAGCAATTGCTTTCAGCTGGCCTTCAGGGAAGAGCACTGTACGAAGGCAAAGGCTTGCAGGATTCCGCCAGCAACTGCGCAGAACATATCAGCAACATGTGAAGCCATGAGCCCCTTTACTTGACTGGGCATGAGTTGCAGTTTATCGTCGCCACAGTTAGATGATGCCGCATGTACCTCATGCCAGATGCTTCACTGTTCATATATCATTCTGCTGTGACAGCATTCAACCAAAGCACAGCATGTTGCGTGCACGGAGCTGAGGTGGCAGCAGTAGCATAAAGGAAGAGAGGCCACCTGATCAGCAGCCCTGGCAAGTTGCCAGGTGGCCGACAGCTCATGGGAGTTTTGCACTGCTACATCAGAGGAGCTACTATTGGCAGTGTCATGCACTGCCAGATTTAGGCCTAATCGACAGAAAATTATTAGGAAATCTTTGTTTCGAACTGAAAATGGTTTATTATATACATTTGAAGCAAATGTTTGCTCAGTTAAGATGATATTTTAAATGCACAAGTTTTTATGAAATTTCAAGGGGCATTGTGACGACGTTATCACAGTTACGACTTCATTATAGTAAACAGTGCTGCTAAAAATGAGGTTGGTCTGTATATCATCGTGTAAAAGCATCTTGTGATGAAATCGGTAAGTGCTGACAAGTGTTGAGACATGAGCACAACAGGAAGCGGGAAACATCAGGCTAGCTGTTGTGGACCCTCCCCAGCTGTGTATCCATTAAAAAAATGTCTCTATGATCCACCAACTGAAGCCACAGAATCAACACCAACATTTTGTGTAATCTTTGCTGTCACCCTGAACATAGATCACGCTTGTGTTGCTGTAAAGGTAGCACACTCGTAGACACATGCACAAACACAGAGACAAACAGGTCCCCTGCTTGTGCTTATTTGCTCATAATGTTTCTCTCCTCCCTCTCAGCACTCGTGTTTGTCTCTTTTGGTGTTTGTGCACATGTCTACAAGCGTGTTGCCTATACAACAACAATGGTCAAACAACTGGCCCACAAATATCTCCTCAGCAGTATCAGCCACTTGTCTTCTCTTCCTTCACAATGGCTCCTCTTAATCAATCCTATAATGTGCATTATTGAGAAGTACAGTAGAACCTACATTCAGGAGAGAAAAAAAAAACAAGAAAAAACATACTGTATATCCTGGACGCATTTTTTTCCCAAAAATTTTCGGCAGTGCATCTTATACAATGGTGTGACATATACACAAGGGGGGCCCCAATAATGATAGGAATCGTACTCCTGCACATCATGCACTTGTAGTACGAGGTTATGCCGCTAGGGTGCTCTGGGAGGACCTCTCCTGAGTCAGTATGCGAAGTGGCATCAACCGGCAACAACGCATGTGGTTTCACTGGCAGTTCTGTGTGTACTCATGACACAAAGAAATGGCAGATTCTCATGAACAATGTGCAGCTGTGAAGTTTTGTTTTTAACTCGGCAAGAATGCAGCAGAAACTCTTGTGATGATGCAAACAGCTCACAAAGAACATGATCTGAGTAAAATGAAAGTGTACAAATGGTTTGCTCAGTTTAAAAGGGGGGAAATGACCATTGAAGATCAGCCCCATTACAGCCGTCCTTCAAGTGCGTGAACTGAGGACATCACCAAAATCCATGATCTCATCAGGGAAGACCGATGCAGAACAATAAGACCAACTCGAAGACTTATGTGGGTAATCCTAGAGCTCCATTCAGTGCATTTTGCACAATTTGGGAATTCGACGAGTGGCTGCTAAGTTTGTGCCCAGGCTTCTCACCAAACAACAAAAGGATCGTCACTTGGAAGCCTGTCATGCAATAAAGGGCGCAGTCCCAGACTATGCAGAGTTTTTCAGCAAAATCATCACAGGTGGCAAGTCATGGCAGTACGGGTACAATCCAGAAAGTACTAAACAACAGACAAGTCAATTCACCAGGCTTGCCTCATTCAAAAAAAGCTCATCAAATTAAATGGAATTTAAAGACGATGCTGATCTTCTTCTATTATTATTATTATTAATTTTTTTTACATCAAAGGGATCGCACACTCAGAATTTGTCCCTCAAAACCAGACCATCAAATAATTCTGTTTGGGGTTGTTGAAACGGCTGCGCAGAAGTGTGGCGTGAAAACATCCAGCCTTGTGGAATTCCGGCGAGTGGTTCCTGCATCATGACAATGTTCCCATGCACACAGCTCTCACTGTTCGCTGGTTTTTGGCCTCAACACAGACAACTACCTTCACCCATGTGCCCTATTTGCCAGATTTGGCTCCTGCGGACTTCTTCCTGTTCCATCAGATGAAAAGGGACTTGAAAGGCAAGTGTTTTGACGATGTTGATGAAGTCAAACGCAATGTCACAACGGCGCTAGCAGGTATAAAAGAGGCCGAATTTGGAAAGTACTTCCAACAATGGAATGAACATTTGGACAAGTGCATTGTACTAATGGAGAGTACTTTGAGGGTGATTAAAGTTGTATTAGAAAAAAAAGTTGTATTCAATAAAAATAATGTCCATGCTTTTTATCAGGAAATTATTGTTGGGTCCCTCCTCGTATGCACAATACCTGGCACGCTGGCATGGCCAACAAGAATGTTTTTTTCCTGAACCTGCCATGCCACAGGCTGTCAACGGTGAGCAGTGATGCTGCCGGCCGAATTAGATAAACTTTTTTACTGCAGAGAAGGATGAGGCCTTCAATGTCTTCGAGTGAAGTGCCACAAATGTTAGTTGTAGCTTTTTTGCTAGAATTTGGGGCTCATCAGAATTTTGTTTATGTGAATTCGGTGCCCTCAAACGGAATTTTGCGAGGAGTGTACAATCGTGCATAATCGCACTTCATCATTTTGACCAACTTAAAATGGGTGCGTTCTAAACATTGGTGCGACTTAAATACCAATTTTTTATTAGAAACTCGCCAGAAACAAGGGGTACAACTTATACACAGGTGCAACTTATAGCGTAGAAAATACGATACTAAACAGGAAAACATATACAAATTCACTAAAAAATTTGGAAAACTCAACTGTAGTTGAAATCTACGCAAAGCGAAGCATTGTGCAAATTGTTGCAGCATGAGGCGCCGATGCACGCCAAACTGATGGGGCACGAACGGCCGGAGACGCGCATTGTCGTTCTTGCGGCTTCGGCAAAGTTACGTTTGCACTCCTCGTATTCAGCCTAGGGTCAGCAGATTCTTCGGGTGGGGCATCCTGGTGGAATGTTTTCATGGGCAAGAATCGTTGTGACACCAATGAGACACACTTTATCATTTTCCTATAACGTAGTGTTTACAGACGGCAAAAGGAAGCCGAAATGAAATCGATCTGGTGGTGGAACACAATGCCGACAGAAGACGGGCTTTGCCATTTTCCTATTGTGTAGTGTTTAAAGACAGTGATGGGAAACAGAAACGAAATCGAGCTGGTAGGTGACGCTGCAATACGATGCCATCAGTGTGAAACGTGATGCTCACTTCGCGCCACCTTCTGCAGGAAATGGCAGCACATTTGGACTAATGCCTATTAGAGGCATGCAGTAGTCTTCCAATGGCACTACGCCACATGCACTGTGTGTATTACAAAAGGGTTGGCAGCTATAGCTGTGAATGACAGTATGCGACGACGAGCAACAACCCGTGAGATTTGCTGGCACCGAAAGAGGAAATTGAGCGTGTGCTGGCATTTACACGAAACACGAGCAGCCTAGTCGGCAGGGAAGCTGCCGTGGTGGGCGTCTACTACTCTTGATCATGCCTGCCTTGTGCCTTTTCTTGTTCACATGGGATCTAGCGGCAGGAAAACGTATCACACAATCCCACTTTGGCAATGTACTGGATGTTGGTGCCCAAGGAACTTGTTTTTAGGGAAGGTTTTATTAGGTAAAAGAGAAGTGTCAATGGGTCCTTTTTTGTGCTCTCAATCTCAAACGTTGGTGCCAGGAAATCGTATGAAACAGGATTATATCAACGAGGTTCCACTGTAACTTACCGTGAGGCAGAAGGGAAGAACTCATTAGGCAATTCTTTGACGACAGCACAGGAGATGGCTAAATGCAGTGAAGTCCCCTTGATAAGCTTATTTATAGGAATTACATGCACTCAGCCTTTTTCCAAACAGTGTGAATGTGTCCGGTGCGCCTCAACAGTTTGTGGTGCCACGTGATCAACTGCTACATTTATCACATGTTTTGTGATGTCACAGCACTCTCAGTAATCTTCGAAATCAAAAGAAGATTGGTCACAATAACAGAGGATATCATTCATTATTTGTCAAATGCTGGGGCAAATTATGTTTCATACCATGATTGCAAGGTCCACAGCTACTGATCACAGCAACAATATTCTTTTGACTGGCAGAGTCCTGATTGTGCAACAAATTCGGTTCCTTTGTAAAGAAAATTCTTTTTATTTTGTATATCATTAATATTCATCCCAAAAACAAAGCTCCATTTTTGAGCACAGTGTCAGGTAGCAACACGGAGGGTCTAAAGTGTGTGTGCCCTGTGCAGTTGTACAGACTGCTTTTCATACAACAACTGTAGCAATTTCTCTCCTCTGTGCTAATGAATCAATCGTCAGGCAAGACAACCCATTTGCGGCAAGTGTCAAAGCATCGTGCGTCCAGGAAGGGTATAGAGAGTGTCAATTCACATGTCTAAGCTATAAGGCAGATAAAACAGAGAATGAGCAACCATACACATCCACATTCATAAGAGCTGACACTTGAGTGAGTTGGTACAGGTGCATTTCAGTGAACACAGCACAAAGCAGCATCAATGTGCACCTGTCGAATCTGCCTCTATTACAAATTTGTGCTGTTTTCTATAAAGATATAGATCTACTACACAATACACACAAAGCATTGTCATAATATGACAAAATGGTGCGATCACATTATGAACCACAACAGTACAGGGTGGTCTGAGATAAGCCAAACCCAAAGCAACTGAGGAACACATGAACTATAAGGCGATATTAATATGCGTAATGTGGTTCTTTTGGTATCAGTTGCTCTATGAAGGGCTGGAAGATGCAGGTATGGAGGAACCCACGTAAGTAGGCTTTTGTCCATCATCTACTTGTACAATATCACCTACCGGTTCATGCGTTCTTCACTTGCTTTGGACTCAGTTTATCTTGGGGCACCAAGTGTCTGTTGTATCTACACAACAGCTTCCAAGGTCAGTTCATAGAGTGCTGATGCTGTCAGATGAAACTCTTATAGATCATGTGAAAAAGTGGCTCCATGATTGACCCAAAGCACCAGCTAAGCATACATAAAGCAAGTAATAGTTCTGTGCTGCGAGTCTGGCAAAGCAAGCAAGACAGCTTGCATTGCTAGTGAAAACTGCATTAACACTCATTACGGCAGTTCTTTGCAACATAGCTGCAAGAACTGTGGACCATGCAAGGAGTTAGGCTCTATCAACAAGTGCACTAATTATTTTAATGTTAAGGAAATCTTCCCACAAGTCAGCAGCTTATGCAAATACTGCAAAGGTGCTACACATCAATATGTCAGATCCCCTTAGCTGGTGGCAGGCACCCAACCAAGTACCGTCAACTAAGATGCTGGAAATGCACTTTCTGGAGAGAGAGTTTGCTTCATCTGTACTATACACCCAATCAGTGTTTCCAGGACATATGGCTCAGGCCTACAATAAAGCAGCCACATGGAAGTGATGATGATGATTGCATTTTATTGGCGCAAGGGCATCTAAGGCCAAAGAGCCCCAGGACATGTGTCTTGCTTTAGCAAAATTATTAGTTTAAGACTATGATTTAAAATAGAGGCTGTGTAGAGGCCTATGCGTAAGATAGATCTGTACATATTAGTGCATCAATTCTAAAATAATTACTAAAATAAATATAAGGTCTTAAATGCATTGGCTACAGGCATGCATGTTAAATTATTGTGGATAGTCCGAGTCCCTTGCTGTAGGTACAATTCTTGCTTACACAAGAAGTGCAAGAGCTCAGACATACTTTTGTGCATCAGATTGTACCTCACCTGTGAAGCACAATCTGACGGTCAGGATGGAATGAGATGATTTCTAGAAAGTTAACTTGTGCAAGATAATTAAGCACGCCTTTAAAGTTAAAAAGTGAATCCTCTGTTAAGAACATTGAGGGACGGGGGGTACAACTGGATCATCGGTTTAAAGTGTTCATTCCTTTCCGTCGCACAAATGTTTTCTCTGACTCATTTATGCCGAAAACCAGTGCCGAGTGGAACCGCCTTCCCCCCTCCATCGCCTGCATCGAGGAGGCATCATCTTTCAAGATTGCAATAACTGATTATGTTTTGAGTTTATCACCTTAATACTAATAATTGTTTGAACATGTATTTTTTTTTATTATTATTATTGTACCCACCCCCTCTGTAACGCCCTTCTGGGCCCTGAGGGTACTGTAAATAAATAAATATGGTGTGAGTAGAGTTCCCTAAAATGAGCCACTCACTCTCGGTGAAGTTCAGGACATTGAATGAGGACATGTAGGGTGGTTAGGTTCTCACTGTTGCGTGTGCGCATCGGTGGGTCAGTTGTAGTCAAGACGTATTTATGTGTGCCATCGGTGTGTCCTATTCTGAGTCGTGCCAGGGTGACTTCGGTGTGTCTATCAAGCTTCAGTGGGAAAGATTTGGTTAACTGTGGTTTAAGCAGGTGCAGCTTATTTCCAACTTACTTGTCCCATTCAGCTTGCCAATGATTACGGAGCGCCTTTCGTACCGCATGTTTCATGTCTACACCAGATACCCAGCTTACATCAATTGTATCCCGATGAGCCGCTTGTCCAGCATTTTCGGTTGGTTGGTTGGTTGGTTAGTTTGGGTTTAATGGCACAAAGGCAACTAAGGCCATGCTGCGCCAGACACAAGACAAAATGAAATGCAACAATAGAGTAGGTAAACCTGTATTACATTATAGTTGGTGTAAATCACCAGTCTTTTTTAAGAAGTCGAACAGGTTAGCAAATGGCACTAGGGGGTCATCTGCTAGTAATAGGGCAGGGTGTAATGGAGTGTGCAAATTATATAGGCTGTGTAAAAACCTCCGTCTCAGTGTGTCGATGTGTGGACATGTTATTAGGATGAGTATGACTGTGAGAGGTTCAAGGCATTTTTCACAGGTTGGCGGGTTTTCTTTTCGGAGGAGGAAATTGTGCGTCAAATGTGCTTGTCCAATTCGAAGTCGACACAAAATCACCTCGTAGAACCATTGCTGGTGACTGCATGATTTCCACTCGCCGATTACAGGTTTAATAAGATGTAGCTTGTTTTCTGTACAATGGTCCCATTCGTGTTGCCACTTTGACGTTAAGGCCTTCCTAATGGCACGGATACTATCTTTATATGGAAGTGTTGTGTTTATTATGTCTTTGTGCGCTGCCATTGATGCGCATCTATCCACTGCTTCGTTACCTGGTATACCAACATGGCTTGGTACCCAGCAAAACCTAATTGACCTGCCGTATTTGTTTATTGTTATCATGTTTAAGATATCCCCTATCAGGGGTTCACATTCGGATTTCATGTGAAGAGCCTTCTGCGTGCTTAATGAATCAGTGTATATGATTGTGTTTTCGTGTTTTTCAGCGATGATCTTTTTAACCACAGTCCATAATGCATAGACTTCAGCTGTGTAGACAGAGGCGTGCTGTGGCAAACGAATACTTCTTTCCCAATGTTCTGTTATGGCCCCCACACCCACGAGTTCTCTTGTTTTAGAGCCATCAGTGTAAAATACCGTGTAATTTTGATATTTGTCCTGTAGATAGCGGAATTCTTGTATAATGTGTTCGTGTGGGGTGTCTTTTTTCTTTAAATGTGTCAATGTCCAATCACATAACGGTGCGAAATCGTGCCACGGGGGCAAACGCTGTCGTTTTTTCGCAGCCTGAAGGACTTCGCGAGGCATGTTATAATCCCGAATATATTCCTCATATCGTGGGACAAGCGGCTTAATCATGTTTGGTTTGTTTGTATAGTGTAAGCGTCAGTTACACTGTGTGACAATGTTGAAGCATATGTGTTGTGGTGAGGACTGAATCCTTAGTACGTAAGAAAAAGTTAGTAGCACTCTGCGCTGCTGTAGAGGAGGTTCATTACAGTCAACATATAAGCTCTGGACAGGCGATGTTCTGTAAGCGCCACTTGCCAGTCGCAGTCCAAGGTTATGAACTGGATCAAGTTGACGGACGTAAGACTGTCTGGCTGAACCATATACGATGCTACCATAATCTAATATGCTGCGCATCAAAGTACGGTAGATGCGTAGCAGGCATTCACGGTCAGAGCCCCAGCGCTTCCGGGACAGGACTTTGAGGACGTTAAGTGCATTGTTCGCTTTTATTTTAAGGCTCTTTATGTGTGCCAGGAAGTTTAACTTTTTATCAAACAGAACACCCAGAAACTTGTGTTCTTGTTTTACTGGTAGTGTGGCTTCTTGTAGCTCAAGGGTGGGATCGGGTTGTAGGCCTCTTTTTTGTGTAAAGACAACACTAATAGTTTTCTCACTTGAGAAACGAAAACCGTTTTCAGACGCCCACTGCGTTAGTTTGTTTAGTGTAATTTGAATTTGCCGTTCGCAGGATGTCAGGTTCGATGCACGACACGCAATTTGTAGATCATCCACATATAATGAATGCATTAAAATTAAATTATGGGGTTTTACGTGCCAAAACCACTTTCTGATAATGAGGCACGCCGTAGTGGAGGATTGCGGAAATTTCGACTACCTGGGGTTCTTTAACATGCACCTAAATCTAAGTACACGGGTGTTTTCGCATTTCGCCCCCATCGAAATGCGGCCGCCGTGGCCGGGATTCGATCCTGCGACCTCGTGCTCAGCAGCCCAACACCATAGCCACTGAGCAACCACGGCGGGTAATGAACGCATTACAGATGATGGAATTACCTTATTGACCGAGTTCATTTTCACCACAAACAATGTTGTGCTTAATACGCATCCTTGTGGCACACCATTTTCCTGAATGAATACACGTGACAGCGCCGTTCCTAAATGCACCTGGAATGTTTGGTCCGACATGAAATCGGCTAGACATTTGAGCATTCTACCTCAGATTCCTAAATCTGCTAAGTCCCTTAAGATACCAAACCTCCATGTTGTGTCGTACGCCTTTTCTAGATCAAAGAAAACAGTGAGACAATACTGCTTGTGTAGAAAGGCAGCGCGTATCTCGTGTTCTAGCCGGACTAGGTGGTCCGTTGTCGAGCAACCTTTCTTGTACCCACACTGATGGTTATCTAGAAGGTTTTCCGTTTGAAGGACGTATGTCAATCTTATGTTTATAATGGCTACATAAGACTTTGCAAGGCAACTTGTGAGTGCTATAGGCCTGTAGCTGGTTGCTGTTGTGGGAGGTTTTCCAGCTTTCAAGAAAGGGATAATGATGGCTTTCTTCCACTCTTTCGGCATTTTTCCCGTTTCCCAGATTATATTAAAAAAACGAAGCAAGGTTCCAACTGCATTAGGAGATAGATGAGCGAGCAGTGCGTAATGTACTCTGTCCGGTCCGGGTGCTGTTTTTTTTTGTCAGTGGTGAGTACTCTATTGATTTCCGGTAGTGTTAAGGGGGCATTATACAATCTCTCTGAACTTCCAGTGCTCGGAAGTTTGAGTTTTTCCGCTGATTGCTTATATTTTAGAGATGCAGCAGAATAGTTTACCGAGCTTGATATATCATGAAAATGCTGCCCTAATATGTCTGCTTGTTCTACTAAATTTGTTTGTGTGTCTGGGGGTGAAAGTATGGGTATCGTGTAAGGAGCGTAGTCGCCTCTGAACTTACGAACCTGATCCCACATTCTTTTGGAAGTTATCGAGCTATTTATTGACGAGACATAATGTTTCCAGACTGTCTTTCGCCTTGTCTGCGTGTGTACCTGGCTTTCGCTTTTGTTTTTTTGAAGGAAAGTAGATTGTCTTGTGTTGGGTATCGTCGAAAGATACCCCACGCTTTGTTTTGTAGTTTTTTTGTTTGTGTACGTTCCTTCGTCCACCAGATTTTTAGGTATTTTTCTTAAGAAGCCATACGATTGTGGGATTGTTTCTGCTGCTGCAGCAAGTATACAGGTGGTGATCTTGTCACTCATTTCGTCTATGGTTAACTCATCTGATATGTTATCCAAAGTGGCCTTTGCAGTAAAGAAAGGCCAGTCTGCTAGATGGAATTTCCAACGGGGTGGCCTCAGTGGGATGGTAGGAAAAGGAGATGTTTTAATGACAGCAGGCATATGGTCACTACCATAGGGGTTATCAATAACACTCCCCTGAATATCTCCAAAAAGAGAGGGAGAGCACAGTGCCAGATCTAGGCAACTCATAGCTCCTGTGCTTGGGCAGTAGTAAGTTGCCGCACCGGTGTTTAAGAGGCATATGTTGTTTGTTAGGATAAAATCTTCAAGTGTTTGACCCCTGGTGTCAGTTGTTTTGCTACCCCACAATGTGTTATGTGCGTTAAAATCACCGCCTATTAAAAATGGTTCAGGTAGCTGGTCTAAAATTACCTCTAGATCTCTGACGGTAAAATGTGAATGTGGTGGAATGTACATTGAACAAATGGTGATGGTTTTGTGAGCTAAAACCGTGACAGCAACGGCTTCTATGTGAGTGTTAATGGGAACTTCTCTGGCTGCTATAGCTCCTGGCAGAACAATGGCTACACCACCTGACAGCCGGTTCGCCTGAGTACGGTCGCGCCGTACAACAGTGAAACCTTTTAAAATGTCTTTGTGTTTTTCGCCTAGGTTTGTTTCCTGTAAACACAGGGCCACAGGAGAGAAGTTACTTAACATGTCTTTAATGTCACCCAGGTTGTGTAAGAAACCTCTACAATTCCACTGGATAATAAAAGCCATTTTGCAATGGAAAGGTAAGAAATGGCGCTACGAAAAAAGTAAGAGGTGAGATGTTAGGTGACATGGATATAAAAGGCTAATACAAATAAGCGATAACCTTTAGGTTATCGCTTTCTTATTTTGGGTGGTTATTGGGATTTTGTCCCTCTTACTGCGCTCTAGAGAGCGCTTGTCCTTCGGTGTCGATGACACCGGGGTTTTGCGTCGACCTCCATCGCTCTCTCTGAGGCGCTGGAGGACCGAGAGTTTGGCGCCGAGACACGTGTCTCGGGCCTTGGTGTTCGCTTGATCTTAGGGCCTTGCGGGACTGGTGTTTCCAGGGCCTTCGAAGAGGGTAGAGCAGTACTGACTGCTTCCACCACGGGGGCGGGAGGCGTCCTTACGGGACCACTGTGCGTGGGTTCGCAGGACTCCTCAGGCCTCTGTGACGACGCCCTCACCTTCGTCACATCGGCATAACTACGTCGCGAAAGGTATGACAGTCGCTTTCTGGCTTCAAAGAATGAGATTTTTTTCTTTCACAGTTAGTGCAATTACTTCTTTTTCTTTTTTCCAGCAAGTGCAAGACCTCGAGTAAGCGGGATGATCTCCTTTGCAGTTAACACAATGTGATGAAGAGGTGCAATTCTCAGATTGGTGATCGTTGGAGCTGCATTTAGCACAAGTTGTTTGTCCTCAGCATGCATTTGAAGCATGTCCAAACCTTTGGCACTTGAAACATCGTCTGGGGTTCGGGATATATGGTCTCACATTGACTTTGACATAACCTGCATCGAGTGAGACAGGCATTACGCTTGTTCCGAAGGTGAGTATAACGTGTTTGGTGGGGATTTCTTGGTCGTTTCTGTGGATTACTATTCTTTGTACTTTAGTAACATTTTGTTCTTGGAAACCTTCCAGTAGTTCCTCATCGCTTAAACCAATAAAGTCTTCTTCAGATATTACTCCCCTCCTTGTATTAAGTGTTCTGTGCGCTGAAACTGTCACTGTCGCGTCGCCAATACTGGTAAGTTCAGGGAGCTTCTCTGCTTGATCTTTATTATTCAGTTCTAGGAGGAGGTCCCCGCTGGACATTTTGGAAGCTTTGCATGTAGGTCCTATTTTATCTTTCAGGCATTTGGCTACAAGGAATGGAGATAGCTTTCTTACTGGCATGTTGGTTTCGCTGTGGACTACATAGTACTTGGGGAAAAATGGAGCATTGCTTCGAAAGGAGAATTGAAATGGTACTTCGGTGCAGCATCTTTTCAGACGCCGTTCATGGACAACAGAGATTTGCGCTGCCATAGGAAAGTGTGTGTGTTCGGCAACAGCGCCGACCGCCACGGAGCCCAACGAGGGGACGCGGCAGAGCTTGTGTTCAAGCCTGCACGACGCCAGCCGTACGCCGTCACTATAACCAAATATGGTGTACCCAAGGTAGGATAGCCACACAAGGTTAACGCTTGCCGCCATGGAGAAAGGAAGTAAATGGAAGAGAGAAGAAGACCGGAAAGATCAAAAAGTGAGAGATAAAGACGAAGATTTAAGGAGAGAGAGACAGGATGAGGCAACTGCCGATTTCCCCCGGGTGGGTCAGTCCGGGGGTGCCGTCTACGTGAAGCAGAGGCCAAAGAGGTGTGTTGCCTCTGCCGGGGGGCCTTAAAGGTCCGAACACCCGGCATCAGCTCAACCCCCAGGATCCCCCTTTCCCCGGACATGGCTAAGCCGCGCATGGCTACATGCGGGAGGGTCCAACCCTCGTGTGCTCGGGTACGTTGTGTCGCAGCACACCAAACGCCTGCTGACGCAGACGCCCCTGCGGACGTCTGCGTCAGCAGCCCAGCATTTTTGTCCGCCATTTCATTGCCTGTGATCCCAGAGTAGCCTGACACCCAGCATACAACAAGAGCAAGGTTTAGTTTATACGCTATGTGAATGTGTTTGAGGAGCTTGTTTAACACAGGGTTTTGGCTTGCTTTGCCACAGGACAGGGCTGTGACAACGCTTAAGGAATCTGTATATTATAGACTTTTGTATCTTGTACTGTACTATGTACTCAACAGTGATCAGAACACCGTACGCTTCTACTGCAAAGATGCTGCTATGGTTATGCAAGGTTTCAGAGTTGGAGAAGTTTGGGCCATGGGCTGCACATGATACCGAAGTTGCAGACTTTGAAGCATCAGTGAAAAATGCCATAGATCTATACTTGTCTTCAAGGGCCAAAAAACGGTGCTGGATGAGGACTTGGACAACTCCTTTTGTTAAGCTCTTTAAAAGACAAGTCACAGGTGATTGGACATTGCTCCCAAGGTGGGATGAGTTCAGCGTAGTCACTTTCCTGCAGATCTGTGAAAACTATTGCGAGTTTTTCCACAACAGGTTTTACTGCTAACGGGAACGGCGGGGCATGTGAAGGCCGGTTTAAATACAACTGATTTGTAGACTGATCATTTATGAGTGCTTTGTGGACTGATCATTTATGAGTGCTTTGCATGGATGTTGTTTTAGCGACATGGTTATTATTGCATATATGACTCCGAGATACGTACGCTGATAATCCAGTGGCCATTGATCCGACTCTGCATAGAGACTTTGGACAGGGCTCATACGAAAGGCACCAAGTGCTATGTGGATACGTAAGTGATAGACAGGATCGAGTAGCTTAAGTGTTCTCTTTGAAGCTGACTGGTAAACAATAAATCCATAGTCTATGCGTGACAACACAAGGCTTTTAAAAAGAGATAGGGGACAATACCTATCTGTTCCCCATGACTTGTGTGATAAAATCTTTAAAAGGTTCATAGTTGTAAGACATTTCAGCTACAACTGTTTTATATGCTGCATGAAGGTTAGCTTAGTATCGAAGATTACACCCAAAAAAATTTTTTTTTTCTATTTACCAGGCTTCTCCAATTCATCGCAATGCAAGGGTCAGGACATACCCCTCTTCATCTGAAAAACAGCCCACAGGTAGTCTTTTCTGCACAGAATCTGAACTCGTTTTCGTCTGCCCATTTGGCGAGCCGATTAACACTGAACTGTATCTGGCATTCACATATGGACAGATTGCAATATTTAAAGCTGATTTGGATGTCGTACACATAGACAAAATAACATGGATGCTATAATAGAGCGGAGAGAGTTCATTTTAATTATACAAAGGGTGCAACTTAGCATTCCTCATTGTGGTACACCGTTTTCTTGAACAAAAGTATGTGATAGTACATTGCAAATTCTTACGTGGAACTTCCTTTCAGATAGGTAATTTCGCACTGCCAATTCTTACATGGAACTTCCTTTCAGATAGGTAATTTCGCAGAATGTTCAGCATGTTACCACAAATTCCATAGGACGACAGGTCTTGCAGAATACCATATCGCCAGGCAGTATCATATGCCTTCTCAAGATCAAAGAATACAGATAGACAGTATTGGCTGTGTACAAATGCATCATGTATATATGACTCAAGGAGAACAAGATTATCGGCTGTAGACCTCACTCTTCGGAAGCCAGATTGGTGATAAAAAAAAATTTATGCTCTAGATTATGCATGCAAGGACGTGGGTCATTATCATGATAATCATGGTCATTATCATGGGTCAGTAATCATGATGTTGATTATGCACCATGAGAAGACACCAAGACGTCACAAGACTATGAGGATGCTGCCTGCCGCGCGAGACAGCAAACAGAAAAATCTGGAATTGGAGCCGGTTTATCAGCAGTTCCAAGGTTCTCAACGAGCTAATCATTGCCTGGTGTCCTGCCTGCTGTGCGCACCTTGTGGCTGATTGTACTGCAGGCCAACCATTTGCAGCCAGTGCATATCTGCTGTCATGTCTGATGCGCGAACTTGGTGGCTTGCAGACTGGCCTGATAACCAAGGCATCCATGTTTGGCTAACCTTGTACTAGCTGACAGCTGCAGCCAGGTCTTCTGTTGGCCGGCTGTCCTTTCTTCCAGTCCTGCAATCTCAGTTGAGTTCTGGTGCGGCTCTAACTATTCGTAGAACAGATGTCGAGGTCTGCAACTACTTGACAGCTACAGACCACTTCGTGGAGGTGGTCAACAGACTGCTACCCTGCTAATATTGCCTAGACATCCAGCAGCTCTGCATTTCCAATGGCGACATTTATGGCAATCCCTAGGCTTGATGTGAGCAAGTAGGACAATAACCGCATGCTATTATGTGTGTGCTGCTGTTTGGTATTACAAGCTGTAGTTTCCTTGCATCTAGTCTTTGTGTTGTGCTGTCACTTTTTAGAATGCAGTATGTATTGTGCGTGTGAGCATGCTGAACAAGGTTGGTTCTTTCGGACAATCATGGGCCCAGCTTCATCGCAGCCATAATGCTCATACATCATAGAATCATACCTCGTGCCTTCTGCAGCAAAGTGACTGTGGGGCTCTGAGATGGGGGCAAGCCTGAGGGGCTCCTGTGAGGCTGCTGTGCTGGGTACGCAGGCGGGGGTGGCGGTATGGGATACACCATTGGAGGCGTTCCTGGGGTACTCAGTGGGGATGCTGTGGTGCCGGCAGGCAGCAGTGGGGGCGTCCGCTGCTGCTGGTGCTGCTCAGCCCGCGGTGAGTGCTGCTCCTTGAGCTGGCTTACAATGGGATTCCAGCAAGACTTGAGCGCTGCTGTGGGAGAGGGTGGAGTGGCGGCTCCTCTGTCCTGTGGTGCCTGAAAGTATTTTGTGTGTCACATAATACATTGTGCAGATCAGAATTTCTGTATCATCTCTATGCTAAGACTACAAAGATATATCTACCATATTTCTTATGTCATCCTCATCCTATGCCTACTATATTTACTCAAACTTAAGCACACTTTCTACGTCATGCTCATGGTGACTAATGTAACAGAGGGCGTAGAGCTCAAAAAAAAAAATCAAGTAAAAATACAGGATCTGAGCAAGAAATGTCATTTCCCAACATATAAACTGAAAATTAAACAATTCAACACGATTTTGAATGCAATAAAGATTATATTGGGCTAGCTAAATTGCACATCATTGTCGTCATGCTGTGTAGATTCATTCACTTGTGCTGTGAAATTCTCCGTGTTGCTCGTCAAGCTACCAAACTGAGGTAATGAATCTGGTAAAACCCAAAGAACACTTGACACAGGATTTTCCCAATATGGATTTAAAAAGACTCTGCAGTTCATGACTTCGATTAATGTCACATAACATGACCACTTTGTTACATCTTTGTTTTTTACCTGAAGGTGTTCAGAAACTTTTGCCATCCACTTTTTTTTTATACCATAGTGTGCACAAAAAGGACACATTGTAACTGTAACCCCACTCTGCTAAATTATTGCACAACACTGCTTGTAAGAAAATCCATGTTCATCTGAACATGAATTTTATCTGGTATGGCCTCTCTATGAATGCTTTCGGTAACCAGGATAAGCAGGATGGGGCCTACTGCAGAGCACCATACAGGCTGACGTAACTGCCACGGCAGGGTTTTATACCGTAACTAGCACGTAGCATGGTTTTGTCATGGCATGGAGAAGCGAGCAAAAAAGAAAGAAGAACATGGACTACTGAAGGCACGCTGGAGATAAATAAAGTCACAGATATGTAGCCTTTATTAAAAGATAATTGACTTTGAATGCCTGCAGCTTGCACAACGCTGCATGAAACTCCCAAGAAACAATTATTAACAGTGGTCAAACATGGAATGCCTCCGGAGCCAACATTTTGGCAACGCGACTTGCCTTCATCAGGGTGACAACTGCTTTGTTGTTGCCCTGATAAAGTCAAGTGACACTGTCGAAATGTTGGCTCCAGAGACATGTCCCTTCTTTGACCACTGTTGATCACTTCAAGTGCCTACCTTCCTGTATGCCTCATTTAGATTCCAAGAAGTAATACATTTCATGTGTGTGAAATGCCGCAGATCGAATACAGTGGCCTAGCTATACAAGGGTATAGCTAGGCCACGGATCAGCTGTACAAAAACGTGATGCTTAAAAATTTATCTTCGGATAATATAGCTAGTACAATCATTTGGTCAGTGCTAATCACCGCTTGCACATTTACAATGCTGAAACTTTTGCTTCTAATCATTTATTTTGGTGTTTTACGTTCTTTTTGCTAACTACTCAGACATCTGCTGTCGATAAAAAATATTGTTTCGCCCATGAAAGGCATTTATTGGCAAGTCAGGTAGAGTTAGACGCGACAGTCTTGGTCAGCTGGGCGCCTATCGAGATTTAGCTAGCCAGCTGCACATCGTCTTTTTCCTTCACCTGTCTTGGATGCCCCACATACTGCTGAGGCGTAAACCCACTACGCACGTAAGAGTGTCACATTTCCCTCCGCGCAGACGAAGCCTGCCGCGCAAGTCAAACAGGCTCACGAGAAATAAAGGGCTTTAAATGGGCCCCATGCAAAAGTTCAGTGTTTGCTGACAGTCAGCCATAAGATGTGAGGCATGCTATGTGGTGGGCTAATTCGCTTATACGATCAGTAATAACATAGGATCCAACATAGTGGGCCAGCAGCTTTTCACATAATCCACGTTTTCTTGTTGATTTCCAGAGCCACAATAGGACACCAGGGTCATATATCACGTGTTGGCGTCGGCAGTCGTAGCGTGCCTTCAAGTGGTTTTGTGAAACAACAGTGCACAAAGAAGCAACTCATCGGGCCTCTTCAGCAAGAGGGATGGTTTCGGATATACAAAGATTATCATGGCTTGAAAACGGGAAGATAGTGTCTAGTGTATAACGAGGTGGACAAGCATAAAGAAGAAAGAAGGGACTGTAGCCCGTAATGTCATGCTATGAGGTGTTAAATGCGTGCGTAATGAAAGGTAACACGCTGTCCCAGTTCTTATGATCTAACACAGCATACATGGACAGCATGTTAGTAAGAGTTCTGTTCGTGCATTTTGTAAGACCATTTGTTTGTGGATGATACAGGGTGGAATGTTGAAAACTTGAAGCACATAGACGAAGCATCTCTTCGACCACGTCTGCCGTGAACTGCCGCTCACGATCGCTGATGATGACTCTAGGATATCCATGTTGGAGAATGACAAAACACAGCAGAAAACACACACTTCCGTTGCAGTAGCCGATGGTATCGTAGCTGTCTCACAGTAGTGTGTTAAGCAATTGGCACACATGACAACTCAGCAATTCCCATCAGATGACCGCGGGAAAGGACCGAGAAGGCCGATGCCGACTTGCTCAAACAGAGTGCTGGGGGGTGGCACTAGATGTGGTCGACCAGGAGGAGCACTCGAACACTTGTGATGTTGACATGCACGGCACTTGGACACGTACTGGTAGGCCGTCTGGCGCATTTTAGGCCAGTAGAACCTTTCTTGAACACGGCAGAGCGTTCGCGCAGATCCCAAGTGACCGGATGTTGGATCATCATGCATAGCATGCAAGACGGAGACACGGAGACTCTCCGGGACCACCAGAAGATATTGTGAGCCTGTAGCAGAATAGTCCTTTTTGTACAAAACCCCATCACGAATGCAGAAACGAGTGGATGATGCCGATTTCCTTGCAGTACTGAACACTGGCTCTAAAGTTCTGTCTTTTTGTTGCTTGACCTTGAAGAATGTATATCAGGAAATCCTGGCTCCAATGATACCACATAGCGGTCGAAGTTGTCCGCATTGCAGTCCGTTGTTGGAAGCATCATGCGCGAGAGGTAGTCAGCGTCGGCGTGCAATCGGCTGCTTTTATAAGAAATGGTAAAGTCATATTCCTTTAAACGAAGTGTCCAACGTGCAAGCCGACCTGACGGATCACTGAGGTTAACCAGCCAGCAGAGAGATGGATGGTCTGTCATCACGGTGAAGGGGTGCCCATACAGGCATGAACGGAAGCACTGTACTGTGAAAATCACTGCAAGACATTCTTGCTCTGTGGTGGTGTAGTTGCACTCAGATTTTACTTAAAGAGCAACTCGCATAGGCGACAACGTGTTCTTTAGTGTTGACGCATTGAATAAAGACAGCACCGACGCCAATACTGCTAGCGTCCGTATGAACTTCTATGGGAGCCGCATGGTCTAAGTGTCGGAGAATGGGATGGAACATCAGAAGAAATTTCAGATCACGAAAACTGGCCTCACATTCAGGGATCCATTCAAAGGAATGCCCTTCTGGAGGAGGTATATCAGCGGATATGCAATGTTGGCAAATCCACGAATAAACTGGCAGAAGTATGAGCAAAGCCACAGGAAACTGCGTAGCTCTTTTACATGGCGAGGTTGTTTGAAGACTGCCACAGCAGCAGTATTCGTTGGATTGGGTCGTATGCCGTCCTTATCCACTAGATGGCCCAGAACCAGTGTGTGGCGCTCTCCAAAATGAATTTTTTAGAGTTGAGCACCAAACCCGCTTTTCCCAAGCAGTCTTGCACAAGAATAAGACGTGCGTTGTGCTCACTGAACGTGCGCCCCAAAATCACTACATGATCGAGATAGCACATGCATACTTCCCACTTCAAACCATGCAGGATATTGCCCATGAGGCACTCCAAAGTTGCATGCGCATTAGAGAGCCCAAAAGGCATCTCATTAAATTCGAAAACTCCATCCGGTGATATGAATGCTGTTTTCTCCTTGTCTGCCTTGTGTATAGGAATCTGACAGTACCCCAACGACAAGTCAACAGACGAAAAGGAAGACACTGATGAAAGGCAGTCAATAGCATCATGAATACACGGAAGAGGATATACATCCTTTTTAGTGATGGTGTTGACGCAGCGGTAGTCAACACAAAATTGTCATGTACCATCTTTCTTTTTAAGCTGAGTCACTGGCGCTGCCCACAGAATACAGAATTCTTGGATTACATTCTTATTTAGCATTTCCCAGACTTAGTCGTTGATCTCCTTGCATACCGATAGTGAGACTCTGTACGGCTTTTGTCACGAAGGTTGGGCAGGTCCCGTATTTATGCGATGGTGTATACGAGAAGGAGGAAACGATGGTGGCCCCTCCTGCTGCAAAAAGTCAAACAGTTGGGCATGTTCCAGCAGAATATTTGCCACTTCGTAACGCTGCTTAGTGCTGAGTGACTTGTTCACCATAGTTAGAATTGAGGAGTGTGCAGCAAAGCATGCATTAACAAAATGGCGTTAATCCGCAGAATCAGGGGCCTCTGTAAGAATGGCAAGCGACAGCACTTGATCGTCATGGTAGGCAGCAAGTTTCAGACCCTGTAGTAGTATTGCCGGTTCACTGGAACAGTTTACAGTCCATAAGCCAGTGCATCCGTGAACAACTAACAGCGTGCAATACGGTATCAGCACATTCCTCTTGATCCAGCTCAGATGAACGGGCTCCACAGTAGCATCAAACGTTCTGTCGGTGGTGGGGAAACAGGCGACTGAAACACACATTGCGGATAACGGAGGCACAACTGTATCCCTGGATACACAAAGCACACTTTCGTGATACGGCGGGCCTTCCATAAGCAGCAGAAAAGCTTGTACCTACACCGATTTCTCCCGCTCTGCAGTCGACAGTGGCAACATACAGTTTCAAAAAATCAAGGCCCAGGATCAAGTCATGCGTAGAATGAGGTAGAACAGCGAACTCTGCATTAAATATTTGACCACCCAAGATAACGTCTACATGGCACACCCCAACAGGATGCAACAACTCCTCACTCACTCGGCAAAACGTATCAGCACGGTCCCAGCGAAACATCACTTTTCATCCAAGGAGGCTTTTAAACGCAAGACTTATCACTGAAACGGTTGCTCCTGTGTCCCCTACGACCAACGATGAAACTTCGTCAATTAGTACAGACATGTTATTCTTGAAGATACAAATGGGTGGAGGGATCTCTGTTGATATCGAAGATTGTCCAGCGACCTCACTTCCAATGGCTGCGCTGACTAGCTTTCCGTAGGCGGCGACAGGTGGTGACGCCTCGGAGACGGCGATCGACTTACGTGAGGAGCGGGTAGTGGTGTCAAGCTGCAATCGGATGCTGGAGAACAGTTTCGCAGCGGCTCCGGGTGCTGGTGAGGCAAGCTTCCTGGATATGTGTGCGAGGGCAAATATATTTCACCAAGTGTAGCACAGTACGGCCTAGACATCATCGATCGGTCGAAGCTTTGTGGCTGGTGGCGATTGCAGTACCTGGCAATGTGACCCAAGTCGCCGCAGCTATAGCACATAGGTAAACGACTATCAATGAACTGCTCCTTGAAGTGCTCAGATGTGGGGGGTCATGCAGCAGAGTGAAGTGGCTGAGCTTGCTGCACAGGAAGAATGGCCAGTCGGCGTGCAAACCTGCCAGGGCGAGAGTGTTCTCCAAGCTGGTGTTCGGGCGTAAATGTGCCCCCACATGGCCATGGAGCTCCTCTGTGGTTGATGTCTGTGACACATACTGACGGTTGCCATGGCGCTCCTCTGGGGTTGGTGTCCATGACACATACCGCCGGTTACCACGAAGCACAAGGTGCTGCAGGCACTGTGTTACGGGGAATAAGCATCCGGTTGTTACATGAAGTTGCAGGCAAGTACCTGTTGGTGCAGCAGTACTTCATGCATGATCTGCCATATAGTAGACGAAAGATAGGCGGATGGGCTCTCGTGAACACTGGCAACGGTAGTCACATTCGCCAGGCATGCAAATTTTGGTGCAATGCAACGTGTCTTCAATGTCTCAAACGTATGGCAGTGACGCACGGCATCTGAGACAGAATCAATGTGTTCTCTGCTTATAAGGATTTTGAAGAAATCTGAGAATTCACTATTTTGCACAGCTTGAGGATCTCTTCTATGTCTCAACAGAGACCTTTGAGACGTAATGTCTCAACAGAGACCTTTGAGGAAATGAATAAATAAATAAATAAATAAATAAATAAATATGTATGTAGTGGATGTTTCTCCATGAGTTTGAGCTCTTTGTGGTAGTATTTGCTCCGCACATTTCTGTTTGGCATAGGAGTCACCAAAACAATTTTCGATTTCCTCAACGAAGTGCTCCTGTGTTGTTAGGGAGTCTTCGTAGGATTCGTACCACATCTCTCTCTCACGCTCTCTCTTAGGAACAGCACGACATATTCAAGCTGACTGACAGAGTCCCAACGTTTGTAGCGGCTCACCCTTGCATAGTGTGTCAGCTACTTGTCGACATCTTCGCCCACTTTTCCCAGGAACGAGCATGGTTCCATGTAAAGCTGCAAAGGTCCAACCGGCGTTGACCTTTGAGCAGGTACAACTAGAGCTAGTGCCTGCCCACCTCTGTCTTGAGCCATAAGGAAGGTCGTTGGCAAGAAACCGGCAAGACAGCGGCTCCAGGGAATTTCTAGGTGTTGCGACTCCGTGGTACGGTTGTGTCATACCCAGGACACTCCACCACTCTGTTACGCCCACAAAAGGCGTTTATTGACAAACCAAGTACAGTTAGACGTGATGGCCTTGGTCAGCTGAGTGCCTATCAAGATTCAGCTAGCCAGCTGCCCGTCGTCTTTTTCCTTCACATGTCTTGGATGCCCCACATATTGTCGAGGCATAAACCCGCTATGCACGTAAGACTGTCACAATATATTACCATGTAAAGTGCAACAAATGTAGAAATGCTTACTTCACACACAAGAAATCGCTGACGCCTCCACAACTCTGCACACTGGATAAAATGCTTGAAATCACAGAAACACATTTCCTCCCTTTAAACTTTTTCTCTTCATTTGCATTGCTGAGAGAATGCACATTCAACTGTTCTTGGCCAAGAAAAAACATGTAAGCTTTGACCAAAAAGGTTTCTCTTACTTTTCTAGCATGATGCATACTAGTGTCAAAAGGGGTTAACAGGAGGCCAAAAGTGCAGCACAAAACTTCCAGAAACCGTGGTTAAAAAGAAAAGAGGGTAACATTGCAAATGTTCCACTATATCTATTTTTTATTTTATTTATACAAGTACCTGCAGCACCACAAGGGCATTATTTCGGGAGGGGGGGGGGGGGCAAATTGAAGTAAAATGAACATGTGACAAAAACTTAACACAGCTAAGCACAGGTGGTAAAAGTAACAAAATACGTAACATCGATGAGTCATCTCGACGGCAAAATGGTCTTCAGTGAACTGCAGTGCAAAATTGCAACACAGAAATGGAAAGGGTACACTATCGCATGAAGCACAATGCGAGACAAATGATATAAAGAAAACGGGATGATATTATACTACGGCAGACTGCGTGACAATCAAGACAGAAACTTTGAACATGTTTTACATTCACCAATGCTCTTGGGAAGCCTATTCCAGTGTGTGGAAGCATGCGGAAAAAATGAATTACGGTAGACATAAGAACTTTCAGCTCGTGATCACATCGTTTAGTGATGAAGTGGGGAGGGAAAATGTACAAGTTCTTATTTATTCCTGTGAGATCAGAGTAGATTCGGAAAAAAAGTTCTAATATTGCAGTTAATCGGTGGTGTGCTAGTGTTTTCCAACCAAGGTCCTCTTTAACTAATGTAATACTGCTACAGAAGTTATAATTACCAGAAACAAATCTTGCAGCACGGTTTTGGACGCGTTCTAGCTTTTCTATAAGTTTAGAGCTTTGAGGGTGCCATACCTGGCAAGCGTATTTGAGTACCGGACGAACATTTGTTAAGTAAAGCAGTTCTTTTACTTTCTGGGGGGCTTTATAAAAATTACGTCTAACAAGGTTTAGCATATGAGATGATTTTAAGGTTAAGTATTCAATATGTCTGTTCCATGTTAAATTTTCTGAAAATAGACCCAGAGGTTTTTGTAGTGTTGGACTTTTTCAAGAAGTAGCCTGGTCAATTTATACACTGATCTCACAGGAAAGTGTTTACGGGTGAATGACACAAGTTGGCATTTAGCACTGTTCAAAGACATGCCCCACTTAATGCACCAAGCATGAATATTGTTTAGATCATTCTGCAAACTACTAACATCACAATCATTTTCTACATTCCTGTATATGGCACAATCATCAGTATATAACCTCACTTTGCATTCTAGATTGTGGACAATGTCATTTATAAAGACTAAAAATAACAAAGGCCCCAAAACAGACCCTTGGGGCACGCCAGAGGTTATGGTGACAGGTGTTGATTTAGTGCTGTTTATTAAAACATGCTGTGTTCGTCCAGACAGGTAATTTCCAATCCAATGTACTATTGCAGTGTGTATACCGAGACAAGATAATTTATGTAAAAGCAATGCAAGAGAAACGGTGTCAAAAGCTTTCCAGAAATAAAAAAATATGCAGTCTACCTAAAATCCAAGGTCAAAAGAGTAAAAGAGATCATGGCAGAACTCTACCAGTTGAGTCGTACATGACAAGCCAGGCCTGAATCCATGTTGAAGATTCGAAAAAAATTATTGCTTTGAAGGTGTTTCATGACAGCACTGTATATAATGTGTTCTATTGTTTTGTAACATACACATGTTAGAGAAATAGGCCTGTAGTTTTGTAGCACACTTTTGGTACCGTTCTTATGAATAGGAACGACATGGGCTACCTTCCACTCTGCAGGTAATGAAATGGTATTTAATGATTTATTGAACAGAGCTACTAAAAAATGCGCAATTTCTTGAGAGCAGGATTTTAATACCTATGAAGGAATGCCATCAGGACCGCCAGCCGATTTGTTGTTCAGATTGGAAATAAGCTTGAGAACACCGTTATATGTGACAGTAACCATAGGCATATTCTCGTAGACTATTTCTTGTATTTCAGGCAGTTCACCAGTGTACGTCTCAGAAAAAACACTTTTAAAATAAGAATTCAGACAGCAAGCTTTCTCATAATCATCAAGCACTGTTTTCTCGCCAACTGATAAACTAGGGACAGTGGTGCCCACTTTACCATTTATTTTAACAAATTTCCAAAATTCTTTAGGATTATCCCTCAACTTTGCGTCAAGCGATGAAATATAAGTTTGTTTATTTACCTTTATTTCTTGCTTAATTTTGTAGTTCACGTGACGCATTTCATGGAAAACAGACTGATTGCGAGTCTTCAAATACGAAGCATACAGGCGGCGTTTTTGTTAATTAGCGAGCGGATTTTCTTATTACCCAAGGTTTATCTTTCTGGCACCTAGTTGTCAAAAGTTTGGAAGGTATGTATTTTTCAATTAAAGCCTTTACTTTATCTCTAAAAAGAATCCAAGCTTCATTATGTCCGCTGACTGGCTGACCTCATAAAATATAGCGAAGAAATTTGAAAGCTCTCGTCATAAAGACATGTAATCCCCTCGATCGTAGAAAAAAACCTTTCTAGGATATTTATGGGCTGGTCTAACTGAAGCGGCACTAGACGTAGCAACAATGCAATCATGATCACTGATACCAGGGATGACAGCTACATTTTGGATCAACGACTCAGAGCTAGCAAAAAACAAATCCAAAGTGCTGGCAGAAAAATGATCTCCTCGCATGCATTCGGAGACGAATTGGGTTAGGTCATTAGTTATAATAAACTCTGAAAAGGTAAGAGATAGGGCAGTCAAGTCTGTGAACACAGGTTTGCCATCTTCCAGGAATTCAATTTTATAATTACCTTAAACTTTTTTTACCAAATTTTCTACTGGCTTTGCCTTAAGACACATTATGACTTCACTTCGACCCCATTTTGAAATATACAACAACCCACCCACGAGTGTCATGACAAAAGACTCCCTAAAGGAACTCACTGCACCTTATTTTTCCGATGCCAGAACTACAGACATCCACCACCTTCAGATGCCACATGGAAAGGTATGCCACCATGTTCTGTCAATCACACATTTGTCTTTTCTTCACGACGCTTCTGTCAACTTTTAACAGTCCAAGGTCTACGGGGCCTATATGACAATTAAGAAAATGTAATGAAGTATTGTAGATGCCCACTTAAACAGGTCCATGGTGCAGTATAGCACATTTCCCACCACCAGAAGCAATGCTCGAAAACCTGTTTCTCTGACTTCATATTCCCTGTATCATTCGTTCAATTCTAAGACAAACGAAACTACAACAACAAAACATTCAATGTCATTCTTTAAACGTTACTGAAAAAGACACTCGTAGTGTAAGCACTGCGTGCTGCCTGGACTCTCAGCCAAACTATGCTCACAGGCAACTTTCTGTGGTTATGCAGCCAAAGCCACAGAGTGAAAGCACATGTATGAAACATCTGCTGGATATAGTTCAGAGCTTGACTGCCATCTCTTAAATGTAATTTCATATGATTCCTTTAAGTATTCGCAGAAAGATTATACACTAGTAGTATTTGTCTTTCTCATTGGCTTAAACTTACAAAGATGCTGAAGTAACAAATACATTCAAAAACGAGTACCTCAAGGGATATCGTGGTACACATCCCTCCTGCTACACCATAAATCTGTTTTCATTCTAGAGTTGTCTATTATGTTCACAACAAAAGAATAGTGCCAAGGGCCTTCACCCTCTCCCATCTAGGCCCAACTAAAAAAAGGTCAAGCATTAATAAATTAATGAAATATTTAAAAAATAGCATTAACGGGAGGGTGGCAGGTCTTGTGAAACTTAACAAGAGGTACAAATTGAAGGTCGTACAGCTCTACGCCCCTACGTCCAGTCATGATGACCAGGAAGCCGAAAGCTTCTATGAAGACGTGGAATTGGCGATGGGTAAAGTCAAAACAAAATACACTGTACTGATGGGCGACTTCAATGCCACGGTAGGCAAGAAGCAGGCTGGAGACAAGTCAGTGGGGGAATATGGCATAGGCTCTAGGAATAGCAGGGGAGAATTATTAGTAGACTTTGCAGAACAGAATAGTATGCGGATAATGAATACCTTCTTCCGCAAGCGGGATAGCCGAAAGTGGACGTGGAGGAGCCCGAATGGCGAGACTAGAAATGAAATAGTCTTTATACTCTGCGCTAACCCTAGCATCATACAAGATGTGGACGTGCTCGGCAAGGTGTGCTGCAGTGACCATAGGATGGTAAGAACTCGAATTAGCCTAGGCTTGAGGAGGGAATGGAAAAAAACTGGTACATAAGAAGCCAATCAATGATTTAGCGGTAAGAGGGAAAATAGAGGAATTACGGATCAAGCTACAGAACAGGTATTCAGCTTTAACTCAGGAAGAGGACCTTAGTGTTGAAGATATGAATGATAATCTCATGGGCATCATTAAGGAGTGTGCAATAGAAGTCGGCGGTAACTCCGTTAGACAGGATGCCAGTAAGCTATCGCAGGAGACAAAAGATCTGATCAAGAAACGCCAATGTATGAAAGCCTCTAACCCTACAGCTAGAATAGAACTGGCAGAACTTTCCAAGCTAATCAACAAGCATAAGACAGCTCACATAAGGAAGTATAATATGGATAGAATTGAACATGCTCACAGGAATGGAGGAAGCCTAAAAGCAGTGAAGAAGAAACTAGGAATAGGCAAGAATCAGATGTATGCGTTAAGAGACAAAGCCGGCAATATCATTACTAATATGTATGAGATAGTTCAAGTGGCTGAGGAGTTCTATAGAGATTTATACAGTACCCGCAGCACCCACGACGATCATGGAAGAGAGAATAGTCTAGAGGAATTTGAAATCCCACAAGTAATGCCGGAAGAAGTAAAGAAAGCCTTGGGAGCTATGCAAAGGGGGAAGGCAGCTGGGGACGATCAGGTAACAGCAGATTTGTTGAAGGATGGTGGGCAGATTGTTTCAGAAAAACTGGCCACCCTGTATACGCAATGCCTCATGACTTCGAGCGTACCGGAATCTTGGAAGAATGCTAACATAATCCTAATCCATAAGAAAGGGGACGCCAAGGACTTGAAAAATTATAGACCGATCAGCTTACTGTCCGTTGCCTAAAAAGTATTTACTAAGGTAATCGCAAATAGAATCACGAACACCTTAGACTTCTGTCAACCAAAGGACCAGGCAGGATTCTGTAAAGGCTATTCAACAATAGACCATATTCACACTATCAATCAGGTGATAGCGAAATGTGCGGAATCAAACCCACCCTTATATATAGCTTTCATTGATTACGAGAAAGCGTTTGATTCAGTCGAAACCTCAGCAGTCATGGAGGCATTAAGAAATCAGGGTGTAGACGAGCCGTATGTAAAAAATACTGAAAGATATCTATACGGCTCCACAGCCACCATAGTCCTCCATAAAGAAAGCAACAAAATCCCAATAAAGAAAGGCGTCAGGGGTGGGAGATACGATCTCTCCAATGCTATTCACAGCGCATTTACAGGAGGTATTTAGAGACCTGGACTGGGAAGAATTGGGGATAACAGTTAATGGAGAATACCTTAGTAACTTGTGATTCGCTGATGATATTGCCTTGCTTAGTAACTCAGGGGACCAATTGCAATGCATTGCCGACTGACCTGGAGAGGCAAAGCAGAAGGGTGGGTCTAAAAATTAATCTGCAGAAAATTAAAGTAATGTTTAACAGTTTTGGAAGAGAACAGCAGTTTACGCTAGGTAGCGAGGCACTGGAAGTGGTAAGGGAATACGTCTACTTAGGACAGGTAGTGACCGCAGATCCGGATCATGAGACTGAAATAATCAGAAGAATAAGAATGGGCTGGGGTGCATTTGGCAGGCATTCTCAGATCATGAACAGCAAGTTGCCACTATCCCTCAAGGGAAAAGTGTATAACAGCTGTGTCTTACCAGTACTCACGTACGGGGCAGAAACCTGGAGGCTTACGAAAAGGGTTCTACTCAAATTGAGGACGACGCAACGAGCTATGGAAAGAAGAATGATAGGTGTAACGTTAAGGGATAAGAAAAGAGCAGATTGGGTGAGAGAACAAACGCGGGTAAATGACATCTCAGTTGAAATCAAGAAAAAGAAATGGGCATGGGCCGGACATGTAATGAGGAGGGAAGATAACCGATGGTCATTAAGGGTTACGGACTGGATTCCAAGGGAAGGGAAGCGTAGCTGGGGGCGGCAGAAAGTTAGGTGGGAGGATGAGATTAAGAAGTTTGCAGGGACAACATGGCCACAATTAGTACATGACCGGGGTAGTTGGAGAAGTATGAGAGAGGCCTTTGCCCGGCAGTGGGCGTAGCCAGGCTGATGATGATGATGAAAAAAAGTCTGGGAGATAAAACATTTTGTTTAAGACTGCATCATTATTTCTAGTGTCCCTAATCCTAGTAAGACTCATCACGATGGAAATATCACACATAGAAAAGCAGGCACACTCAAATATGCAATTTTTATTTCACAAGCAAAGTGATATAAAGAAACGTATACTTCAATATTTGTGACTTGTAATCAACTGTTTTATTTTCATTGTTAGAATGAGAAACAGGCAAAATGACCAGAAAAGTTCTTGCTCTACTTTTCCACCATAGTGGTGCTATAAATGGGGAAACCAAAACTTAAAGAGACATTGAAGGATTCTGAACTACTTATAGAGTTCAGAAGCTCTACCCCAATAGCTTTGTCTACATAGCCACAGAAAGTTGTCTGTGTGTAGAGGAAAAAAAGTTGGGTGGGCTTGGAAGGTGTACCTTCCAAGCCCAATCAACAGGAAGCTTATGTTTTGCTCTGTTTTGCTCATGGCACTGGTATCTTGGAAACCATTCGAGGCATATCTGTCTCTACTGGTGTAAACCTCGAACCATATGTGTAGTGTAATGACATTCCTAGTTTGACCAAGCACCCTTTCATTCTTTTCAATTAACATTTGTTTCTACATGTGTGGCAATCTAGACAATGCAAGAATTAATGGAAGTTTTGCAATGCCATAGATAAGTATCAAAGTTCGAAGAATGTCAGTGCGCTCGGCATACACTTGGTGGTGCCATTCAAACTTGAAAATGTTTAAAATATTTTTCAGGTGCTCCACAGGGCCAAGAAATTTAATATAGAAAAAATGTCAAAGGAAAAAAGTTTATGGAGATGGAATATCAGTTTTCCTTGTTTTCGTACAAAAACATGAGCACATCTACAAAGATCAGTTAGAATCAGCCTAGATACAAAAAAAGCTTATCTCAATCCCCCCCCACCCCCTTCTTGTTGAAGGGCCCCTCATCAGGTACCATTGCTAACTTTACTTGTACACTGGAAGTTCTAAAACAGACTCTAGAGATTGTTTTACCAAAATAATTTTTAGACTGGTTCGTTATTGGAGGAGATAGGAGAAATTGAATGCCCGGTTGCCATACAATCAGGAGGCAAGCGTGACTGCCAATAGTCACTCTCTCCCTCTACCCACCACATTGGCTTAGTGGCTACAGTGTTGCAAAGCTAAGCACAAGGTCACGGGACCAAATCCCGGCCATGGCAGTTGCATTTTGAAGGGGGGCAAAATGCAAAAACGTCTGTGTGTCAAGCAATGGGGGCATGTTGAAGATACCTTGGCGGTCAAAATTATTCTGGAGTCCCCCACTATAACATGCCTCGTAATTAAATCATGGTTTTGGCACATAACAGCCTAGAATTCGTTAATTCATTCACTCACTCTCTCCCTCTGCCTTGAGTAGCATGCGCAAGTGATGTTCCTTCCCTGCCTTCTTAACGGAGCCAAGGGACTGCATCAGATTCCCATGATGAGCTCAATGCAATTTCTTTCTTTTTTTTTCTCTTCCTTTTCGGCTGAGTGGTGTATTTCTGGTGGCGGCATTGCACATTCAAGCACTGGCCAAGTTACCAAAGTAACAAACATGTCATAGTGAGTGACTTTGCTAGAACTGCGATTTATGTCATGCCTTTTGTGTGTGTTACTCAGACTTCCTGGCTAGGAGTGGCACTTCATTAATAGGGAAGATGCGCAATACTTGGTTTGAAATTTCAGCTGTTTCTGCAGCACACAGCCCTGTAATAGTTTGCAGACAAAATCATAAGCACTGTGCTTGCCTGTTTAGAATGGCCAAACCTGGTGAGGGGCAGTGCAGTACTATCAAATTCAGTGAAGAGACACATTATCTCCAGTATCATCATCATCATCATCATCAGCCTATTTATGTCCACTGCAGGACGAAGGCCTCTCCCTGCAATCTCCAATTACCCCTGCCCTGCGCCAACCGATTCCAACTAGCAACTGCAAATTTCCTAATTTCATCACTCCACTTAGTCTTTGCCTTCCTCGACTGCACTTCCCTTCTCTTGGTATTCATTCTGTCACCCTAATGGTCCAACGGTTATCTAACCTGTGCATTACATGACCTGCCCAGCTCCATTTCTTTCTGTTAACGTCTATTAGAATATTGTCTATACCTGTTTGCTCTCTGATCCAAACCGCTCTCTTTCTGTCTCTTAAAGTTATGCCTAGCATTCTTTGTTCCATCGCTCTTTGCGAGGTCCTTAACTTGTTCTCAAGCTTCTCTGTCAGCCTCCAAGTCTCTGCGCCATATGTAAGCACTGGTAAAATGCACTGATTGTATACTTTCCTTTTCAATGAAAACATTAGGCTCCCAGTCAGGAGCTCACGATGTCTGCCGTATGCGTTCCTACCCATTTTTATTCTTCTATGAATTGCCTCCTCATGATCAGGGTTCCCTGTGAGTAATTGACCTAGGTAAACGTAGTCCTTCACAGACTCTAGAGGCTGACTGGCGATCTTGAACTCTTGTTCCCTTGCCCAGCTATTGATCTTTCTCTTCTGCATATTAATCTTCAACCCCACTCTTATACTCTCTCTAATAAGGTCCTCAATCATTTGTTGTAACTCGTCTCCAGTGTTGCTGAGCAGGACAATGTCATCTGCAAATCGAAGGTTCCTGAGATAGTCGCCGCTGATCCTTACTCCTAAGCCTTCCCAGTTTAATAGCTTGAATACTTCTTCCAAGCACGCAGTGAATAGCGTTAGATAGATTGTGTCTCCCTGTCTGACCCCTTTCTTTATAGGTATCTTCCTACTTTTCTTGTGGAGAATTGAGGTAGCTGTGGAACCTCTGTAGATATTTTCCAAGATATTTATGCAAGTGTTCTGTACTCGTTGATTACGTAATTCCTCTATGACTGCTGGTATCTCTACTGAATCAAATGCTTTTTCGTAATCTATGAAAGCCATATAGAGAGGCTGATTTTACTCTGCAGATTTCTCGATAACCTGATTAATGACATGGATGTGGTCCATTGTAGAGTATCCCTTCCTGAAGCCAGCTTGTTCCCTTGGTTGACTAAATTCCAGTGTTGACCTTATCCTACTGGAGTTATTTTGGTAAATATTTTATATAATACTGGGAGTAAGCTAATGGGCCTATAATTTTTCAATTATTTAATGTCTCACTTTTTTGTGGATTAGTATAATGTTTGCATTCTTTCAGTTTTCTGGGACCTTTGCAGTTGATAGACACTTCGTATAAAGAACCGCCAGTTTTCCAAGCATTATGTCTCCTCCATCTTTAATTAAATCGACTGTTATTCCATCTTCTCCTGCCGCTCTTCCTCGTTTCATGTCTTGCAAGGCCCTTCTGACCTCATCGCTAGATATAGAAGGAGTTCCTGTATCCTGTTCATTACTGTTTCTAATTGAGATGTCCTGACTCCTCTGGATACTGTACAGGTCAGTATAGAATTCTTTTGCTGCTTTTACTATATCTTTGAAATTGCTGATGATGTTATGCTGCTTATCTTTCAGTGCATACATCTTGGTTTGTCTTATGCCAAGTTTCCTTCTCAGTGATTTCAGGCTGTGCCCATTTTTTTCGGCTTCTTCAGTTTTTCTCACATTATAGTTTTGAATATCAATTATTTTCGCCTTGTCGATCAGTTTTGACAGTTTAGCGAATTCTATCTTATCTCTTTGGTTGGACAATTTCATTCTTTGTCGTTTCTTTAAGGTCCTTTGTTACTTGGGAGAGCTTGCCTACCGGTTGCCTTGGTGCCTTGCCTCCAACTTCCATTGCTGCCTCTGAACCCAGCGTACTTACGGTTTCATTCATTACCTCTATGTCATCTTCATCTCTCTGTTCTAAGGCTGCATATTTGTTTGCAAGTAGCAGCCTGAATTTGTCTGCTTTTACCCTTACTGCCTCTAGGTTGACCTGCTCCTTCTTGACCAATTTTACTCTTTCTTTCTAAATTGAAGTGAATCCTAGCCCTCACTAACCTATGATAATTGCAACCCCTTTACCCTACCTAACACTTCTACATCCTGTACTTAGCTGGGATAAGCAGAAAGTATGAAATCAATTTCATTTCTTCTTTCACCATTAGGGCTTTTCCAGGTACACTTTCTGTTGCTATGCTTCCTGAAAAAGGTGTTCAATATTCGAAGCCTATTCCTTTCTGCGTATTCTACCAGCATCTCCTCTCTAGTGTTCCTAGAATCAACGCCGTAGTTGCCAATTGCTTGTTCACCAGCCTGCTTTTTTCACACTTTTGCATTGAAGTCGCCCATTACTATATACAGTATGCTGAGTTTGCACTTTTCTCATCGTTAATTCAACATCTTCATAAAACTGATCCACTTCATCATCATCGTGACTGGATGTTGGAGCGTAGGCTTGTACTACCTTTAATCTATACCTCTTATTAAGTTTGATTACGACTACAGCTACCCTGTCATTAATGCTGTAGAATTCCTCAATGTTGCCCGCTATGTCCTTATGGATTAAGAATCCTACCCTATATTGCTTCTTATCTGGGAGACCTCTATCGCAGAGGACATGTCCATTATTCAGCAATGTATAAGCCTCACCAATTCTAATCTCACTAAGGCCGATGATATCCCAAACAATGTCTGATAGTTCCTTAAAGAGTCTTGCTAAGCTAGCCTCACTCAACAGAGTTCGGCAATTAAAGGTTGACAGAGTCAGTTTCCATTGGTGGCTTGTCCGGACCCAGACATTTTTAGCACCCTCTGCTGCGTTACAGGTCTGACCGCCGCCTTGGTCATTTGCTCAGCAGCTGCTGGGGACTGAGGGCCACGGGTTAATTGTAGGGATCATTCGGGAGGTAGTGGCTGAATACTGAACCAGGGAGGCCAATTCCTGTTCTGGTGAGGGAGTGTCCTTGTTGAAGCTTGGTGGGCCTTCCTAATTTGGTTGTACCTGGATTAGTATAGCCCCACTTGCTCTCGGCATCTTTTGCCGGTGTCAGGCACTCCAAGCCTGTAGATGTTGTGCTAATTAATAATAATAATAATAATACTAATAATAAGATTGATAATTAATGAGTCAACCTTACGTATTTGCCACCTCACGTTTGAATTGCAGCATATAGCTGATTTACATAAGGATCAGTTGCACATATGAGCTACCTTAACAATAAGAGAGCTCCAATGTCCAATTGCGACATTCCTGTCACATTCCTGTGACAGGAATGTCACAGCGACTGGACAGGCTTTCTTGCAGAGATCTCATAGTAATCTTGCAGCAACCTCACTGGTGCCTTGCAAGCTTTCATACCGAAATCTCGCAGACACGAGCCTTATTTTGTACAATGAGCACAGCAAGTGCTTTAATGCACTCTAAGCTACATGGGCACTGTCAAAGCTGCATAAAACAAAAGCTTTTTGAAAAACTGCAAAATGAGAGGACAGGAGGCCCTGTGGTGCAGCTCATGACAGTGGAGCTTGGACAGCGGGCCCATCGCCATACTTAAAGCTCACAAGAGACGCAACAGAAAGATCCATATACCTCAAGAGTTCTCAGGCAAAACTGACTGGGTAGCTGGATAAACAGATGCTGTATTTTGCAAGAGTTCTTTTTACCCAATTCAATTACTTTCTTATCACCCATCCCACCGGGAAGCTGACTCCTGTGATAGAAGGGATTCAATCAAGCCAATGACAAAGGGCAAAAAGAATGTAGAATTAATACAAAATACAATTCCGGGCCAGCAACCATTGGCAATATGCTGCCATCAAGTAATGTGCAGGGGCCCTTGGACAAACGAAGTTAATGAACATTTTGTCCATCTCTAGCAGCTACAGCACAGTTGTTCACACTTTTCATACATTGCTTCAGTTTTTGCATTCAGATGTACGACCATGAAGTAAAAAACAGGGGGCTGCACCTTCAATGTGTATAAAGTATGTCTCTTCTCACTCTTCACAATGTTTTGCACTTCACGCTTGAAAAATGCAGCACAAGCTATATATATACAAGCCTCACACATCAAATGAAATATATATGCCATTTACTTTACGAAACAAGTTATCCAAATAGTCACAGAAATTGCTCAATGCATGTGTCTGAGATGTCACGTACAGACAATATGTGACAAGCACTTATGACCTTAAGTATATATGCACCATAGCATACACACAGCAACGGTCTCCGGCATATTACCAACAGAACCACTTTGTACAAACCAACACGCTGCTAGGAAAAAAATGTTCGAGCCGCAAATTCTCACAACACAACTTTACACAGAAAGCTTAACCGTCGGAAAATCATCTGTGCGCCCGTTATTTAAGCGACATGACATGAGGCACAACAATGACATACGTCTCCAGATGCACTGGTTCTTCATTTACACACGTTACGCTATAGATGACAAAGTTAACGTGCAGGCAACCTATGCAGCCCAACTTGCGCGAAAGGTCAGCGCATACAACTGCACGAAACCAAGCAGTTCCGATTGGTTTCATGCATTTGATCTAACGTACGCCGAGGTTCGCGGTGCACCGGCATAAAAATGTGTTTGTAAACAAACCCTCATGCTCACCTGCGACTGCATCGGATTCGGCACCAAATGCGCCGTAGGCGAGAACTTGACGGGCCGGTATCCCGGCGTGACGCTGCCATTCGCGACGTCAGCCGCGTACGACGCGCTCCCGCCCTCGGCGCTGACCTTGAGAGTACCGTTCGCTTGCTCCATCTTCACTTCGCTGACACTGGTGTCATTCGACCACGGGCTCCATACTGCACAGACAGCGGGGAAAGAGACGGGGCGACATCAGCAGTCGTTACGGAAAGCTCACTTCGCATTTTTTTTTCTTTAGTGACGTTTCATCGGCCGTGAAATTTCCGCATTCAGACAGAAATAGATGCAGCGCGTCGTACATGCGAACAGCGACCGACAAGATGCGTGCTTATACGCTGCAGCGAGACGACGCCCGTGTCGCAAATGTTTCGTAAAGCAAGCACCGCGATCAAACATCGCCAAGCGCGTAATCGCAAGCACCGGCGCGGCGGTACACGCAACGCTGGCACTTGGCAATAATGCTAATTGCACATACTAGTTAGCAGCGCGAAATCGCCAAAAATAAAATGGAGCGCACAAATAATATAAAACACAGAAGTGTCTAACAAACCTCAAGGTGAGGCTTTCCCGTACAATGCTCGCCGCTCGAGGAAATTTGGAGCACTTCTGCTATCTGAAAGTGAGGTCGAGCGACTACTGCTATCTGGGGGTTCTCTTCGCACACAGCCTTAACGCGCAATCGACAGCGCACTGACTGCGATGCACATAGTGGAATAGAGTGTTAACAAGTTGAAATGCCTACCTGGATATGTTTCCTGTGAGTTCGATAGCCGATTTTGCACCTAACGGCAAGCCACCTGTTCACTTTTACCCTCATTTGCGCATCAAAAAAGTACGAGAGTCTTACTATTGCGAAGCAACAGACAACAACGCAGGCGACAGAAGCATCACGTGATACTTCGACGCCATGTTTTGACGAGTTTCGTTTTCGTACGCTCGCGATGCACACTTCCCTGGCAGAGATATTACTAATGTGCTTCATTACTGCGAGCTTTTTTTGTCTTCGGCATTTTATTCTCTCTTTATTTACAGAGAAAAAACATGATTTTCAAAACATGGCCGCCTTGACGTAATTTTGGCTCTCACAATCACTTCTAGTGCTTGCAGTACACAAAAGCACGACCTTTGAGATTCGTTTTCATTATTACAAGGGAATCGTCGGTCGATGGTGCAATTTGGAGGTAGTTAAGAGAGTTCGTCAGCAAAGCACACGCAGGGCAGCCAATTAAGCACGCAGGGGTTTAAGACTAAAGCTTGCCCACTACCGTCAATGAAATTTGAACTCATGGGCTTAGGCAATTAGCACTTCGGAGCGGGAATTAGCACTTCGGAGCCGGCTTGCATCCCCATCCCCCTTTCATGCGCACTGTTCTGAGTCATGATTAAAAAGCGCCTTTAAGCTTCGCCGTCCAGAGCACCGACAGATGCGACAGAGAGGAATGCGGAGGAGTATGGAGTACAGGAGCAGCGACGGCGACGCCACACTTCACCGCGGTGTCAGAGTCAGCTGTTCGCACGACGGCCAACACGCGTTTCATTGTAAACGCCCACGTGACAAAATTAATGCAGTCCTCTTACTGACACAAGAATGTCGTGTTAAAAAAATAATTAACACGGAGCCAGGAAGTAGCAACTCAACGGCACTGCCGTACTCGGTCAACATGCATAATGTTCGCATCTAGAGACAATAATTGTCATTAGAAACGGCTCTAACATTTTATTTTCTTCGTTTCGTAATAAGGAAGCGATAACGACAGAGCGTTCCGCGGGCTGCGCCCAGTGCAGAGGCCTTCCTTTTTTTTTTTTTTTTTTTTTTTGAGGAGGGACTCGCCTCACCCCCCCCCCCCCCCCCTTTTTCTTTTTTTTTTTTTCACGTCAACTGCGGCACCCATTCGACAAGCGTTGTAGGTGGTTTTAATGACAGTAGTGCCTTGTGAGGGTCGATTGTAACTCTCCAATTTTATGGAATTTAATCGCGGTTAATCGGTTGATGGGGCATGAGCAAAAACGGGACAACAGGTATTGTCGTTCCCTGAGGCACATGACAGTCACCACCCTTGCTCGACTGATTAGCTAGCGTACGGTTTCACGAGTCGCTTAAGCGTGAACCTACCTGCTCGTGAATTTGTGAAGGCTCACCTTGGTTTCTTCAGGTTAGCAGTTCATTTTCGTTCGTTTAGTTGTGCATTATGAGTGCTGTGTTATACCAAAGACGCCTGCATTTTGTGCACTTTTGTAGGTAAGTAGGTGTGAAATCATAAAATGTATTGTTGTAGTGCCCTGGAGGTTGTTCTATATCCTTTCTAGATTTCAATTTCAGCCACAGCAACTGATTTCATCTATGCTTTCCTTGGCTTCATTGTCTATTGGCTTTTTATGATCGTGAACAAGGCTCGAGCCCCTCGGTTATATATATATATATATATATATATATATATATATATATATATATCTGAGGGCCCCCTCCTTCACCAAAGAAAGACTTAAAGCCCTGGCTGAACCCTTGTCACACAGGATTTCAATGCACGATGAAGTAGATGAAGTAGAAAGAAGGGAGCGTACCTGAGTACTGTGTGATCGAGTGAACTGTGCTTGAATATGGCGCATGGCAGTGCTCGTTGTGCATTGAGTTTGCCCTGTAACGACTCAAAAGCACTCGAATGTGGCTGTGCATTTTCGAGCGTGCGCAGTCAATCAAGCTCGATGCAGATGGAGCGCTGCTACGCAGTCATTTTTTGGGCACTCGTCTTGACAGACCTTGATCCCACTTGACTTATACCCTTCTCACACGTATACAGTTCGAGCTTACACGAGTCAACGCGCAGATCGACCACAACGCCAATTGAGCGTTGCGACACGGTCATTTCATGCGCGCTGGACTTCCCATATACTACTAAACACAATCAAGTTTCGTTCTCAGACCAAGCTCGGAGGATCGAAATTACCGGTGCGAGTTACACGTCTTCGATCGAGACGGAAACGACCGAACGCTGTCGTCAGCGTGTCCGAGCTGCTGAGCTAGCGCACGCAAAAGAACACGAAATTATTCAGATAATAGCCCGGAATAACCACAGTGTCATGGCATTTTACATAACTGTTTTTGCTTTGTATAGAACACGAATTTAGTCATTCACGTCTGCCATCGCTAATACACATCGGGTTAATGAAACATATATTTTGCCTAGCTTTCTCCAGCAAATAAATATATTTAGTGGATTTTCCTAATTTAAAAAGCCTTCTGCATTTTTCACTTTTCTTTTTTCGTCATGAGAGGCTTATTTGTCAGCTACAGTTTTCTGCTTTAGACGCACCTATATTGGCATATCTGGTACTTGGGAGATCCACCGGGATCCACATCTCAATGAGTATAGCCACTGGGCTAAGTCGAGTAGTATCGTCTCGTTTTGATCGTCCTCGGAAATTTCGATGCAGGTCGACTTTGCTGAAGATCGAAACTGCTCTTGTGACAGAGTTATAAAGTATAAAATTTGCCTAACATGTATCAGAGAGAGCTCGGACTAGCCACAACGACGTTAAAGTATAATTATTTCAAAGCCAGGTAGATCACACATTGACAATTATGCGCAACGTCTGATAAGTAACTCATTATACACACTTTTATCGGCAGAAATGAATAGACTTTTGTTTGACTCGCAGCTCAACAAAGCGGCGTTGTAGCCTTTGCCAAAAGGTTGATAGTCAAAAGCTTAATTATCGCTTCAAGCGGCGAAATGTCACTGCACAGAGGTATCGTCGCACTATAGCGAGACCATAAATAGAAACTGGGCCGAAGGTGCTGTTCGTTCATGACGGAGGTATAGCGCCATAATTCGGAAGAAAAAAAAAGACAGATAGAAGCGACAGGACACAGCGTTACCTCTGCTACAACTGTTTTCTGTTCGCTGCTTGTTCAAATTTACAGTGTTATAGTATTGCTCCCGCAGCCATTTACAGGGACAGAAAACTAGACAAAATATATGCACGTTACATGTACGTCAGAACGCTAAGATGCTAGTTTCACATATGCGCAGTGATTGGATTAGTCATCGTAATCCCCACAGGCTGAATAAAGAAAAATGCCGCGATGCCCCCATTCGTCCGCTTTCCACTCATCGGGCAACTGCTGTGAGATACACCAGAGAAGCTGCACTGACTGTGCACGCATACTTACTGGGCCTGATATCGGCTATAAGAGCGTACCAGCAAGGAACCTCCTATATGAACACAACAATCAAACCCCGGCCCTCAGTCCCCAGCAGCTGCGAAGCAACTGACCACGGCGGCGGTCAGACCTGCGACGCTGCAGAGGGTGCTAAGAATCCCTGGCTCCGGACAGGCCGCCATTGGAATATGAACCTGGCAACGTTTAACGCAAGAACATTATCTAGTGAGGCGAGTCTAGCAGTGCTATTGGAAGAATTAGAGGGCAGTAAATGGGATATAATAGGGCTCAGTGAAGTTAGGAGGCCAAAAGAAGCATATACAGTGTTAAGGAGCGGGCACGTCCTGTGCTACCGGGGCTTAGCGGAGAGACGAGAACTAGGAGTCGGATTCCTGATTAATAAGAATATAGCTGGTAACATACAGGAATTCTATAGCATTAACGAGAGGGTGGCATGTCTTGTTGTGAAACTTAATAAGAGGTACAAAATGAAGGTTGTACAGGTCTACGCCCCTACATCCAGTCATGATGACCAGGAAGTCGAAAGCTTCTACGAAGACGTGGAATCGGCGATGGGTAGAGTGAAAACAAAATACACTATACTGATGGGCGATTTCAATGCCAAGGTAGGCAAGAAGCATGCTGGAGACAAGGCAGTGGGGGAATATGGCATAGGCACTAGGAATAGCAGGGGGGAGGTATTAGTAGAGTTTGCAGAACAGAATAATATGAGGATAATGAATACCTTCTTCCGCAAGCGGAAAAACCGAAAGTGGACATGGAGGAGCCCGAACGGCGAGACTAGAAATGAAATAGATTTCGTACTCTGCGCTAACCCTGGCATCATACAAGATGTGGACGTGCTCGGTAAGGTGCGCTGCAGTGACCACAGGATGGTAAGAACTCGAATTAGCCTAGACCTGAGGAGGGAACGGAGGAAACTGGTACATAAGAAGCCGATCAATGAGTTAGCGCTAAGAGGGAAAACAGAAGAATTCCAGATCAAGCTACAGAACAGGTATTCGGCTTTAAGTCACGAAGAGGATCTTAGTGTTGAAGCAATGAACGACAATCTTGTGGGCATCATTAAGGAGTGTGCAATAGAAGTCGGTGGTAACTCCGTTAGACAGGATACCAGTAAGCTATCGCAGGAGACGAAAGATCTGATCAAGAAACGCCAATGTATGAAAGCCTCTAACCCTACAGCTAGAATAGAACTGGCAGAACTTTCGAAGTTAATCAACAAGCGTAAGACAGCTGACATAAGGAAGTATAACATGGATAGAATTGAACAAGCTCTCAGGAACGGAGGAAGCCTAAAAGCAGTGAAGAAGAAACTAGGAATTGGCAAGAATCAGATGTATGCCTTAAGAGACAAAGCCGGCAATATCATTACTAATATGGATGAGAAAGTTCAAGTGGCTGAGGAGTTCTATAGAGATTTATACAGTACGAGTGGCACCCACGATGATAATGGAAGAGAGAATAATCTAGAGGAATTCGATATCCCAGAAGTAACGCCGGAAGAAGTAAAGAACGCCTTGGGAGCTATACAAAGGGGGAAGGCAGCTGGGGAGGATCAGGTAACAGCAGATTTGCTGAAGGATGGTGGGCAGATTGTTCTAGAAAAACTGGCCAGCCTCTATACGCAATGCCTCAAGACCTCCAGCGTACCGGAATCTTGGAAGAACGCTAACATAATCCTAATCCATAAGAAAGGCGACGCCAAAGACTTGAAAAATTATAGACCGATCAGCTTACTGTCCGTTGCCTACAAAGTATTTACTAAGGTAATTGCAAATAGAATCCGGAACACCTTAGACTTCCGTCAACCAAAGGACCAGGCAGGATTCCGTAAAGGCTACTCAACAATAGATCATATTCACACTATCAATCAGGTGATAGAGAAATGTGCGGAATATAACCAACCATTATATGTAGCTTTCATTGATTATGAGAAAGCATTTGATTCAGTCGAAACCTCAGCAGTCATGGAGGCATTGCGGAATCAGGGTGTAGACGAGCCGTATGTAAAAATACTGAAAGATATCTATAGCGGCTCCACAGCCACTGTACTCCTCCATAAAGAAAGCAACAAAATCCCAATAAAGAAAGGCGTCAGGCAGGGAGATACGATCTCTCCAATGCTATTCACAGCGTGTTTACAGGAGGTATTCAGAGACCTAGATTGGGAAGAATTGGGGATAAGAGTAAATGGAGAATACCTTAGTAACTTGCGCTTCGCTGATGATATTGCCTTGCTTAGTAACTCAGGGGACCAACTGCAATGCATGCTCACTGATCTGGAGAGGCAGAGCAGAAGGGTGGGACTAAACATGAATCTGCAGAAAACTAAAGTAATGTTTAACAGTCTCGGAAGGGAACAGCAGTTTACGATAGGTAGCGAGGCACTGGAAGTGGTAAGAGAATACATCTACTTAGGACAGGTAGTGACTGCTGATCCAGATCATGAGAGTGAAATAATCAGAAGAATAAGAATGGGCTGGGGTGCGTTTGGCAGGCATTCGCAGATCATGAACAGCAGGTTGCCATTATCCCTCAAGAGAAAAGTGTATAACAGCTGTGTCTTACCAGTGCTCACGTACGGGGCAGAAACCTGGAGGCTTACGAAAAGGGTTCTACTTAAATTGAGGACGACGCAACGAGCTATGGAAAGAAAAATGATAGGTGTAACGTTAAGGGATAAGAAAAGAGCAGATTGGGTGAGGGAACAAACGCGCGTTAATGACATCTTAGTTGAAATCAAGAAAAAGAAATGGGCATGGGCAGGACATGTAATGAGGAGGGAAGATAACCGATGGTCATTAAGGGTTACGGACTGGATTCCGAGGGAAGGAAAGCGTAGCAGGGGGCGACAGAAAGTTAGGTGGGCAGATGAGATTAGGAAGTTTGGAGGGTCAACATGGCCACAATTAGTACATGACCGGGGTAGTTGGAGAAGTATGGGAGAGGCCTTTGCCCTGCAGTGGGCGTAATCAGGCTGATGATGATGATGATGAGCAAGGGATTAAAAATTAAACAGTGGGGTTTTACGTGCCAATTCCACGATCTGATTATAAGGCACGCGGTAGTGGGGGACTCCAGAAATTTGGAGCACCTGGGGTTCTTTAACGTGCTCCTAAATCTAAGTTCACGGGTGTTTTCGCCCCCAGCGAAATGCGGCCGGCGTAGCCGGGATTCGATACCCTGACCTCGTGCGTAGCAGCCCAACACTATAGTAAGCAACCGCGGCGGGTACTAGCAAGGGACAGTGTCGAGCCGTTCTGGCTCGCTGTGAATGATAACGTGAAAAAAAAAAAAAAATGCAAACAGCGCGCTGATAATGTCGCCCAACAAAGTTTCGTCCCGATATATCTCGTTCAGGTGCGGAGGGAAATGTCCGATGCCACAATGGGCATGGCGTGAGAGGATCGACGCCGCACGTTATCTGTATAGAATACATGTACGGGATATGACGCTTTTTTTTTTTTTTTTGGAGGAGCGTAAATTAGTCTGGCGGTTCCGTTCTTTTGTGAACTGAAAAACTTATATTGTTATAAGCGCTAATTAGAGGTCCAGAAGGTATGCCGGAAGTAGAGTTACTGTATATGCTACCAAAGGGACCTTTGGTAGCATATACAATAACTCTAGCCGGAAGGTCTAGCATGAAGTCCGCATCACAGGACACATCACGCGCTGCATTGTTACTCGTGTAAAACGGACTCTGTTGGCCGTTGCTGCTCTGCATACGAGGACTCGCATTTTGTATTGCAAACATGCTGCGCAAAGGTAGGGAAGGTCAAGGCTAGGGAAGGAAGGGTAGGTCAAGGGCGCTTGGATTGCTCGCTCTTTATTCACCGACGCTCGCGTCTAGTGCGTGAGGGTGAAAGTGGGTCAACCGCCCAGCATCATATGGTTATATATGGTTGTGGGAGGCCCGACGCAAAACACGTTTGTACCTGGAATAGTCGATAGAAAGGCAGTGCATGCAACAGTCGGCCATTGCGCCCTTCGTAACAAGGAGCAAGGTTGTCCGAATATAGCGTGCAAAACGCTGATGTCGTGTCCATTTCGAATTAAGGAGGAAAAGATAAGAAAAAAAGATCAGCAGAGCTCCTTCGGCTCTCAACTCCTTGACGCGACAGCAGCACGATCTCACAGCGGATCCCGCCATATGGACGAACTACTTGCGATGCGCACAGCGTCGCCTTTGTCCGCTACAGTGTTGCTTGCCTCGCGAAATGCACACACAGATGCCACGACTGTGAAAAGTCTTTGAGGCGCACGGCATATCCCGCACCGAGGGCGAAGTTTTATTTAAATTGTCGCAGTATCCTTGCAGCGTGTTATGACGCACCATTCGGGCGTTTTTACTGATACAGGGCTGCATTGCTCGTGAAAAACTCGTACGCAAGCCCGAAACGCAGAAATTCTCAAAAGTAAATTTCAATGAAATAATTATGCACCTGAGGGACATTTATGATCAAGATTGTAGCCGGATTGGTACTCACTTTCTGATTATTAAGTGTTTGGCTTCTCGTTTCCAAAGTTTCCATGCGACAGAGTGTTGATTTGTTTGTTGCTTTCTTTGTACATGTATGGACTGCTTGTCTTTCAGTCATCCGCACTCGCCGCGATTGCGTAGTGGCGTTGCGTTGCTAAGCGCGAGGTCGCTGGATCAAATCCTGGCCGCGACGGCTGCATAACGAGGGGGGTGAAGTGAAAAAGAAATATATATAAAAATAAAAAATAAACCACCCGTGCAGAGGGCATTGGGTGCACGCTAAAGAACCCCAGTTAACCGAAATTAAACCGGAGTCCGCCACTACGGCGTGCCTCAAACTCAGATCGGGCTTGTGGCACGTAAAACCATAGAATTTAATCTAATTTTAAACAGTCATTGGTTATGACCATCTGGTACCCGCAATACTGTATATAGCTCCTGTACATGCACCATTTTTGCTTATTGGAATAACCACCACGGGAAAAAGAGAGAGACAGCCCAGTGGTTAACGTGTCCGCGGCTCCCAACTGTATGGATTGCCCCGCCGGGGCGTGAGCGAGATACCCCGTGGTGGCGGTGCTCTTTTACTTTGCCATATGGTGGGGAGGTGTACCGCGGTCTGGCGACGACGGTATAATGGAAAGTGCGGACTCGCGGATAGGTGCAACAAACGCAGCTTCGAGCTCCTAACTGCTGCCAGAACGCGCTCGCAAACATGAAAGCGAAATAAACTCTGCAAACTATATGCACTGCCAATAGCGTAAAGAACATACAAGACATTCGCACAAATGGTAAAACATTCTCATCAGTTCAAGAGTCCTAGAAAATGGGAAGCCTTCTGCGATTCAAGGCCGGCCTTGCGATGTATGCATCGTTTCTGCGACATGGAACTCACGATCAAATGACGTGCGAAACCGTGGAACTTATCCATCACTTGAGAGAAAAAAGGCCATGATATCTCTTTTTAGTGGATACCAGGCCGTTGCGGTATCACTGGAAATGATGACACAGATAAGGCAGCTCGGACGTCGAATCAAGAAGACTGCTGCGTCCCCGTTCCTCTCTCAAGGACAGACGCTGCGAGACAGCTTCGCATTCTAGCACGTACACTCTCGTTAGCCGAGTGGAATACTGAACACACAAAGTGCACCAGACTGCACAGAATCAAACCTCCGGTGCAGCTCGGACCCCCTACCGGACTGCACCGACGAGAAGCGTCTCTTATTCTATGTCGGTTGTGGTTGGGAGTTGCCTTCACGAAAGCTTATTCAGCACTAATTGAAATGGCTGACAGTCCTGCATGTGACGTCTGCGACTGCGAGGAGAACACCGACCACCTGTTGTGCTACTGTCCTCAATTTGAAGCACAACGACAATCTACGCCCAACGCATTCAAGAAATTAGATAATCGTCCTCTGAGTGAACAGACAATGTTAAAACACTGTCCCCACCGATCATCGGCTCAGAAGGCAGGGAAGGCCCTTTTGTGCTTTCGGAGAACGTCTGGCTTGTGCGAGCGCCTTTGACTCCGTATTAATATAGCGATATCCGTGCATGTCTCTCTCTCTCTCTCTCTTCCCTCAGCGTAAGGTAGCCAACCAGACTCTTGACTGGTTAAAATCCCTGCCTTCTTTTTTATCTCTCCCTCCTCTCTCCTTGACGAGAGGATTATACGAAGGCACCAGACGTCTCTTGCCCTCTCTCATCGATGTTTCCCAACGTCCTCGCGGCGCGGTTCTCCGTTGTGTCGAGGATGACGCAGTCGGAAACTCGTCTGCCGGCTGCGTGCCGTTGCGTGCAGCAGACACTTGGGAGACAGCACCGCAGAAATAGAATGTAAACAAATAAGTAGCAGCGACAAAGAGAGACGGAGGACAGATAGAAAGGCAGGAAAAAGATCCAGCCAGCGTTGGGCGTGGCCCCGACCGTTCATGTACGTCGAGAAAGAGGAGGAGCCAGCGATAGGAAGCGTGGGACCCCACCCTGAACCAGGTGCGGTCTGACGCTATAGCGACACTGGCCCATAGTGTGTGCTCGCGTCACGGCTTTATTTTTGGTATTATCGTTTTTTTCTCTCTCTCTCGTGTTTATGACGGCTTGCATCCTGCGCAAATGGGTATCTGCTTGCTCATACGCCGCAAATAATAATAATAATAATAATAATAATAATAATAAATACAGCAGCCGTGCAACACCAAACCCACCACTGCGTGATCGAGGCGATCGGCTTCCAAATTTTGCCGGGGGGAGTGCGGGCTGCGGCCCGACTTGCTTTCCGAATCCCACGCGTACACACACACACACACACACACACACACACACACACACACACACACACACACACACACACACACACACACACACACACATATATATATATATATCTATCAGAATCAGAATCAGTTTTTATTTTCCTCAAGGAAAGGAAAAATGGACCCCAGACAAAAAGCTGCTCATGGAGCAGCTTGACGAGGCCTGAGGCCCTACAGGCAGTGGCAGCAGCGGCAAAACAGTAGTGTATGTCGTACTAGAAAAAAAAAAAAGCAACTTGAAAAACAAAAAAACTAAAAAAAAGAAAGAAAGAAAGAAACTATATATATATATATATAAACTATAGAAACTATATATATATATATATATATATATTAATAACAGTTGAACTTGAAGAAACTTCGTGTGACCTCGAAGAATTGTTCACTGAAGTGATAGCCTTATATGAGTATGTACAAGACTTCCGAGTAGGAGAGTTCAACTATATCGACACTCCAGGCAAATTTTCACTGTCGTCATCGCCGTGATGTTTCATATGAAGTCCAAAAGCCATACGAATGAGCGACCCATACACTATGGGTGCAGAAAAAGCACGTAAGAGTGAGCTGAAATGGATGGAGACTTGATGAGAATTATCTTCCCACGCGCTCAATATTCGGGTTAGTTGGAGGTCACGTGATCAAACGCGCACTTAGGAAGGAGAGGGCGCGTCTTCTCCTCTATCCCATGCCGTAGCTGCGAATGAATGTGCGCTGCTGACGCTTACGCGGCTCGCGTGCTGTGTCTAATTGTTGGTAATCATTGGTGGGTGCATCGATCAATGGCGAGCGGGGATGGCTGCTAACTTCATGCATGCTGTCTTCCTTCCCGGGCTGTCTTTCCGCCTCCCTAAAGTTGCAGATCGCGTAGTCTAAGTTAAGAGACAGGAGTAATTGAGATCGCTGACAATGGCCGTCCTATGGTGGACATAAAGATAGGCATATGATGATGAATCTCATTTGTCGGAGTCGCGAATCACGCGGCTGTGAGAACCGTTCACCCCCGGCGTTCTTCATGATGCCAGCGTTGTGACAGTAAGTGCTCGTGGCCATCCAGTGAGATATTTACAGGCTTACATAGTCCATGCATTACACTATGCTTGCTCTTTCAATTAGTAAGTGAATGTTTACTACAATATATATGGCCAATATAACGAACGCTTAGACTCGTGCAAGGGCTGCCCTTTTTTGTCGCGATGTTGACGAGCCTTACATGGGACAGGACCACCTGATCTAGTTTTCCCACCTACAAGTTTGACATCTGCCGTAAACTTACGAGATCGCCTCCTCTCGCCATCTAGTTGCGACACGCACACTGCGCGCGAAAATTCGCTGTTGAGCGCGGTCGAAATCAGCGCACCGAAAGCGACTGCTTCTCGATTGGATTCTTTAAAATACTGGCTGCCAAGTTCAGGGTGCCGCCCTTACAAGGGTGCGGTCCTTACACGGAGTTATACGGTAAGATTTTCCTTCGTGTAATTGTCTTATACTTCGCTATCATAATACTGCTTCGCCTTTCTGGCGAAGCTGCATCCTTTCTCTTATAGCGCAGCTCTTAGGCGCCCGTTCCTGCGGTGAGCGTCGGCGTCAACGGCGTAACCGAGCGAACGAGCACAGCGAAGGATGAAAGCGAGAACACGGAGCGCAGCGGGGGATGAAAGACGGCGAGAGCGAAGAGAGTGCGAGGAGGAAAGCGGAGCAGTGTGGTGAAGCGGAACCATGAAGCTCAGAGCGGACGAGGATGGTATGGCGAAAGCGTGAGAAGTGTAGTGCCGCGCAAGACGGGGGCGATGATGGCTGCGAGATGGCGGAAGAGTAGCGCGCGTCGTCTGTTCTCCGATGACGCCACCGATACCATATATGGAAACAAAGCGCTGCATGAACGGAGGTCTGTCTGCGGCGGCTGCTGTGAATCGCGCCCACGCATCACCCGCGCGCTGCCTCTCGCGATTTCCCGACTAGCGAGGCAGTTGCGCCACACTTTCCTCCATTTGCAACGAATCGCACAAGACAGGTCGTCCGCGCCAGCCATTATATCGCGAAATAATAACACGTATGGAGCTAAGCTCAAATTTCGCATTAGGGAGTATCGTAATCGTTGGTGAATTTTTTTCCCTTTTTTACTTTGAGTCCGAGTATATATAGAGCTGCTCCTCATGACTGCCATTGATTCCGATTTCGAGTGAATCCGGCTTGGCTTAATTTGGGTTACTCAATGACTTATGTATATTTATGACCTCTGCGTGCAAGTGGCGATGTTTCCATCTCTAACAAATGTGAATTATTAAAACAATCTTTTTTCATGAGTCTTCAGCACTGCCGAATAAAAAGAAGCAGTACTAATACAGTAGATAGCGAGGCACTGGAAGTGGTAAGGGAATACATCTACTTAGGGCAGGTAGTGACCGCGGATCCGGATCATGAGACTGAAATAATCAGAAGAATAAGAATGGGCTGGGGTGCGTTTGGCAGGCATTCTCAGATCATGAACAGCAGGTTGCCATTATCCCTCAAGAGAAAAGTGTATAACAGCTGTGTCTTACCAGTACTCACGTACGGGGCAGAAACCTGGAGGCTTATGAAAAGGGTTCTACTTAAATTGAGGACGACGCAACGAGCTATGGAAAGAAGAATTATGGGTGTAACGTTAAGGGATAAGAAAAGAGAAGGTTGGGTGAGGGAACAAACGCAAGATAATGACATCTTAGTTGAAATCAAGAAAAAGAAATGGGCATGGGCAGGACATGTAATGAGGAGGGAAGATAACCGATGGTCATTAAGGGTTACGGACTGGATTCCAAGGGAAGGGGAGCGTAGTAGGTGGCGGCAGAAAGTTAGGTGGGCGGATGAGATTAAGAAGTTTGCAGGGACAACATGGCCACAATTAGTGCATGACCGGGGTAGTTGGAGAAGTATGGGAGAGGCCTTTGCCCTGCAGTGGGCGTAACCAGGCTGATGATGCTGATGATGATGATGATTATGATGATTATGATGAATGATGACTAAGCCACATATTCACGTGCGTTTCATGCGCTGTTTAGAAAATACCCTACCGAAAGGGTCCCTGAATTTTGCAGGTTTCCTTTTTTTTCAGGGTCAAAAAAGCACGCAAAGCAATTTGAAGCGAGGTGAATATACAGCAACATATTCGTTCTCTAGGCGTATAGGCTATCCATACTATGCGAAATAATTCTTAGTTGGCTACCTCCTTATCTTTTAACAATAGAATAGACTTTGCCCTTTGTATATATTTAAATATATTGCGTTTGTGCATGGTGTTAAGAGTGGACATTTTTTACCAATGTTAAAGTGAAAGAATACGGATGAAGTATATAGCAGCCGCTGGTGCTTCCTATGCGCTCGTCCTCCCATTGGCAGGATTCGCAGAAACACAGCGAAGAGAGAGAAATTTATTTACAGAAAGGCCGAGAGGTCGGCCTGAGCTATAACTTGCACTGGCCTGCTACTCTACACTGAGGAAAAGGGAGCGGGATGAAAAGGGCTGATGAATGATGATGATGGTATGAGGAAGAGATGTGTATATACAAATTCAGAGTTGTAGCATCTCTAAAGCCGTGCGTCCAGCCCAGTGGCTTGGCGAAAGGCTATAGGGGCACTTGTTATCAGGGCTGCACTGTTTGCATTTGGCCACAGACCTAAAAGAAACTCGTCTGATAGCGGCCTCTTATGGATCTTTGCAATGGAAGAGAAATACAGGGAAAGTATAAATTAAAAGCCGTGCACGTCCGCGCCAAACAACGATGCAGTAAGCACTTAGCCACAATAAAATTTTAAATACAAGGTAGAGAAAACGCAAAAGAAACCTCAAATGATGTGCGTAACAGAACTCTGGCAATGACACTTTAGATGGAGAGGGGGGGGGGATTCGGAATTGCCGAGAGGGCCCGGAAAACTTTGGAGGGGGCTCGGGCCCCGGAGCCCCGCCGCAGTCGACACCTATGCTCTGACCAATGAGCCAAAGGCATAGTGAGTGTAACCTTGAAATATGGGGCAGACGCAGGGAGAACTGTCGAGTCTCACAGCCTGTCGGTCACACCGACGAGGTGACACTTGCGCGCAAGTTTCGCCAAAACTACCCGATATTATGGAAGTTTAGGCCTAATGCATGTGCTGTGAGAAAGAGGGGCCGGGTAAGAGAGGTGTCCAAGTATGCATGTACTGTACTGAAGGCGGCGCTATTCATTTCATCCGCATGTGTGTACATGTGCGTGCGTGTGTGTGTGCACTTGTGTCTGTCTGGCCGTCTGTCTGTTTTCGCTATGTAACATGGTTATCGTAATCAACCTGCAGTGCTTGATAAGCACCCGACGCTTCAGGTAATGACAATTTTCGGTTAAGCTAACATGTGAACAGCTACGCGCGCAAGGAGACTTGCAAAGGCGCGTCATAAACAGGGCAGAGTTCATAAAGCGTACGTTTTTTTTTTTTACAGTATGTTCGGTATCCCGATTGGTTGGCACCTGTTACTACGAGCCACTCAAGCTTATACGAATTTCTATGCAACGAGCGGCCGCGATCATGACCGAGCATCGCGCACAAAGATGAAGGCTGTGCAAGTTTACAACGCTGAGGAATGACTCTCCCAAGAAATCAGCTCCGAACTCACGTAACGGTTGCACGTATACCATTTTCTAGCCAACAGAGCATATTAGGCCCGAGTAGTGGCCTGGATTATTTCGTCAATGTATACAGTGACGCAGGTGCAAGTGCAAAATGTCATTCGGTCCTCATGCAGATAAACGGAGTGAAACAGGGCGGAGCTCTTTGATTTAAATAAATGAATAAGGTGTATGGTGTAATAAGGTGAATAAATGTGAATTTTTCCCCTCTAGAAAATTTCGCTTTTCAACCTGACACTATGTCTTCGTTTACAAGAACCTTCGGCGAGCAGGTCGACGTCGGGCTCACACCGCCTGACTCGACACAGCCTGCGTCATGGGAAGAGAACAGAGTGTCTGGTTCTCGGCTGCGATCCGCTAACCGCTTGCACGCACCTCGCAGGCGGGTCGGGTTGAGTCGTTCAGCCCGATTCGATGCTCGCTCAGCCCAACCCCGCTAGCGTTCGTGAAGACGGCATCTCATCCCGACAAGTCGACTCGAACAGCTTCTGTTGAGTTCACGCACAGAGACAGGGTGCAGACGCAGGGGCTACCGTGAATAATATCCGGCTGTCCATGCGACGCGAAGCTGGGTGGAGCCAGTGGGTAATCGACTCTTCCCGGTAACGGGCGCACGCTATACCGAAGCGGGGCGGCAGACGCCGGGCGGCTACGCTGGACCCGTTCCAAGAGGCGCGGGTCCAAATAGACGCGAGCTGGCGGAACGACAGCGGCCGCTGCCAGCACGGCTGTCGCAGTGACGCTCTGCTGTATAGCCGGGGTATATAGGAATTATGACGGAAGCCCGTGACACTATACACCTTTTTTCTCTCGACCTCCTTTCGCAGCCCATAACAACGTCATGTTGCCTCATCGGGACCGGATGATGTTTCGTCGCAGCTTTTTTGCCAACACGAGCAAATTCTCATTATACCGTGTGACAGAGTGGACAAGCAACAGGCTACAGCATATTGAAAGTTGGTGGGCCTTCTCTTCTCTACCGAGTGCGTTTGCATCCACTCTGGCGACCTAGCTTTCATTGCACCTTTTTACCCAATATACCCGGGAAAATGCTGCTTTAGAGCATAATATTGTGTCTGAATAAAGGAAAATCATATTTGTGGATGTAATTTCGACAGCCTTCTGACTATGCAAAATCCTGCTCTGCAAGTGTCCACTTTACCTTCAGTGTCTCAATATGCTTGGTTTCGATTCAGGCATATATCTGGATTTATTAAATCACTTTAATTTCCTCAACTTTCTTTTCTACACCGACCCTGACCGCTAGCACAGCGATTCCCAGTTCTGGTTACTCGCGTATAAAAGAGAGAGACAGACGTTCCCCGAAAAGTCTGTTGAGCCCCTTTTACGCAGCTTTGAAAAACCTTCGCGACCACGGCTATGTTTTATTGTACGGGCAATGCCCAGTAAATGACGTCACGAAACAATGCACAGACGAGAAACCAGGAGGAGGCGAGCGCTTTGGCGGGCACGCTGTTGGAGCCACAGCGGACTAACAATTAAGCCGGTCAACTAAGTCCGTTTGGCGGCACACTGTCGAAAACGGCTCCGTGGTGAAAGTTTCTTCCGTCTGCAGCTGGTAATTAGTAGTGTTCAACTACAGTGAAACTTCAGTACACGTAGACAGCACTGAACGGAGATCGTATCGCATTCCTTGCATACTACCGTATTTTCGCGATTCTAACCACCCCCCGATTCTAAGCACCCCCCCCCCCCCCCTTCCTCTATTTTCGGGGGAAAAGTTAGGAAAAAAGTTTGCATGCGAATCTAAGCACCCCCCCCCCCCCCCCCCCTATTTGTTAGGAAGAGTGCGTAGCCAAGGCCGCCAAACGCGCTTGCTCACTCTGGAATCATTCCTCGGCGGACTTGCAGGCACGCGGTCGACGCTTCTGTTGGACGCGTTTCGCGGCCGTCTGACCCCGGAGGTAAAGACAAAGCTTCGGAACATCAATAGCGACGTGGTTGTGATTCCGGGTGGCATGACGCCAGTGCTGCGACCCCTCGACGTTTCAGTCATCAAGCCCTTCAAAGCCAATCTCCGACAGGAGTACGAAGAGCGGGTGCGAAACCCTGACCGGAAGCTGCAGAAAGCGTCCCCATCAACCATCGCAAAGTGGATTTCGGACGCGTGGAAGAAGGTCCAAGTGGACGTTGTGGTCAAATCATTTAAAAAGTGCTCGATCACAAACAACTTCGACGGAACGGAAGACGACCTGCTGTGGGATACCGAGCGCAGCGGTTCAGGCGGTGCGACGAACTCGAGTGGCAGTGATAGTGACTGGCCATCCTACACAAGCGGTGGGTTCACTGTCTGCACCGATTTTTCTTTTGAATGTTTGCAAAATAAAATGTTATTTCTCGCACCCATCTCGTCGTGCTGTCGCAGCGAAAAGAGGGAGGGGGGGGGTCGTTCTAGATTTTCGAATCTAAGCACCCCCCCTCACTTTGGGCATCACGATCGTGAAAGAAATGGGGTGCTTAGAATCGAGTAAATACGATATATGCACACAGCCGCATAGAGTGCCCTGGCAGATAACTGTGGTATTTTCGCCACGTCCGTGTTGTTCTGGGACGGAAGCGCTGTTTAGCGCGTGCGCGGGCCTCACCATTTCTTTACGTCATGCATTTGGCTAAGAGGGAGTCAGCAGTCGAGAGCTTGAGTTCAATACCCGCATTAAGCGCCATTATTAGCTCGGTGTGGATACAGCGGAAAATTAAGGCACCCGCACAGAGTTATGACATGTGTAAGGTACTGAAAAAGTGGGAGCATCTGGGGACTGAATTCACAAAGATTTTCGTCCGTAATTGGTGTTTGCCGTTGGCCTGCCGTCTTTGCGTGTCCAGAATCACGACTGGCTGGCATTTGCTCTTACGAACAGTCCCAGCGTAAGCACTTTTACCAAACTGGCCCTGGCTCGGTCGACAGTGGCTGCATGCTTCTCAGAAAAGGCCCCGAAAAAAAGCGCATCAACTGTCGGAACGTCAACCTTATATGAAAAAGCGATAGGCCTCACCTTTACCTACACTTCTTAACTGTTCGAGTGAGTGAGTGAGTGAGTGAGTGAGTGAGTGAGTGAGTGAGTGAGTGAGTGAGTGAGTGAGTGAGTGAGTGAGTGAGTGAGTGAGTGAGTGAGTGAGTGAGTGAGTGAGTGAGTGAGTGAGTGAGTGAGTGAGTGAGTGAGTGAGTGAGTGAGTGAGTGAGTGAGTGAGTGAGTGAGTGAGTTAGTTCAGGTGCGTGTTTAAGGATTCTATTACAGCGTGTTAGCCGGCCAAGACGTGGTTCAAGAAGGTTGGTTTGGGCTAACACGAGGGGAGATCGCGCAGTCAGCAGCAATGTACATAAGTCGGTACTGCAATGTCGGTTCTTAAGAAAGTGCACTTGGGAACAAAGTGCGAAGTTTTCTTCCACTGATACGTACCCCTGGTGACAAGTATGTTCCCATGACTGTGGCTTAGTCCTATACCAAACATCTGGCGTCGCCCGTACACATATATCGGTTATAACAGCACCAGATATTATATTCATGCATGCGCGCGATGGCGCGTTCTGTAAAAGACACGTGACCTGTGCGCGCAATTGTACATGCGTACACGACGGCGCATGCTCGAGCTTCAATATACTGTTCGATCGTCTCGGTCAAAATACGACTATAGACACAGCGCACTCTTCAATACCGTTACAGGTGCCTCCGACAGTTATTATTATACCTATATATTGTTACGGGGTTAAAAACAGGCAGACGTATATTTACAAGATATTTACAATAATTGTAGCAGCTGACAAGAGACAGCGCGCGAAGTCCAGAGCGTCGTCTTCTTCCGACGATGATGGACACGTCTTCTTCGTCAGCGTGTCACATGACCCCCGGCGGCTGAAGCACCGGCTCGTTGCTGGTTAGGAGGCGGGCGAGTGATACGACTTAAGACGCGCGACGTGGACCACGTCGGAGGTTGCTGAGCCACGGTTGGCTCAAGAGGGGCGATTTAGTACGAGACGTCAGTTACTTGACGCAAGACACGGTAAGGGCCAGAGTAGCGTGAAAGTAACTTCTCCGAGAGGCCAACGCGTCGCTACGGCGACCAAAGGAGAACCAGGGCGCCCGGTGTGTAAAGGACGTCACGATGGCGGGCGTCATACAAGCGCCGCTGATTGTCCTGCGACTCCATAAATCGACGTCGAGCAATATGGCGAGCTTCTTGTGCTTTGAGTATGGCTTCACGGGCGTACTCGATGTGGAATTCAGACTAGCAGGCAAAACGGTGTCGAAAGTTAACGTAGAGTCACGGCCAAACAAGGGGAAGAATGGAGAGAAGCCTGCGGTATCATGACGAGACGAATTATAGGCGAAAGTAACGAACGGCAGCGCAACGTCCCAGTCGCGATGGTCAGCGGAGACATACATGGACAGCATGTCAGTAAGGGTGCGGTTAAGGCGCGCGGTTAGACCGTTCGTTTGTGGATGGTAAGCAGTAGCAAGTTTGTGTTTAGTCGCGCACGAGTGTAGAATGTCATTGACAACTTTAGAAAGAAAGTAACGGCCTCAGTCGGTGAGGAGCTGTCGAGGGGCGCCGTGGTGAAAGATGACGTTTTCTAGGAGGAAGTCGGCGACATCGGTTGCACAGCTTGTCGGAAGAGCCCGTGTGTTTGCATATCGGGTGGCGTAGTCTGTTGCTACAGCAATCCACGTAGGGATTGCTGTAGCAGACGTAGGGAAAGGGCCTAAAAGATCAACACCTACACGAAAGAATGGTTCTGATGGTACGTCAAGTGGTTGAAGGCGACCAGCAGGGAGTGTGGTCGGCTTTTTGCGTCGTTGACAAAGGTCACACGTAGCGACATAACGGCAGACGTCACGGTACAGACGAGGCCAAAAGAAGCGCCGACGAACGCGGTCATAAGTCCGTGACACGCCAAGGTGACCTGCAGTCGGTACATCATGAAGCTGGGCGAGAACAGCCTGACGCAGATGCTCAGGCACAACGAAGAGTCGGGCAGGGCCGTCCGGGCGCATGTTAGAGCGGTACAATATACCATCTTGGAGTTCGAATATGCGAAGGGAAGGATCGGGCGTCGTTGAAGTGAGCCGTTGAATAAGGTCTTGCAAGGAGGCGTCCCGACGTTGTTCGGCTCCAATATCGCGAAAAGCAGCCAGAGAGAGAACGGTAACAGGTATGCCGGCCACAGAAACGCCAGGAGGGTCGACAGGATGGCGCGACAAGCAGTCCGCATCTTGATGTAACCAGCCGGTCTTGTACACAACTGAATAGTTGTATTCTTGAAGGCGCAGAGCCCAGCGGCCAAGGCGCCCTGAAGGATCTTTGAGGGACGAAAGCCAACACAGAGCGTGGTGATCAGTGATGACTGTGAATTGGCGGCCGTACAAATAAGGGCGGAATTTATCCACTGCCCAAACGAGAGCCAGACACTCGCGTTCAGTGATGGAATAATTGCGCTCAGCAGTGGAAAGAAGGCGGCTGGCGTAGGCAATAACACGTTCTCGCCCTTGTTTCTGTGCCAAGATAGCGCCAATACAGTGGCCACTGGCATCGGTACGGACTTCTGTTGGAGCTGACGCATCAAAGTGAGCGAGAATGGGTGGGGACGTAAGCAGCCCAATCAGCTCGGTGAAAGCACCAGCTTGCTCAAGGCCCCAAATGAAGGCAGCGTCTTTCTTGAGGAGCTGATTGAGAGGGCGCGCAACGTTCGCAAAATTTCGGACTGTTACGTTTCGCCTACAACGCGCGGTAATGCCGGCGCGGATGCAACGGACGCCGGGGCTTTGTTCAAAGCGGCGGACATTTTTGGCCCGTTCGACGCCGCCGCAACGCCTACCCGCCAAGCGTGTCCAGGCGTGTTTCAGTGCCACGTGTCTTCGTGTGTGCGTGTGTGTGTGTGTGCCCTCGCTTGTCAAAGCGCGGCAGCCGGGGAGCGGAGTTCCCCGAATGAGGAGCCTGGAGGTCTCTCGGCTCAACCGTTCGCGCCGTCGTGTGGGCGGGTTGGCGATGCGTCACTGCACTCGGTTCAGCAGGTCTCTCGGCTCGACCGTGCGCGCCGTCGTGGGCTCATGCTCCGCCGTCCCGTGACCTTCATCCCGTGACCTTCATCCCGTGACCTTCCCTTTTGGACCGCGACGCCGAGAGTATAAGAGCAGCTGCCCCCGGACGCCAGGGGAGAAGCTCCGATTTGTACTGTTGAGTTACGTGCTCTCCCGTCTCTCCACTTCGGTCGACCTGACCGGCCGCTCTTTTGCTATGTTAGAATAAACAAGTTGTTCTGTTACCAGTCTTCTCTTGCTTTGCCGGGACCTTCGGATGCTTCCAGTGCCCCAGGCCGCCAGGCCAACGCTACCCTTGGGGCTTGCGACCCATTGGCAATAACGGGCGTCAGCACCGAGACCCCAACAACTCGTGCCAGCGGTGCGATTCCAACATCTGGTTGCCAGCGGTGAGATCGCGACAACGGAGGCCAGCAGCGAAGAGATGCGGTTGACTGTATGCTGAGCAGCACAACGACCATCCGGGAGCAGCGCAACGAGCCCTGTGTGATGACTGGTTGCCTGCAGCGGAACGACTGCGCTGAAGTCTTGGCTGCGAGGTTTGGTGAGTGCGGGACTTTCTTCTTCTGAGTTTTGCCAGGCTTTTGTTAGTGTTAGAAACAGAGCTGGTAATTGTGGTTGTCGTTGCTACCGGGTTAGTTTGCGGCAAGACAATAGTAGGCAGTAGAGAAAGCAGCATTCAGAGCAGCCATGGATTTGAAGTCGTTGCGCAAACCGAAATTGCTGGAGCTTGCGAGAGAGTTGGGTCTGGATGTCTCAGACAAACTCAGAAAACCAGAACTGCTAAGGGCTATTCTTGAGTTAGAAGCTGAGGATGACGAGCTGTCGGAATGCCTTGAGACCATTGAGGAGAGGGAGCTTGAACTTAAAGAACAGAAAGAGAAAGATGAGCGTGAACGAAAAGAACAGAAAGAAAAAGAAGAGCGCGAACACGCTTTGGAAATGAAGCGTCTCGAGGTAGAGATGGAACGCGCTCGTAATGGAAGTCAGGCACACGGTGCAGGAGAACGAGTATTGTTCAAAATGACTGACCTGATGCGGCCGTTTAAGCTTGGAGAGGACATTGGTTTGTTCCTGGTTAACTTTGAGCGAACGTGCGAGAAGCAGGGGTTCTCTCGGGAAACGTGGCCACAGCGCTTGCTCACTTTGCTACCCGGCGAGGCGGCCGACGTAGTCGCTCGCTTGGAGAGAGAGGAGGCAGAGGATTTCGACAAAGTGAAATCGAGTCTGCTAAAAAAGTACCGGCTGTCAGCGGAGGCGTTCCGTCGGAAGTTTCGGGAAAATGAGAAAGGCAAGAGTGAGTCATATACAGAGTTTGCCTACAGGCTTATGTCAAACATGCAGGAGTGGCTCAAAGAAGAGAAAGCGTTTGGTGACCACGAGAAAGTTCTGCAGTGTTTCGGGCTAGAACAGTTTTATAGTCGGTTACCTGAGAACGTGCGGTACTGGGTCTTGGATAGGCCAGACGTTAGTACGGTGGCTCGAGCCGCTGAGCTAGCCGAGGAGTTTGTGACGCGTCGGGCTCGTGGAGCTAAGGACGGTCAAAAGGGTGAATTTGGCTCCAAGTTTGAGAGGCCAAAGTTCACGCCCATGAGAGCAAAGGGGGACACACGTAGTTCGGATGCGAGTGAAAGCAGTCCGACCGAACGTACGGAGACGGCGGCAACCGAAGCCGAACGCAGAAAGCGGTTCGAGATGAGGCAAGCGCGCGTTTGTTATACGTGCCAGAAGCCGGGTCACTTTTCGGCGCAGTGTCCGACCGAACGTAAGGAGACGGCGGCAGCCGAAGCCGAACGCAGAAAGCGGTTCGAGGCGAGGCAAGCGCGCCTGTGTTATACGTGCCAGAAGCCGGGTCACTTTTCGGCGCAGTGTCCAGAAACAAAAACACAAGTCGTGTTTTTGTCTATATGCAGCACTGACGAGAACATGAAGCTTCTCGAGCCTTACATGCGAGACCTCCTCGTGAACGGGAAAGAGTGCCGAGTGCTTCGCGATTCCGCAGCTACAATGGATGTAGTTCACCCCTCTTACGTAGAACCCGATATGTTCACGGGCGAGTGCGCATGGATCAAGCAAGCAGTGGAAGCTCATAGCGTGTGTCTGCCGGTAGCAAAAGTGCTTATTGAAGGACCTTTCGGAGCACTTGAGACGGAGGCCGCAGTGTCATCTATGCTGCCCCCCCAGTACCCGTACTTATTTTCAAACAGGTCCGATCACCTCCTGCGCGAGAAGGGGCTTTTGTTTGGTGAGGCTAGCGTTCAGGCCTTAACCAGATCGAAGGTTCGGGAGCTCGCTGCAAAGGCGGTAGTTGCGGGGCCGACGTTGTTGAACGATGAAAAAGGGTCAGAGGCGCAGCAAGCTGGTATTCAGGGCACGCCCGAACGGGATAAAATTGAGCCTGTAGCGTTAAAGGCACCAGATACTGGAGAGGAAATTCCCGATGCGGGAAAGTTAGAAGAGCTTCCGGGACTAGGCTCAGTGACAAACAGGAAAGACACCGATCAAGTCATTAGTGACTTAATAAGTAAAGCATCGCTGTCGCCTGAGCAGAAAACCGAACTACACCAGCTCTTACAAGAGTTTCAAGGTCTGTTCTCTGAGAGGCCTGGTAGGACTTCTGTCCTTACTCATGACATAGAACTTACCTCCCCAGAGCCAGTACGATCCAAGGCGTACCGGGTGTCACCCCGCCAGAGCGATATTATGGAGGCTGAGGTAAAGAAAATGCTACAGCTCGGTGTTATTGAAGCGGGTGAGAGTGATTATACCTCCCCTTTGATTTTAGTTGAGGTACCGGGCAAGGAACCTCGTCCTTGCGTCGACTACCGCAGGCTTAATTCCATCACTAAGGATCAAATTTATCCGATCCCTAACATCGAGGAGCGCCTTGAGAGAGTGAGTAGCGCTCAGTTTATTTCCACCCTAGATCTTGTCAGGGGTTATTGGCAGGTTCCACTTACAGAAGAGGCTAGTAGGTATGCGGCGTTCATTTCACCAATGGGGACATTCCGTCCTAAAGTTTTGAGTTTTGGTTTGAAGAACGCGCCATACTGCTTTTCAAGCCTCATGGATAAAGTGTTGCGGGGACAGCAAGAATTCGCTTTACCGTATCTAGACGACGTAGCGATATTCTCCGCATCCTGGCCTGAGCATATGGCGCACTTGCGGGCAGTGCTAACCCGCCTGCGCGATGCGGGCTTGACAGTCAAGGCTCCCAAGTGCCAGTTAGCACAGGCCGAGGTTGTCTACCTCGGACACGTGATTGGTCGGGGTCGTCGCCGCCCCTCTGAAATAAAGGTGGCCGCTGTGCGAGACTTCCCGCAACCGCGCACGAAGACCGATATTCGGTCGTTCTTAGGTGTCGCCGGCTACTATCAGAGGTACATCCCCAGGTACTCTGATATCGCGGCTCCCTTGACGGATGCTCTAAGAAAGACAGAGCCGCAAACAGTCGTCTGGGATGAGACAAAGGAAAGAGCTTTTAGCGCCCTAAAGAGCGCCCTAACAAGCCAGCCTGTGCTACGATCGCCCGACTACACAAAAGGGTTCGTTGTTCAGTGTGATGCTAGTGAGCGAGGCATGGGCGTTGTACTGTGCCAACGGGAAAATGGAGAAGTAGAACACCCCGTCCTGTATGCTAGTCGTAAGCTGACGAGTCGTGAGCAGGCGTATAGCGCCACCGAGAAAGAGTGTGCGTGTATCGTGTGGGCCGTTCAGAAATTGCCATGTTACCTAGCTGGCTCGAGGTTTATCATTGAAACGGATCACTGCCCTCTCCAATGGCTGCAGACCATCTCCCCCAAAAATGGCCGCCTCCTGCGCTGGAGCCTCGCTTTGCAACAATATTCCTTTGAGGTGCGTTACAAAAAGGGGAGTCTCAACGGTAACGCCGATGGCTTAAGTCGAAGCCCCTAACGTGGGAATCAGCCTCAAAATTGCTTGTTACTGATGTTTTTCTTCCTGAGGCAGGATTTTTAACTTATTGCTTTTGTGTAGTGTTTCAAAGTGATGATGTGCTTTCTAGTGCAATTTTCCGATTTGTGGACGCGTTCTGAGTGCTGCTAAACTACTGTAAGGAACTAGGCAGCAGTATAAAAGGGGAAAGAGCCTGGCAGGGCTTAGTGAGGGTTGTGCCGTGCTTGCTGACTGAGCGGTTGACTTTCAGGCGTGGTTCTAACGCTTGCCGGAAACGAGAACAAAAATGTCAACTCTCCCGAAGTCACTTTGCAGTGTCCTGGGTGCACCTGAACGTGAGAACGAGGCCTTCTCTGTGCGCTGCGCTCAAGAAACGCCAAAGGACGCCCGACTTCGGTTATGAGCATCATCGAGCGACATCCCTCCGGACAGCGGATGCAGTCCCCTGACCATCGGGATCTCCTTCCCCCGGCGGGGCGGTCTGTTACGTTTCGCCTACAACGCGCGGTAATGCCGGCGCGGATGCAACGGACGCCGGGGCTTTGTTCAAAGCGGCGGACATTTTTGGCCCGTTCGACGCCGCCGCAACGCCTACCCGCCAAGCGTGTCCAGGCGTGTTTCAGTGCCACGTGTCTTCGTGTGTGCGTGTGTGTGTGTGTGCCCTCGCTTGTCAAAGCGCGGCAGCCGGGGAGCGGAGTTCCCCGAATGAGGAGCCTGGAGGTCTCTCGGCTCAACCGTTCGCGCCGTCGTGTGGGCGGGTTGGCGATGCGTCACTGCACTCGGTTCAGCAGGTCTCTCGGCTCGACCGTGCGCGCCGTCGTGGGCTCATGCTCCGCCGTCCCGTGACCTTCATCCCGTGACCTTCCCTTTTGGACCGCGACGCCGAGAGTATAAGAGCAGCTGCCCCCGGACGCCAGGGGAGAAGCTCCGATTTGTACTGTTGAGTTACGTGCTCTCCCGTCTCTCCACTTCGGTCGACCTGACCGGCCGCTCTTTTGCTATGTTAGAATAAACAAGTTGTTCTGTTACCAGTCTTCTCTTGCTTTGCCGGGACCTTCGGATGCTTCCAGTGCCCCAGGCCGCCAGGCCAACGCTACCCTTGGGGCTTGCGACCCATTGGCAATAACGGGCGTCAGCACCGAGACCCCAACAACTCGTGCCAGCGGTGCGATTCCAACAGGACAAACCGACGGAAGTAGGAGCAAAGGGCCAAGAAACTGCGAGCATCCTTGGCACATGTTGGCACGGGAAAGTCTTTGACTGCCCGTATTTTATTGTGATCAGGGCGTACACCAGAAGAATCGACGAGATGCCCGAGCACAGAAATTTCCCGACGGCCGAAGTGGCACTTGGAAGAATTTAGTTGTAGCCCTGCCTGACGGAAAACAGATAGGATCGTCGACAGGTGCTCGAGGTGTGTCGCAAAAGTTGGAGAAAAAACGATCACGTCGTCCAGGTAACAGAGGCAGATGGACCACTTGAAGCCGTGTAGGAGGGCGTCCATCATTCGTTCAAATGTGGCCGGGGCATTACATAAACCGGAAGGCATCACTTTAAACTGATACAGGCCATCGGGAGTAATAAAAGCTGTCTTCTCGCGGTCCATGTCATCGACGGCAGTTTGCCAGTAGCCGGAGCGAAGGTCGATGGACAAATAATATTGTGCTCTATGCAGCTGCAATCCAGGGCATCGTCGATGCGTGGTAGCGGATAGACGTCTTTCTTTGTGACCTTGTTGAGGTGTCGATAATCGACGCAAAATCGCCAACTGTTGTCTTTCTTTTTAACTAGTACAACAGGCGATGCCCATGGGCTGCAAGAAGGTTCGATGATGCCTCGGGAAAGCATCTTGTCAACTTCATATTGGATTATATGTCGCTCAGTAGGCGAGACGCAGTAGGGTCGCCGATGGATCGGGTTCGCATCACCGGTGTTTATTCGATGTTTTACGAGAGATGTTTGTCCTAGAGGGCGCTCTCCAAGGTCGAATATGTCCCAGTATGAGGCAAGGAGGCAACGTAGTTCTTGAGCACGTCTGGGGCGGAAGATCGGGAGCAATCATTTTTGTTAGGGCATTCAAGTATGAAGGGACAGGGGACGAAGCAAGAGTTGAACACGAGGAGCTGTCACAAGTTAAAGCCGAAATGTGGTAGTCTCTGGCTGGCGTTATTTGCGCCAGGGATATTCCGCGCGGGAGTACTTGTGTACAGAGTCCAAAGTTCACAAGCGGAAGGCAGGACGTGTTGTCCGAAATAGTAATGACGGTGTGAGGAAAAGCGACGTTATGCGAGAGCAGGACATCCTGACTAGGGGATACGATGTAGTCACCGTCTGGTACATGCGGAACGGGGGAGACACCTATGTAGGTAACGGCACGATGAGGGAGGCGAATATGCTCTGTGGAACATAGCCGTATCGGAGCACTATCGGATAGGGTCAATAGCAGCAGGTAGAGCGAGTTGGACAACACCAGCAGAACACTCTATCAAAGCGGAATGTGTAGACAGAAAGTCAAGGGCCAGGATGAGGTCGTGAGGGCAGTGCTCTAGAACATAAAATAAAACAGAAGTATGATGTCCGGCGACACTCACGCGAGCCGGACACATGTCAATAACGGCTGGTGTTCCACCGTCGGCGACTTGGACCACAGGCGACGGAGCAGGAGTAAGGATTTTCTTGAGACGATTCCGAAGCTGATCATTCATCACGTATACGTGCGCGCCAGTGTCAATCAGAGCCGTAACAGTTAGACCATCCACGTTCACTTCAATGAGGTTCCGATGTGTGGGCAAGGTCAGAAGAGGATTTTTGCGTCGGGTCGGTTTGGCAGCATCACCTCCAGGTGCTGCACCCGTTAGTTTTCTGGAAGGGTGCGCCGGAAGGAGCTAGGGGACGGTGATCGGGAGAAGCGGCGGCGTGGCGAAGGAGAGCGGCTAGAGCGGGTAGGCAGAGAAGTGTCGCCAGAATTTACTGGCTGCGTTGGCGGGGGGAACCGAGGAGCAGCATGAGGGCCGTGGGATGGGTGGTAGGACCAGGGGGTCGAATTCCACGAAGACCAGCAGTGACGTGAAATATGGCCGATACGGCTACAAGTGAAGCATATAGGCCTGTCGTCTGGAGTGCGCCATTCGGTCGGGTTGCGGTACCGGGTTGGGGCATTCAGGCTGTGGGTGCGTATGACAGTGCTGGACGGAGTGTAGTCAGGCCGATTAACTGAGCAGACGTTGGTCAAGCCAACGTTGGCCAATTCTTGGCGCACGACGGACTGTATCAATGAGACGGTCGCCTGGCAATTGTCGGGGCCATGGGTTGGGGTCGTGACAGGAGATGCGGCTTCTATTTCACGTCGGATGACATGGAGGATGTCATCAGAGCGGTTGGGTGTGGGCGGACTGCGGAGGTCTTCGCAGGAGGACGTAGCAGCCGTGTTGGGAAGGCGGGGAAATGGCTGAGCAATGCGGCGACTATCGGCTTCTTCAAACCCCCGGCATTCGGTAATGATGGCTTGCACAGTGGAAGGATTCGTGAAGACAAGGAGATGGAAGGCATCATCTGCTATGCCCTTAATGACATGTGCAACCTTATCAGGTTCGGACATCTTCAGATTCACTTTGCGGCACAGAGCGAGCACGCCCTGGATGTACGTGAGGTAGGATTCAGTGCACGACTGGACACGCGAAGCGAGGTCTTTTTGGGCGGCGCGCTGACGTCCAACAGGCTTGCCAAACAAATCTTTGAGCTTCTGCTTACAAATGTCCCAGATGGTAAGTTCCTTCTCGTGGGTCTGAAACCAGACGCGTGCCGTGCCCGCGAGGTAAAATATCACATTAGCGAGCATGATGGTCTGGTCCCATTGGTTGCTGGCACTCACCCGCTCATATAGTTGAAGCCAGTCTTCAACATCAGTGCCGTCGGTGCCAGAGAAGGTTCCTGGGTCGCGGGGTTGTGCTAGAATGACGGTGGGCGTGGGTGCCGACGGGCCCGAAGCATCCTCGCCTTGAGCTGGCATTGTAGATGCAGCCAAGGACCGCCCGCTGCGTAAATCCGTCTTGATAGCGATCCCGCAACCTCCACCAAAAATGTTACGGGGTTAAAAACAGTCAGACGTATATTTACAAGATATTTACAATAATTGTAGCAGCTGACAAGATGGTAGACAGCGCGCGAAGTCCAGAGCGTCGTCTTCTTCCGACCAGGATTAAAACGTCTTCTTCGTCAGCGTGTCACAATATTTTAAATCTCCGCCTTTGACGCTTTGCACTGTACTAAACTAAACCCCAGTCCCCTAATATTATGTGTGTACCGCCTGGCTCTCGCGGGTGTTTCCAGTCTCTGAAGAGGGGGCAGCGAGAGAAGATGACCGAGAAACCGCTGTTCAGTGCCAACCACTGCACCCCGAGCTCTCGTTTCGAAAGTTTAGCTCCTGGAGCGGTAGCTTTTTACCCCGCGGCCACACTTCGTCTGCAGGGACGAGATGTGCAACCTTTCTTTTTACGAGGCCGTCCGAAACGAGGGGCCGTTTTACTGCGCGTATGCGGATAGGGGGCGCCCCATGCCTGCAACGCGCGCATCTCCTGAGGCTCTCGAAGAACGCTGTGTTCCGCGGGGGTGAGGGATGCCGCCCCCCACGCGGCGGGATCAATGGAGGCCGCGTCTGGCATCGGCTCACGCCACGCGTCGAAATCCCACTGCGCCTAAGCTTTTTGTTTTGTTTACTTTCGCGTTTCGTAGCGGGACCGTCAAAAGCCGAAACACGGGCCTCGGGTGACTGAGTTTTACGGTGACGGATGCGTTGACAGCCGGGTGCCTACCCGTTGCGTAACATGTTGCATAAACTGGAATGCGCACTGCGGTTACGCAACGGTGGAACGCGCACGTATGCGTTCGGAGATGCGCAACGCTTCTCGAGCGCGAGGACGATGTCGCGTGCTGCGCGACGGAGAGCTAACGCACGCTCGAAACACGGAGTGCACAACGGAAGCTGTGTTGAGCTGTTGGCCAGAACCAGAACGTCGCTGTCAAAGCCATAGTCGCTCCATCTGGCCGCAAAGCGTCTCCGCCTTCGTTAAGGGAAGCCTGGTTCTGAAAGTGAATTTATTTTTATTTTTCAATTAACCTTGACGAAATTATATGTACGAGTACTTCTTTTTTATTACTTTGTTTTCTTGCAAGGCGATTACTTCACGAATTAACTAAACTTAATGAAAAATAACATACTATCTTTTCGCGCCTCTATTGCGAGAAAATAGGAAAAAAATTTTAATTTTTATGCATTGATCAACAGTTTTTTTTAAGTGATCGATACATTGAAGTTAACTTTCTTTTTCAATGTAGAAACAGTGCAACAAATTGAGCAAACTAATTTATTTTGGAAGCCAGAATTTTCAAATCTGCTTGAATTGTACCCTTATCCTACATGCAGCTTTCTAGTGAAATCTTTTTTTTTCTAACTGCTCTTGGTGCTGAGATATCGACGCTGACAGATTGCAGGAATAAAAAAGAAAATGATTGGCAAAGACGTAAAACAAGAACTCAGGATAGGAGGGAGATGGGTCTAAGGAGTTCATTTTGTTATTACTTGACCAAAATAGTGGCCCCTGAAGCGAGATACTTTACAGATTAGTGTAAAAAGAGTTACTTATTTCGAGAACGTCAGTTCTAAAATACTATTTTTTTCCCGATATTCAGCCTCCTAGGACTACGCTGCGCCCCTTAAAAGACACAGGGGGAAAAAAAGTTGTCCACGAGCTCGGTGATTTTTCAACCAACTGCCATTGCTTTGTAGGGCAGCTAATCAGTCTTATTTTTTCCCCAACAAAGTGGAGATAGGCGGTTTTGTTGAGACCTTCTCTCAAAGACGGCGTTCCAAACGTCTTGCGTGGGTGGGAATATTCGCGTCTCCCTTATCGTACTCCTGAAAGCATGGTAAGGTGCGACACCAGAGAATGGTGAGGGACGCGCCTTTACTGCGCTAGTCCATCGTCAACGCGTCTTCAATCGCGCGAAGACGGTTCTTCGAACAGCTGCACCAATTCCTCAGGTTCTCGCACGCTTAGACAAAGTTGTGCGGATTAATCGTCTTAAGACCACTTGAAGACCGGACACGCACTGTGGGGCCATTCACGCATGCGAACTTGCAGCGTCGCGCTTCCCATCAAATGTTTCGTAGCTGGAATAGCATATCCGAAATCCCTGAAGATTTTTTTTTGCAGAAAAAATGAACTGTGCTACAAAGCCACGGACTACAAGAAGAACATGTAAGACGGACAGGCGGTGTCCGTCGTACATGTTCTTCTTCTATAGTCCGCGTCTTTGCAGCGTTCTTTTCTGAAGTATGTTAAACCAAGTCGGCCACATGAAGCTCCTACTGCTTATGACTTTTTTCTACTTATAAGAGCTGTTTGCCACTGGCCTGCCACCTTCCCTAACACGCCCGATGTATACATAATGCTGCTGGCACATGCTCTTACGAACTTGTTCAAGCGTAAGAAAATTTTTGCGAATACGGACCCAAGATTTCTCAAATAAGTTGTCACAGGAGTAGGCTTTCTGCAGAGTGAAACTGAGGCCGAATGTTTTTCGGCCGAAGTTTTTCGTTCACAAGAGCTGCGGTTCACGAGAAGATGAAGACGATCCAAGTAATTAACTATATAGTCGAACACAGTATGCTTGGCCAACGTTTCGACAACAAGGGGCGAATTCACAAAGCCTTTCGGTCGCAAGTTTTCTTGTCCGTAATTATCAGGATTGGCTGGTATGTGCTCTTAGAAACAGTTCTATAGCAGGAACAGTGTGTGTGTGTGTGTGTGTGTGTGTGTGTGTGTGTGTGTGTGTGTGTGTGTGTGTGTGTGTGTGTGTGTGTGTGTGTGTGTGTGTGTGTGTGTGTGTGTGTGTGTGTGTGTGTGTGTGTGTGTGTGTGTGTGTGTGTGTGTGTGTGTGTGTGTGTGTGTGTGTGTGTGTGTGTGTGTGTGTGTGTGTGTGTGTGTGTGTGTGTGTGTGTGTGTGTGTGTGTGTGTGTGTGTGTGTGTGTGTGTGTGTGTGTGTGTGTGTGTGTGTGTGTGTGTGTGTGTGTGTGTGTGTGTGTGTGTGTGTGTGTGTGTGTGTGTGTGTGTGTGTGTGTGTGTGTGTGTGTGTGTGTGTGTGTGTGTGTGTGTGTGTGTGTGTGTGTGTGTGTGTGTGTGTGTGTGTGTGTGTGTGTGTGTGTGTGTGTGTGTGTGTGTGTGTGTGTGTGTGTGTGTGTGTGTGTGTGTGTGTGTGTGTGTGTGTGTGTGTGTGTGTGTGTGTGTGTGTGTGTGTGTGTGTGTGTGTGTGTGTGTGTGTGTGTGTGTGTGTGTGTGTGTGTGTGTGTGTGTGTGTGTGTGTGTGTGTGTGTGTGTGTGTGTGTGTGTGTGTGTGTGTGTGTGTGTGTGTGTGTGTGTGTGTGTGTGTGTGTGTGTGTGTGTGTGTGTGTGTGTGTGTGTGTGTGTGTGTGTGTGTGTGTGTGTGTGTGTGTGTGTGTGTGTGTGTGTGTGTGTGTGTGTGTGTGTGTGTGTGTGTGTGTGTGTGTGTGTGTGTGTGTGTGTGTGTGTGTGTGTGTGTGTGTGTGTGTGTGTGTGTGTGTGTGTGTGTGTGTGTGTGTGTGTGTGTGTGTGTGTGTGTGTGTGTGTGTGTGTGTGTGTGTGTGTGTGTGTGTGTGTGTGTGTGTGTGTGTGTGTTTGTGTGTGTGTGTGTGTGTGTGTGTGTGTGTGTGTGTCTACGGCCCGTTCACAGTCTCCAGATATACGTCCCTTGTTCGACTACTTTAGATCACCGTAACTTAAGCGCTACTGCAAGTGCTCTTCGCTCTTGGTCGGTATTCTTCGTTAATACTGTTACGAGTAGCTTCCATCACTTTGACGACGAGCAAGAACGAGAATAAAGTGAAAGCAGGATACCACGATTTGAAAAGTGGACTTGTCTTAAAAGGACAAGTATTTTGTCGCCTTGAAAGACTTACGTCGCCTTGACAAAGACAAGTCCACTTGTCGAAACGTTGGCTCCTGCTCTCACCTTGTTCTCGTTCTTGCTCATCGTCATGAATTCCCGCCTTTTCCGTGTTTTCAGAGGAATACGACGTTCGGCCGAGCGTCGCTCGTGTTTCGCTTCCGCCCCCTCGACTTCTCTAGTGCGTAATTGCATATAAACAATCTGCTAGGTTTTACTCACTTGTTACATAAACAATCTGCTAGGTTTTACTCACTTGTTACCCCGTAATAGTATGTTGCACAGCTGTCTGGCATTTGCCATTATAGGCACTCCTGGCGCAAGAAAGTTTTCTGTGAATACGGGCCCTCGTCGCTATCTTACCAATAAAAGCGGGTAACGCGAACACCACGCTGGTGAGATAATTTTCAAGTTCACGTTGACTGTATACGCGCGCGCTCTGACTCAGCAACACGCAATGAACTTCATCCAGAAAGGTTGTGAACTCGGCCCGTTTACTTCGAAAAAGTCCTCACGCTGTAGAATTGTTCGCAAAAGGTGCCACCCGATTGTGATGCCGGACGTATCACTAACGAAAGCGGGTGGCCAATGGCAAACAGCACTTACGAACGACAAACGTTGTGAATTCGGGGGATGTAAAGGGGAACATACTGTGTCGTCTCACGGCTTAGGCTAAAACCGTCTCCCGACCAGCCGCATTTCATCTGGCAGCATGAAGGTCACGCGGGCGCATAACCCGGAGGTCGCGCGCGAGACCCCAGAGAAGTGCACAGCTCGAGAACGGGCGCAGTGAGACAGACTCAAAGCAGAGGGCACCACACGCATACAGACAAGCGCAGGCCCCTCCTCTCGAGAAAACGCAGGCGCGCGAGCGAAGACGGTCCCGCACACCAGAGCCGCGACGACTCGCGACCGCTCATTCGAGAACACAGAAGCGCACACTCGCGGGCGCGGACGAAGGAAAAAGCGGCACAGACGGATAACCCCCTCCTCCGCCCCCTTCGCTTCCTTGCAGTTCGCCGCTGTAATTTTGTGCAGGAGCCGAGGAAAGCCGTGAAACCAAGCGGCCCTCATGCGAGTGCCTTCGGATAACCTCGCCACAGTGACGTCAGCTGTCGTTGTTACGTCATAGGCAGGCTGAAATCAACAAGGACGGAGCAAGAATGGCCCGTGCTGAGATTGTCCGATATAGGTGAGAAAAAGACACACCGGAGTTCACGGTGCCATACGTGGTGGTTGTTGGACGGCATGCGCGCTGTGGTATTATACAGAGGAAGCCGCACAGCTGCTGCCTCGAGTGCGCTGCGCGGAATTAACTCTGGGAGGGCGCGTTTGTCGTCGTTGTAGGAAGTCGGGAGTCGGAGACTAGTGGGGGGTTGCCCGGCTCGCGACGCCGTCAAAGGTAACGACGACGCGCGCCTCGCGTCGCAGGACGTTGACACGCGCCGAAATAGAGAAGGCCGCCCGTTCAGAACGCGGAGGCGCGTTCCCTTTGTCGCGCAACGAGACGCCGCCGCCATTAGCGCGCCCGCCGGGTCAGAAGGTCGCGAGCAGCGCGCGACTCCATGTGATGCCTTGTGTTTCTTTATCCCTTTCTTATTTTGTATTCTTTGGCGGAAGGAAGCGGGGAAAGCGAAAAACAGAAATCAGGGCTCCCGCGGTGCGTCCGAGCAGCCTCGGCACGAAATGAGTTCCTCTTCCACGCCGATGATTTGACACAAAGGGAGGCAGCTTGTCATCAACTGGCTTATCTGTCTCTCGTGCTCCCCATTTTTCTCTCATTTTATCATAGCTTTTTTTTTTCTTCCGAAATGCACCGTCTTGCGCGATTCAGGGGTGGCCTGGTGTACAACTGTTACACCACTGACACGAGTATTCCAGAGCCAGGAGAGAGAGAGAAGCTTGTGTAAGGCAGGCAGAGTCTGAAGAAAGCAATGCCGAGCGAAGACGCGCGCAGAATGACCAGAATTTCGCTCTGTCCCGTCGACCGGCGCTCGCAGATAAAGGCAGTATAAGAACGGCCTTGTCAATTCTATTAGCATTCCAATAAAGAGACACCGAATGGTGTAGGACAAATTAGTTTAATCTCGCCGTGTATTTTCTCGAGAGTGGATTCGCACACTCTCGTAGCAAAATATGCTTGATTATTAACAGAAAAAAAGCCAAGACCCAATCTTCCGTTCTTGTATATTGAGCGCGAACCGCAGCGCCGGTACGTTAGTATACCGGGTGATTACTTTCAAGTATTACATAATGTTTTAAAAATCACCGGTGGAATATACCAAATCACCGGTGGCATATACCAAATTCCATGCCTCGAGCTGGAATATTCAAAGAGGCGGACTTGCACGCGAAGCCGAGAGAGAGAGAGAGAGAGAGAGAAATATAGGAAGGCAGGGATGATAACCAGTCAAGGGTCTGGTTGGCTACCCTACGCTGGGGGAAGGGAGAATGGGAAGAGAGAACGGAGAGAGAAGCTGTAGAGACGTGTACGGACACTTGAGTTAAAGCTGCTCGCGCAAACCATGACGTTCTGAGAAAACACAAAAGTGCCTTCACTGCCTTCTGAGCCGATGATCGATGGGGACGGTGCTCTAGTACTGTCTGTTCACTCAGAGGACGATCATGTAATTTCCTCAATGTGTTGGACAAAGATTGTCTTTGTGCTTGAACTTGAGGACAGTGGCACAATAAGTGGCCAATGTTCTCCTCGCATCGTGCTCCTCGCATCGGCAAACATCAGATGCAGGACTATCAGCCATTCCAATTAGTGCTGAGTAGGCATTCGTGAAGGCAACTCCCAGCCACAACCGACACAGAAGAGACGCTTCGCGTCGGTGCAGACCGGCTGGAGGTCTGAGTTGCAGTGACGGGTTTAGTCTGTGCAGTCTTGTGAGCCTTGCATGTGCGGTATTCCACTCTGCTAAGGAGATCGTGCGAGCTAGACTGCGAAGTTCTCTCGCGGCGTCGGTCCTTGAGAGCGGAATGGGGACGCAGCGGTCTTCTTGGTTTGACGTCCGAGGGCACGCGAAGTCAAAACACATATTAAACTAATTAACAATAATTTCCTAATTAACTTTTTGATTAATTCCTTTACGACACATTGCAATTTACGAGTTGTAGCCGGTGAGTTTGCAAGGTGATAGTATCCACATAGAATTAATTTTCAGGATGACGCTATAGTTTCCAGGTATTGATTGCCAAAGTGTGCGACGAAATACATGGCCGTTCCAGTTACTTTAGCGCCTCAATACATAAAAGACAGTTCTCTTAAGAAAGTAAGTGGAATAACAGTGCGTATTTACCGCGAGCTTGATGGCACATATCTCTAAACACGGCAGGCTAAATATGTCAGTCCCGTCGTGGGATTAGTCGGGTGCGCGTTTTATCGCGTTTTGCTGGACCCAATAAAAGTTAATTCACTCACTCACTCACTCACTCACTCACTCACTCACTCACTCACTCACTCACTCACTCACTCACTCACTCACTCACTCACTCACTCACTCACTCACTCACTCACTCACTCACTCACTCACTCACTCACTCACTCACTCACTCACTCACTCACTCACTCACTCTAAACACGTGCCATCTTCAACATTAGTTCCTAGAGGATATGCCTTGCAAGCTAACCAGCTACAATGGGTAAATTGCTAAGACTGGCCTCCAAGCAAGTCTTCCGTTTTTCACGTCTTTCGCGCATTACAGAAGCTTCAATCATGGCAAAACTAAAGCTATAATAATGGTACTCCGAGGGCAGCATTCACGAAGATTTTCGTTCGTAAGTTCACCTTGCCATTGGCCCGCCGCCTTCGGTAATAATATACACTGCGTCACGATTGGCTGGCCTCTGTTCTCATGCACAGTTTTCTTCTGTGTGTGTGAATATGGGCCCAGAAGTGTAAGTTACATATCCACTTTAAGACAGCTGTTTTTTGATTCCCTTTAATGGCCGAGTAAACGTAGGGCAGAAATCGTTTTTTTTTTCTTATTTTCATCGCTGCGTTGTCGCGCCCTTTCATCACGCACGTGTCAGTTACCGGGAGCACTGAATAAGTGCACGGCGGCATATATATATATATATATATATATATATATATATATATATATATATAGTACGGTCTATATACGGCTGCGGGGTAGTTTTTGTCGCGCGTGACTCACAACGGAACCGCTGCCTCTGCGTGGCTCGCGTGTTAAACCGGAACCGTCTCGTAAACAACGAAGAAGGACGTCGTCCCGTCACGCTTTTTCCAAGAAAAGCTTTCCGTGGCCAAGCGTGTATAGAGACGAGGCGCGACAACTGCGGAAGCGTGTCTCTACTTAAAACGACAAACACTGAACGCAGCGGCGCAGACGCTCGCTCCCACCGTTGGCGACCGAGGCTACGATGTGTATTATGGAACGCTCACCCCCCCCCCCCCCCCCGCCCCTTCCTAAACAGTGCTACGCGTCTCGACTCTCATGCGTAAGCACTGTGTGTGATTTCGCGACAGAGAGAGAGAGAAGAAGGAAGAAAAGGCAGAGGGGTTAACAAGACCAGTTTGCTACCCTACACGTGGGGAAGGGTATGGGGGAGTGTCTCGGCGGCTATGCAGTGGAGTCTGCGGCTGTCTCGTATAGATAATAAAAGGAAATGAGAACATGGAAGCTCCACTATATTTGGTTCGTCGTTATCCGGTCATGTTTTCACTGTGACGCGATGTTGTCAGGAAGGGCTCGGGAACTACGGTTTTTTTTTCGGCACAGACTTTCTCGATATTTGTTTTAAATTGGTCTCGCGCTGGGTCGTCCCCTCGCGAGGGACCATGCGTCCAGCACATTGTGGGCTGCGGCCCCGTATTTCTGGCCTGAGCCGTGTGCTGCCGTGCTGCTGTGGCGACGCCAATGTAAACAGTGACCGGCGTTTTCACAGCTGGCCGCCGGTCGGAGCACGGTTCGAGCAGTGCGAGACGCTCCTGACGGGGACCGCAGAAGGAGACGAAGAGGAATACGCTAGTGGCCCGTTTTGCGTCGTACGTCCGCTTCCGCGTTAAACATTTGCCTCCGACTGAACGGTCACGCCTCCTAGCAACTACTCACATGTTCGAGTGATGAACTTTGAAAATAAAGAAAAAAAAGAAAGAAACTCTAAAAAAGTGTGTTTTCGTCTGTCAGATTAGTCATACCGTCCTTGTGCGTGTGCGTGGTTTTAGCTGAGGCGTCCGAAAATGAGGCCTGCAAAACGGCACACGATATACGTGAGCGGTGCCGCTAACGTTACAGCGCCACATTGCTATTCTGATTGTTCAGCCGATTAACTGCAATATTACCCTTCGTGTAGCACATTTAGGTAGTTTCTGTTACTGACTCTCTGCAGAAGCGTTTTCGGATTTAAGGAAAGATGACTTTTTTCTCCATGCACTCCGGCTAGATAGATAGATAACAATGTCGGGCGTGATAATGTACATTAGACAGAATAAAATGCAAGTTCTGCGTCAAAAGGCGACGCGGCTACAGCTGACCTGTCCGACTCTACATGCGTCACCTGCTTCCACGAGTGAATCAGGCTGCCATCAATTAAAACCCTCGATCGAACACTCCGCAGGCGACAGATGTGCAACTTCGAGTGGCTGAGAAGGACGTTCTTTTTCGCTAGGCGAACATCCCTTGTCAAATGCCACCCTCAAGTCAGGATGACTGTTACGAGATAAGGATGACTCTGCCGCGCTGGAAGATAAATTAAGATTTAAGGAAGTCCCATCTGAATGCGAAAGACAATATGTGTGTGTGTGTGTGTGTGCGTGTGTGCGTGTGTGCGTGTGTGCGTGCGTGCGTGCGTGCGTGTGTGTGTGTGTGTGTGTGTGTGTGTGTGTGTGTGTGTGTGTGTGTGTGTGTGTGTGTGTGTGTGTGTGTGTGTGTGTGTGTGTGTGTGTGTGTGTGTGTGTGTGTGTGTGTGTGTGTGTGTGTGTGTGTGTGTGTGGTCGGTTCCTTCGTCTAAAAGCTTTCACATTAAAATCGATCGTTGATACGAAAGCGGGGCCGGCCAATCACAAAGACCACTTATACGAACCAAATGTTTCGGGGTCGATTTCGCAAAGCTTTTCGGTCGCAAGTGCTGGTTTCCATTGGCCGGTCGCTTTTCCTAATAATATGTTTGACACCTCTCCTGTTGGACCCCAGTTAACCGCACCCACCTACGTAGTTCAGTGAGTGAGCTTTACTGACTGGGGAATAACGAAGGGCGGGATGCATTGGCAACTAACGCGTCTCCTACTCCGGCCGTGCGCCCGCGCCTTGTGGGTAATCTCCGGCGGGTGCGAGGCGTGCCGCGATGGCTGGTGGCTGCATGCGTGCTGTAATCGCGCACGCCTATAGTGCTGGAGGTAGCGTAATCTCGGGTTTCGGAGACGCGTTGAAGGGAGAGGCGGCGCGGAGCGTTCGGTTTACCCTCTGTTTGCGCTCTTCATCAGGTTGTGACTGCGTGTGTTCGCGGTCATCGAGTGAGATGTGTTCCCGTTTGACTGTGCACCAGTGACATGCTTGCTAGTCCAATTAGTAAGCGAATGTTTACTGCAGTTTATGTACCCAATAAAGCTACGAAGCTTATACTTCGCGACGTTATGTAATACTTGGCTATCGCTATCAATGCTTCGCCTTTCGGTCACAACTGCGGCTTTTTCTGACTTGCCAAGCTTCTGTTTGCGGTAACACTAACATGTTTGGTGCTCCACATGTGTAATTCTGTCACTCTAACTTCTTTTTCTTTGGTGTACTCCTTAAATGAAACGTCAACAATAATAGTTACGCTGTCTCTTGGAACTGTTTCGCAAAAGAAAACAGAAGTGAACGAGACAGATCCTGACAAGCGACAGCCACTCGACACCAATGAGCCCCCCTTTTTTCTTCGTTTTAAACCACTCCACACAAAGCGCAGACTTATTCTGGCTCGCACATCAAGCCTGACTAACAACCGGAGCGGAAGTTTGTGATAGCGTGTCGGTGTCGTTACGCGTGACGATGCCTATGCGCAACGTATAGTGCAACGTGTGTGTAATGGCCGCGTGCACGGTTCATGACCTCCGTGCTGTTCTCGCGCCCTTGACGTTTCTAAAGTTAAACCTGTATTCGTCCTTTGGAATAGCAGACGACAAGAAGGCGAAAAATTAATAAGCTACGTATGTATGAGTAACCATGTCTGCAGCGAAAATTTCAGCATTATTTAAATAGGGTGCAGCTAACTTTAGACAATGTCTAATAATATTCGAGCATGCAGTGTATATAGACATTTTCATCGGGCGAGGAGGATAAGCGGCGCCGCCTGAAAGTATTGCTGTCGCGTGCTGCAGAACGATTTCGGAATGTTTTTGATCGTACTTTGTGAAATTTACGCCATGTCCGTTCATATAGCGTCGTCAGGGAAGCCTTTCGGTGCATCGGTAACTACACTAGGCGGAAATATACGTCTTGGGGGCGTAAAAATGTGACGCGCATTATCAGTGACGGTGTGTGTATATGTTGTGAACAATTTTGCTTATATCAGTTTTAATTCAACAAAGAAAACCGGCGTCTCTGTGTTACCAGAATTAAATGGTAAATCAGCTCACTGTCTGATCGCTTGGCGTAGGGAGTAAAACATAAAACATAAGAGCGCATGCTCGTGCAAGGCCAACTTAAGGCAACCACGAAACATCTAAGCGGCAGGCGCTATCAAATATTTGTGATACACCGGCAGCGTACTCACGCATTTCAAGTCTAGTAGGCTTGAAATTACTATATATCTACGCTAGCCTTACTGCATGAGGCCGATGGCGCTGCTCAACACAGCGATCACTGCGCTGGTGAACCAGCACGATACATATATAAGCTGTGTGCTTCGGCATTGCCTTTTTCTCCTGTATACAGCCATAATATATGAGAGGGATCACATAAAAAGAATGTGATGGCTATTTTTGAGGACAAGATTTCCGTAATACGTGTGAGTGAGTCGTAGAGAACGGAACGAACACAACCGTAAAAAAAGTTCGGTTATCATCCTCTTGAAAAAGCAAGAAAAAACGGGCTAACGCCGCAATACGACCTCGCATATTCCCGCCGCACAACGTTTATTATTATTAGTGCTGATATATATATATATATATATATATATATATATATATATATATATATATATATATATATATATATATATATATATATAACCGCTGATGCCGTATGCTTGGACCATGCGCTATATAGAACAAAGATATCTGTAATCCAGCACCTACTACTGCTTAGGACGCTCGCGCAGTTCGTAAATGGTCGCTTTGCTGGACAAGCTTAATTCAGGCTGTAAGGTATGCTGCTATTACTAGCCAAAACTATTTTATTCATGGGTGGGAACCTCATCCATCGAACCAAGTAGTCACGCAATGTAACCTGCAGCGAAGAGTTTGAACGCTTGTCAGCACAGCTCCTATCGTAGCAGAACGGTACCCACGCTGTTACCATTGCTGCGTATGTTTCATTTCTCCTACACCGCAGCTCAGAACTAGAGGATAATACTGTAATAAGGTCACATTAGTGGATGGAGCATTCAGAAATACACAATCGATCTCCGAGGCTGATTGTAGGCTCAAATATGTGCGCGCACACAACGCGCTGCATGCTCCGTCCGCCTCAACGCCAGCAGAAAGTCCGGCCATGCCGACTTGGAAGCTTTAGCTCGGACCCAACTCCGATGCGGCCTATTCAAATACATGTAAAACGCGAAAACGTTTTTCTCAGATAACCCCTCGACCGATTTTAATAGAATTTGTTGCATTTGAGAGAGAAAGGTAAATTCTAGTGACTGTTGGAAGCGGAATTTCGATTTAGGGCTTGAATTTTGTTAAAAAGATTTTCAAAAATTCAGAAGTTTAAAAAAAATAGAACCACGAAGCTTACAAACTAATAGCTCTGCATCAAGAACAGATATCGCGGTTCTGTAAACGGCATCCATTAAATCATTCAAAGTGGACAAATTTCATATATCATTTTACATCTTACGTGAATTTGTTACGTTGTTTACGAGGGTTCTGCAAAAGTTGTAATTACATATTAATAAATTTTTGAGATTCATGTGTAAGATGTCAAATTTGTCCGCTTTAGATGTGCTATTAGGTACAATTCACAGAATTGCGATATAATTTTTTTTGCTGAGTTAGAGTTGTAAACTTGATAGTTTCGTTTTCTGAAAATTTGCGATTTTTGCCCATTTATAATAAAAAAATTGACGACCTAAATCGAAAATTCGAAACCAACAGTCACTAGATTTTAAGTTTTTCTTTTAAATGCAACAAATCTCGTCAAATTTGGTGCAGAGGTCGCCGAGAAAAACGAATTCTCCTTTTACATGTATTTAGATAGGAGCACCCGAGCTAAAGCTTCCTCTTAAAGCATTTCAGTACGTCTCACGGAACCGTTTAGTGCGTAGAAGACGCACGTCATGCTAAATAGACCGCGTGAGCGCGAAAACAAACACCAGAAACTACCGCCGAGCGTATACCTGGCATGCAAAACGGAGCGCTCGCCCAAGCCAGCATGCCGACTGCCCATAGATGATGACACTGCGTAGCATTATTGTGGCGCCCATGAGAAAACGGTGTATAAAAGGATGCGACTAAAAACGTACTGTTGGCCACTCTATGGCGCAAATCCTACATTTTTTCGTTGCATTCTGTTAACTGCATAGTTAATAAATATTTATCAATTAGTTTTGCAATCCTTTAAGCGAAATTATCGAACGATAAAGTTGGAGAGCGTTCTACAAAACGTCCGCTTCAGCAGTATATTGAACCTGCTATCTATCGCGCAATCATTCTTTTTTAATAGAAATACTATGCCAATTTAGAGCAATACAAGGAATATTCACGTCCTCAAAGTCTCTGGCAATATTGCATTGATGTTCGGGTTAACGCTTATCACGCCTTGTTCTAGAATGTCGTGCGATGCTAACTAGAACATTCTCGCGTACAAAATATGTGTGGACCAGGGGCCAGATTCACAAATCATTTTGTCTGTATGTATGTGACCCACTTGTCATCGGTAGCCCACCTAGACGAATTATAGCGTTCAACAAATGGCGTTCTTTGTTGTTGTTTTTATTTGAGAGCGACTCAAGCGCACGAAAAGCTTCGTGAATTCGCTTCGTTACGTGCACGAACAGCTTTGCGAATAAGCCGCTCGGATTGAAAATGACATGCACTGAAAACTCGACCTCCATCAACGGCAACCCGCATTTTTGCCTTACATCCAAATGAAAAGGGATAGCGGTCGCCAGCAAAACGGCGACAACTCCTCCATTTACTTTTCATCTCAATAAAGAAAGAGGGGAAAAAAATAGATGCGGCGATTGTTCGACTGTCCGGATACGAAGCGTGGAAGAAAGAAGCCACGGTGCGGCGTCGAGCGACGACACGAGGTGGGCGGGTGGCGCGCTTCGCCGAGTGGCGCGTGCGCGGGTGGGCGGCCGGAGAACACCACGGCCAGGCTGGCAGTTGGACGCGGTACATAGGCGACGATAAGCAGTCGTCATACGACTAGTCCCGTTTATCGCTGCAATCATCCGGTTTTATTTCCTCTCTTTCCCCTAACTGCAGATGAGGTATGCTCCATGCTATTAGCTCTAGCCCTGGCTTAGATAACCTTTCTGTATTTCATCTAAAACTTGTTACACCACTTATTTCTGACACACTTTGTATTATAATAAGTAATATTTTTAAATTTGGTATTTTCCCCACTTCGCTTAAAAGGGCTAACATTATTCCTGTACATGAGAAAGGTGATAAAACGGAGGTGTTCAACTATCGTCCTATTTCTATTCTCTCGTCGGTTAGTAAAGTTGTTGAGAAGTTATTTTGTAACGGCCTAAATATTTACTTTAAAAATTAATTTATTGCAATCCTCTCAATTTGGTTTTTGCGCTGGCAGTTCGACTAACTTAGCTTTAATATCCGTAACCGACTACATTCGTCAATCGATTGATACGGGTAACTTCGTTGGTTCAGTATATTTGGACTTCACTAAAGCTTTTGATACGATTAATCATAACATACTTTTTACTAAGCTAGAAGCCCTGGGAATTACCGGTCCAGTACTAAAACTCCTAAAAAGTTACCTGCATGATAGAGAACAAACAGTTTTTTTGGAGGTGCTTATTCTGATACTAAAGTTATTAGCCAAGGTGTGCCACAAGGCTCCATACTTCGCCCTTTACTATCCTCCATATACATTAATTATTTACCCACGTGTCTTAAATCCGCACATTGTGTACGATACGCAGACGATACTACTATCTCGCTGCGTGACAATTCTTTAACAACCTTAAACTAAACAAAGAGCTTAACCATATTGTTGCATGGTGTTCTTCCAATCATTTAATTATCAATCCTTCAAAAACTCAATTCATGATTTTCCGTTCTAGCCAAAGAATACTACCTGGCTTGCCTGAGATAGATACGGCCCGTAAGCTTTTGACGCCAATTACTTGACCTTTAGAAGCATCCATAAATGAAAGTGTGCATTTTAACGCAGCCATTTTATAGCTCAAGCTATAATTTTTCCAGCTAGATGGCGTAACCATGTCGAGTTGTTCTTGCGAGAATACTTCACACAGCACACTAACATAAATTGAATGAAGTTGTCACGAGGAGTGTGACAAACATTGTGAATTGGGCGGTGGACATGCGCAGACTTGCGTCCGAGCTCAAATTGCAACGTTTTTTTTTTTTTTTTTATGGGGTTTTACGTGCCAAAACCACTTTCTGATTATGAGGCACGCCGTAGTGGAGGACTCCGGAAATTTCGACCACCTGGGGTTCTTTAACGTGCACCTAAATCTAAGTACACGGGTGTTTTCGCATTTCGCCCCCATCGAAATGCGGCCGCCGAGGCCGGGATTCGATCCCGCGACCTCGTGCTCAGCAGCCCAACACCATAGCCACTGAGCAACCACGGCGGGTCAAATTGCAACGTTGTCGTGCTCAATGGGTGCACATGCTTCGTTTCTTCGGTGTTACTGAGAGTTCGTTAAAAGCGCATTTTCCCACTTCATTAATAAGGTTATCATTGACCAGATAATCCCAATTAGTGGCTTAAATAATAAAGGTTATAGAATTTCTTTACAGTTCAACGCACCTGCCAGTTCTCACAGTGGCTATATGTGCCACCAAAGTCACGCGCGCCAGAGAGACAACTATAAAATGACGTCTCACGATATGACGAGAATAAATATATATGCGTGAGCTAAAAATTGCTTCATTAACTTCGGTGGAATGGTGGCTTCATCATTAAAGGAGATTAGATTGAGCCATCAGTTACGCAACCGCACCATTGATGGTAGTAAAAAAAAAAACGCTTATTTTATAACTTAGCTGGACAAGAGTTTGCGACACACTAGATTAAATTTATCCAAAGATGGCCAGCTTTCCAATCCGGGGCCGCAGTTTGTAAGCATAATTTCATCCACTCATATTCCCTTTTTGGTCGGGCCGGAAGCCATCCGCGAGATTGCGGGAACGCGCAGCTTCGTGCCAGGCAATTGAAAAAAAAAGAGAAACATAACGGAAAACAATTAAAATAAAATGTAGCATCTGAATAAGAAGCGAAATAACAAGTAAGCTTCTGCTACAAGAAAAGAAAAAAAAAAGAAAGAAAGATTTTCGTCTGCGTATAAATTCTTCGACCTTTGTTTTATTTTTCAGCAATTTCTAGGCGTAATTTTCACCATTACTTGTATTCGCGGTGGCTGCAGCAGCGAATTCCAATAAAGCGAGGCACACCGAGTTGAGCTAATGCAATTACGTTGTAACAGAGTGCGTCGAGAAAGTGAAACAAGCGTACAGCGATAACCACTACATTCCTGGCTTCTTTCATGAACAAACGGCTTATTGGAAGCCGAGAGTCACGGAGGAAAAAAAATACTAAAAACATAAGAAAACAGTGATATAACTCTAGATGTTCACATTCCCGTTTCCGACTGTGTATCATTGGGCATCAAATTAGAGTCTATCCTAAAGTTTTCTCAACACATTGCCTTCATTAAGCAAGTGTACCTTCGGTTTTAGAGCATTAATCAAATCAAGAGCATATTTCTCAAAGACGCATTATTAGCACTGTACTTTGCTTTCATTCACAGTCACATTAATTACGGCATTGTTTCCTGGGGAAACACATATCACTGTCGTATCTTGTCTATTCAGCACTTACAAAACCAAGCAACACGCATTATCACTAACAGTGGGTTTTTCACGAGTGCTACTCTATTACTTCGTGAAAATACCATCCTTGTTGTAACGAAGTTGTTCAAATATCATCTAATAATTATGTTTAATAAATTACTTACTAAACAGCTTTCATACCAATTCATTGATTCGACGTACGTCACCAACAACAATAATACCAGGTTTGCACGTAACTCCAATTTTCTACTGCCTATGGTTCATTCTAACTACGGAAAAATGACATCAACATTTGCCGCTATAAAACTGTGGAATGGTTTACCCAACACCTCTAAATCTTCATCCTTTCATGCATTTAGTCATGTCCTCAAGCTTTTTTATATGTATAACTAAGCTTACGTCATTCATCATAATCACCAGCCTGTTTTATGTCCACTGCAGGACGAAGGCCTCTCCCTGCGATCTGCAATTACCCCTGTCCTGCGCCAACCGATTCCAACTAGCACCCGCGAATTTCGTAATTTCATTGCACCACCCTGTCTTCTGCCGTCCTCTCCTGCAGCGCTTCCCTTCTCTTGGTGCCCGTTCTGTCACCCTAATGGTCCAACGGTTATCTAACCCACGCATTACATGACCTGCCCAGCGCCATTTTTTTCTCTTCATGTCAATCACAATATCGTCTATTTCTGTTTGCTCTCTGATCCAAACCGCTCTCTTTCTGTCTCTTAACGTTATGCCTAGCAATCTTCGTTCCATAGCTCTTTGCGTGGTCCTTAACTTGTTCTCAAGCTTCTTTGTCAGTCTCCAAGTCTCTGCCCCATATGTCAGCACTGGCAAAATGCACTGATTGTACACCTTCCTTTTCAATGATAATGGTAAGCTTCCAGACAGGAGCTGACAATGTGTGCCGTATGCGATCCAACCCATTTTTATTCTTCTTTGAATTTCCTTACGTCAATCATTTTACTACATTTACCATTTGTATGTATTGACATTTAAAAAAATTTTTTTATGCACTATAGGCTTGTATACAGACCAATTTGTTTTTCGTTACTATAATTTTTATATGTTGTATTTTCGCGATTGTGTTTGTTTCTTTTAGTTAGCTTGCTCACCTTGAATACATCTCTCCATTGTTATTATTAACCGAGGGTCCCGTTGCAGTCTTTATCTTTGGGGCCCTCGTCTGTATATTGTCTTATACCCATTTATTGTGTGTAAATAATAATAAACTGAGAAGCCAGTGGCTGGGCGCAAATGGGCGGTGGCCGCTGCCAGATGTGGCCATTGCGATGCATTGTACACCGAAGCGTGCACTTCTCGGCAGATTAGCGACATTTTAACGGGAAGCGTGGAGACACCGTGATACCCGCGCTGCAAGAGCTGAACGGAGGGACACCATGCATCTCTTTACGGGGGGTGATAACACCTTCGGCAATGCTGTGGCCAAGCATTAGCGACAGCCTTATACAAGGGCGATCGAAACAGATCTTGCTCTCCGCCGTGCTCCGTGCATTGTGTTAGGGCTGGCCGTTGATTAAAAACTGTTGACCAGTTTAGACACCAGTTTTTAATCGATTGGCTAATCGACTAAAATTTCGAGCGTGGTATCTAAACGGGAAAGAGAGAGAGAGCAAATCTATGTACGAAAGTAAAAGGACAGGGAGACAGGATAAGAGAGAGGCTAAGGTAAAGGAGGTTACTATTTACCAATACAAAACAGGATGACTAGGCGAAAGTTATCCATACATAGTTCACTTTTAGGGTGAACTCGAGTGACTGTCATATATATATATATATATATATGTATGTATGTAACAGTATACTCACTGCATCTATTCGACTCAAGAAGGCGGAGAGTAGAAGCCGTTTACTGCTGGAACACAGAATCTTCCTTCCAGACAAGTGCACGCTGGACACACGAGTTGGACTCTGCCCACGCGACTCCAGCCGATTATAACGACGAATCCAGTGCTTATTCGGATGGCCATAGAGACTACCCTAGTCCTCGGCTGGCGCAATTTCCGGCGGGATTGGAAAACGTCTTTTTCTTTAACCACAGACTGCCATGCTGTGGAGCCGACTGCCGTTCCCATCGGCGGTCATTTCTCAAGTTGCACGGGGTGAAGCCGACCTTCACGTGCTTCGCCGTCGGGACAGCGTATGTAGGTATACGCCCGTACAAGCTCGTATGTACCGAGAGGAATAAATCACCTTAAGGAGAGTCAATTGTCGCTGCCTTGACGGTCATGATATATTGAGAGAAGAATTCCTGTTCCTCCCCGCTAGATTGAAAGCAAAGACGCTCGTCTTCTGCGAAATACGACGTAGCACGTGACAAATTCGCACCTCTAGAATTTAACGTGTCCCCATTACTTCAGCACGCGCTAGTATCGCGGGCTTCGCGCTCTCTTCAAGTCCATCGCATACGGCGAGTCCCGCTTGAAGAAACAAATAGCGGCATCTCTTCGGGCGACTGAAGGATTTATCCACGCGTCGCCATCGCCTCGCGAGTTGCCTGTAATTCGATCCTGGAAAGCGCCATGACGTTTTCCCGGATGGTCCCGGAGCAGACGCCCGCGTGGTGGAATGGCATAACGGGGCGGGCCTGTAGTGCTCGATCAAAGTGCGGTCTGCGAAGAAACACATCGGCAAAAAGCCGGAAGGCACGCCACTATAGCTGCCGCCGCAGCGATGTGACGTTCGTGCGACGACTAAGAGCATTGCTCCCCCTCCACAGAACATCATCTGTGCGCGTTGCCCGGCGCTCGCCCAAGTCCGTGGCTCGCTTCTCCGTGTTTGGCTCTATCGATGCGGCACTCGAGGCTGCTGCTTCTGCTCAACCACACACAACGGACGCCTCTGTTACCCCCGCTTCGTTGGACTCCCAAGGGGAGGAGTGACCCCCGCGGGGATGCCGCCGAGCGTGTTGAGAGCCACGCCCCAACGCGACTGCCGCCGCTCTCGCGAAAACTCGATCCCTCCCGTTTAATACAGCCGCGAGAGTAAATCAATTATTTAATCCCCATGTGCCCTCCCTGCCACACCCGCAGATATTTGGACTGCAGCCCGACGGCGGAAGTCATTAAGGTGGTCTTATTCTCGTTGTGTCGTCACCTTCGTAAATAATGCGTTCGCTACAGCTAGCGCCCTTCTCACGAAGCGATCTAGCGTATAAGGACAGTTGTGCGCGCACGTGGACTCTGGCTGGGCAGTATTTAAAGACGGTTGATATTCATTAGCGTCTCTCCGGTGCGTTTGGAAAAGAGCCGGTAGAACGTTGGTGACTGTTTGACAGGTATAAGGTTGTGAATGTATAGAGAATTACTACCGCGACCACTGGGACATATATGACGATGAGCGTCAATGTAGATGAATGCCATGATAAGAACTTTGTGAACGAGGAAGTGTCGACTATTGCCTTACTCTAGTTTTCCATGACGTAGAGATAGCTCACGGAATGAAACGCTTCAGTTTATATAGGGCCAACAATAAAGTACATAAACTAATTAATAAAGGGAAAATGAGACGTCCAACCAAACATACAAAGGCAACCATTGCTACAAAGGAAACCAATACGGGTTCGTCGAAAGAACAGCCTCGCAGTTGAATAAAAATTCGTCCTGGTCCGGGACTCGAACCCGGGACCACCGCCTTTCCGGGGCAGCCGCTCTACCATCTGAGCTAACCAGGCGGCTAGCAAATGGCAGGGCGAAGTCGAACTTATCGATAACTCGAAGCAAAGGCAAGTGTTTGACGTAATAGTTCTGCGGAAACGCGCAAGGTGGAGGGAAGTAATTAATTACTTATCGCCACCTTGCGGGTCTGCGCGGAACTATTACGCCAATAAAGTACATACTTGCGCGTTTCCACCGTCTACAGTTCGTGTGACATCGGCGTACTCTTGCCGCGTACACTTAGATCAGGGTCCGCGTCACCTTTAGTGACCCGTAGTGAGACGACGTGATATACATTCTGTGGCAATCGCTCATATATGGAGTGTCCCACTAAAAGTTTCCCTGTTGCGTTTCATTTCGTGAGCATTGTACGGGAAGGCATATACCAGAAAAGGGACAGTATATGACCCAATAGTGTCATCCTTCTTCAAAACGCTCGCGCGATTTCGCCATACGAATGTGAAAAACCATTACTTTATATATGAACTGAATTGCTCAAGCTGTCCTAACCATCGGACAATCCTGTCATCGCTCCATGCGAATTATGCCTTTTGCCCCTCCAGGAAGCGGCGTTTCGGAGTAGAATACTTTCACAAAGACGACGATACAAATGAACAGTCCAGAGGCAGGGACCAGCGGTGCAACCAGCTTAATGGTCTAGAAACCAACCGAAATAATAGTTACGTGCTGGTGCAATACACAAGCCCGCAGACAGGCGGAGAAATTGTGATGTTGCACTATCGGCTCACTGAAGTCAAAATGTAGGGTGCAAACAACACTAATAACTTTAATATTTATTGATAAAGGAAAAGCTATCCGGATGTGTGACGGATCAGGCAACGTCTAGACGCTCATATTTGTCACATGATATCTTTTAAGGCCGTGAATGTTTTTTTTCCCTTTCGTCACATCCTTCTTTCCCGCATCTGCACTCGCGAATAGAGGTGGGCTATTCTTGCTCCCTCAGGCTGGTCGCTAACTTAGAAAAAGCCGACTGCGCGCACACACGCACGCACACGCACACGCAAGATACATGGTAAAAATGCCCTGTATTCACTTAAAGATTTGCTGCTTCTCGCACTCATCTTTCCTTCCTGCAAGCGCCGACATAGTGTTACTCATGTCTCGTTAATTACCTCATTAGTCTACTGAAAGCGTTCACTCTTGAAGTATCAAAGTTGAATTAATTCCAATTGGTTTACAGCACTTAAGATCGCATGGCTGCTCACTGTCTTCTGCAGTTGCTCCTTCGTCGCCGCACTGTGATAACAGACTGTTTCGCTAATTCTTGAAGTAGTGCCTCGTAGACTCTAATTAGCAAGCACGGACGTACACTAAGCGACAAGCGCGTACACCGACGTATCGTAGGGGGTCGCAAGTACGCTACAAGTGCGAGCAGCCAATCACTCTGATTCATGTTGCATTTTTATTTTCGCCCGAACTTGAGCACTGCGAAAGTAATTGATCATGCGAACACAGCGCGCGTTTGCTATCACGTAATACTCCCCTATCCCCGAGAAGCGTTTTTTTCCACCAGCCAGAGCCACTGGCGTCACGCGACCAGTTCGCCGATGCCGAGCAGGTGTTTCGCATTGAACGACGGAGCCCAGCCGGGGAGCTATAAACGGAAGCGCCCATGACAAGGGGCGGAACAGAACGCTCCAGACGACTGGCCAGACGAAGGCGCAGCAAGAAGAGCGAGAAAATTAAGATAAACAGTGCACCGCGCAGGCGTCTGTACTTTAAGCCGTTGGTAATACGGCCATTCACCCACGAATCAACGCCCGAGAGAAGGCAAATATCACCGTGTAATACTAGCATCACAATTTGCCTTTCACAGCCCCGCGAAAAGCAAATTTTGTCGAAGTCCTAAGGCAGTCTATAGAGATTCTATTTTTCACTGAGATTGTGCTTCAATAGGTAAATTACGTTTCCGCAAGTGAAGCGCTTTGACAACTCCTCCACCCATATGTATGTTGCACCGTGAAAACAGTTCATAAGCAGTTAATTCTATTTGTGCTTTCGGTGCGTGACCTAGCTTTTCTATCCTTCGGAAGATGTTGCCGGAGGAAAGTTTTCCAACAGCCACAGGCTTACAGATCGCTCGGTGTCTGCGTTGCATATAAGCATCAATCTAAAGGCCGAGCTGTTACGCGATAAAAAACGTTTTCTTCCCCCGAGCCCACACCTGTACAGCGGGCCCCAATGAACCTTTAGAAAAAAGTTTTGCACTGTTCCGGCGCTCTCCCTGTTTTAGAAGAAGAGCACACACATTTGTAGACGATAAAGCATAGATCACTAACCTGTGGGATTGGCCAAGAATCGGATGGCGCAAGTACAAAGAATTTGCGCGTCTATAGGCGAAAAATAAATTAGACAGAAACTGAACATAGGCATGCTATAGGTGAGAGAAGAATTCGCGTAAATTGGAAAATATAAATTGATCAAAATAAGGGGGATGAAAAGAAAAACCGGAAAAGGAAACAAAGGGGACTGAATTTACCAGGGTAATTGCCATGAGCAAGTTCTAGGCCCATTATCACAGAAAATTCTTACGCTACAATTGTTCGCAAGAGCAAATGCTAGCCAATCCCTACGCTGGGCATATTAGCCATGGAAATCAGCCAATGGCAAGAAGCACTTACGAACGAAAAGCTTTGTGAATTCAGCCTGTGAATGATTGAGCAGGAAATTGCCGTCACTGTGTCGAATCTGGAAGGACCGAAAAGAATGAATAGTTGAGTTTAAGTCTACGAGGCGCTATTTTCAATATCTATTTTTTTCCCGTAAATTAAAATATCTTCGACAAGAAACGAGAAAAAAAAAAAAGATCAATAGCTTCGTCTTGAGGGCGCCAAACCGGCATTCAGTAAAAAGAAAAAAAATTTGAACATAGACGCGGCAACGTATCTATCCTATCGACGTTGACCTCAGGAATGTCCCTGTTTGACAGAGTTTTAGGCCATATTGGCCATATTTAGGCAATATAGAGAATAGACCATATTCACACTACCAATCAGGTGATAGATAAATGTGCGGAATATAACCAACCCTTATATATAGCTTTCATTGATTACGAGAAAGCGTTTGATTCAGTCGAAACCTCAGCAGTCATGGAGGCATTAAGAAATCAGGGTGTAGACGAGCCGTATGTAAAAAAATACTGAAAGATATCTATACGGCTCCACAGCCACCATAGTCCTCCATAAAGAAAGCAACAAAATCCCAATAAAGAAAGGCGTCAGGGGTGGGAGATACGATCTCTCCAATGCTATTCACAGCGCATTTACAGGAGGTATTTAGAGACCTGGACTGGGAAGAATTGGGGATAACAGTTAATGGAGAATACCTTAGTAACTTGCGATTCGCTGATGATATTGCCTTGCTTAGTAACTCAGGGGACCAACTGCAATGCATGCTCACTGACCTGGACAGGCAAAGCAGAAGAGTGGGTCTAAAAATTAATCTGCACAAAACTAAAGTAATGTTTAACTGTCTCGGAAGGGAACAGCAGTTTACGATAGATAGCGAGGCACTGGAAATGGTAAGGGAATACATCTACTTAGGGCAGGTTGTGACCGCGGATCCAGATCATGAGACTGAAATAATCAGAAGAATAAGAATGGGCTGGGGTGCGTTTGGCAGGCATTCTCAGATCATGAACAGCAGGTTGTCATTATCCCTCAAGGGAAAAGTGTATAACAGCTGTGTCTTACCAGTACTCACGTACGGGGCAGAAACCTGGAGGCTTACGAAAAGGGTTCTACTTAAATTGAGGACGACGCAACGAGATATGGAAAGAAGAATGATGGATGTAACGTTAAGGGATAAGAAAAGAGCAGATTGGGTGAGGTAACAAGCGCGAGTTAATGACATCTTAGTTGAAAGGAAGAAAAAGAAATGGGCATGGGCAGGACATGTAATGAGGAGGGAAGATAACCGATGGTCATTAAAGGTTACGGACTGGATTCCAAGGGAAGGGAAGCGTAGCAGGGGGCGAGAGAAAGTTAGGTGGGCGGATGAGATTAAGAAGTTTGTAACATGGCCACAATTAGCACATGACCGGGGTAGTTAGAGAAGTATGGGAGAGGCCTTTGCCCTGCAGTGGGCGTAACCAGGCTGACGATGATGATTAAAGCAGACAACGAGAAGTCAGAGAAAGCTTAAGGGAAACTGTTTGATAGGTTTGAATAAAACGTAGAAAATAACGAGGAGAAAAGGAACACGAAAGAGAAACAACTTGCTCTAGGTGGGGGGGCCAAGCCACAACTTGCGCATTACTGCTTGCGGTGCATTGCCGATAAGCTACCGCGCGGCAGCCGTCTACGTGCTTGGGTATTCGTGCACATTCGTGCCCACCCTTGGATCACTAGTGAGCGGCGCTCACGCGTCCATGGCGTCCATAGTGAGCTTGGGAGCAGGCAACTGGCCGGTTAGCCCTCGTATGCTACCGTAAAGACAGCCAAATTGAGGCCTTCGTTACGCAATGAGTAAAAACATTTATCCAGATTTTATCGGTTAACGGGCACTCAAGACCAATTTTCGCCGTCGCCGTGATGTTCGGTATATGTTTATGTATACCTTATATGCCAGGCAGATGATATACCATTCAAGCGCCAAAGTTGGTCAAACCGGGTTTTATGTTCATGACTGATTTATGCCTCAGAAGTTTAAAACTGCAGACGCGCAAACAAAAATTACAAGGTGTTTTATTCACATGCGCATGCTTCTTATCTTACACCTTGAAAAAAAATTTCATTGGCGCGGCACTTCGCAGGCAGTGCAGTGGCGCCTGCGCGATGCCGGCCTTAGACGGCGTGTTTAAAGCATTTAACGGAGCCAGGAATTTCTGCGCAGCCGCGCATATTTGAAACACCGTCCGAGGATGGTCAAGCGCAGCGCTAAGCTTTCCTAATAGCTATCACTGCGCACTGCCAGTATTTTTTTTTTTGCCAGCTACAACCATATGAAGAAAAGAGACAACGAAGCTATAGGGAAATCATAGCGTAAAGTTTGGTGCAACAAACCGCAGCCGCTACAAGGCTATTATAGGACCCGACGCGGCCGCCTATATAGTGGCTGTAGCGTTGCGCTGCTGAGCTTGAGGTTTCGGGTTCGATCCCTGCCCCGGCGCGCCTGTATATTGATGGGGGCCAAATGCAAGCAAAAAAAAAAAAAAAAAAAACGAAAGAACGCTCGTGTGCTTTGGTTTAGGTGCACGTTAAAGAACCCCAGATGTCCAAAGTTAATCCGGCGCGCCCCCACTACAGAGGGCCTCATAACCAAATCGTCGTTTTAGCACGTAAAACCTCGCAATATTATTTTTAACGAGGCTATACCAACGATAGCGCCAACAGTTTACTCTCCTAGACAGTCTAAGTTATTGCAAAAAATGTGCTTCACTTTGCGTGGCAAACAAAATTTAAAACTATGCGGTGACAGTATGCGGCGACAGTGACCGACTGTGATTGTATGTCCATACTCCTTTCTTTCTTTATCTCTACTTTGTTATCACTTTACCTCGCCCTCCTCTCTTTCCCCAGCTTAGGGTAGCAAACCGAATCTTCCCCTCTGGTTAACCTCCCTGCCTTTCCTCTGTCTATCTCTAAAACTGCACTGCGCAAAAGAAAAAAAAAAATAGTTCCTCAAGAACAATTCGACTGCTTTGCAGGTAGCCAAATGACTTTATCATTGGCACTGACTGAATTGTCAGAAATTACAGGTAATGTGGTATGGTAATTCTGTCTGTTATGAAGAAAAAGAAAGAGGAATTTCGTAGCGGCTTGTTTAGTTATAGCGCTAGCCTCCGTCCCCAAGTCATTTGTTCTTTATTTGTTGGGTGGTGGGACGGTTGGCATATATGCACGCATACACGCAGGCTCCGTCCCGCCTTCGTCTCCCTGTAAAGTGCCCTCAGAGTTCCCACAGTTAGATCGGCGTTTCTGTAAAACTAGCAAAGACAACATCCAGCAATCACGAGTACTGCCATAAAGCAGATGGCACAGCTTTGGTATTGATAAACAATGAACCATCGCAGTTGATTGGGAAAACAGAGGATAGAGAGTGAAGTGACAGGCCGTCCCATCAAAACGAGGGACTCCCTGTACGGCCTTGACATGGAGCCTGACGCGGTCTGATGGCTGAAGCGACTTGACACAGTCGCGAGTTGTGTGCATACATTTCCCTAACTGATGTCCCTACAGCTAACGCCCCCCGCCCCCCAAGAAAAAAAAAAGAAAAAGAAAGATGGGTTGATCGACGTGAAAATGGCAGTCGTGACGTGAACATGACTGTCATGTTCGAGCAGGGCCAGGGTATAATATGGCGATTCGATTCCAGGAGCTGAATTCACAGTCTTTCTTTCGTAAGTGTTCCTTGCCACTGGCCAATCGCCTTCGCTAATAATATGTCCAGCGTCAGAATTGACTTGATTTTTTCTCTTACTTTGCCGACTGTGGCTTGGTGCCGCCTACACAAGATCCTTCGCCTTCCGAGTCGGTATGGACGACAGCGCGGCTTGCAGACACTGCGGCGGCGAAGAGACTATCGAACACGTGCTTTGCCACTGTCCTCGATACAGCGCGCACCGGCTGTCACTAGCGACCGCGTTGGCACGCCTTGACGACAGGCCTCTTTCGGAACAGTCAGTTTTGGAATGCCGGCATGAACTGTCGTCGCAGCAAAAGTCGGTAAAGGCTCTGTTGACTTTTCTACGTGACAGTGGCCTATTAGAAAGACTATAATGACCCCATTTCGTCCCTTTTCATATTTTTTTTCTCACGCTTTCATTTTTGTCACGCTCTTCTTTCCGTCTTTACTTCCCCTTTCCCTTCCCCTAGTGCAGGGTAGCAAACCGGACGTTTTAAGTCTGGTTAACCTCCCTGCCTTCCTCTCATTTGCATCTCTCTCTCTCTCTCTCTCTCTCTTACTAAAAATTCTAGCGTAAGAGTTATTTTTTTGTGAATATTGGCGCAGTTCTTTCCCTTTTCGAGATTTGTTAGTGGCTGCAGCGGCGACTCGCCTGCGTGACGACCAGGATTGACCGGAAGGGAGCGATGGATGATAACAAGAAAGAAATCAAATGCAGCGAAAGAAATGGTTCTAGTGTATGGTCCCACACATCTAGCAGTGGGAGCATGTAGCAACTCTCACATTGCGGCAACAGAGAGAGAGAGAGAGAAAGCAAACGATAAATGAAAGGCAGGGAGCTAGGTTAACCAGGACTGAGCCCGGTTGGCTATATACACTACACTGGGTACACGAAGAGATGGCCTACGTGCATTTCTATCTTGCAATTACGAAGTATGTTCCATACTGACACGTGTACTTGTGCAAAAACAGCGATACCACGTGACAATATAAACTAACCTGAATTGAATTTCCGCCGCTGCAATGCAAACCTTTGATGTAAACCTGCTCAAGCCCTACGTTATAAGAGCGGCTCTCACTAATGCGAAAAGCAGTGATGGAACTGTGCATGAAAAACTGACAAGCTACCGGACGTAATGAAATGGGTACAAGCCCTCCCCCACCACTCCCCTCATTTCGAACGGGGTTAAGTGGGGCCGCGTTCGCAAAAGAGTCCCTGTAATACATTAGAACATTGGCGCATCCCAGCACACACGTGATGCCGGACAAATGATCAGCGAAGGCGGGCGACCAGCCGCAGAAATGTCGTATGCGAACGAAAATCACCGTGAATTCGGCATCCAGCGTATTTGCCCTTTCTGGACGTTCACGCAATCTAGAAAGGGAAGCGACCTTCGTTTCGACACGATGGGCGATGACGTACGCGCGTACAAATTTTTGTGGCGCACTTATGTAGCGTCGCAGAGTTGAGCAGTCGCACGCAAGTAATCGCATTTCGTTCCCTCTGCTAGTTTTTGCAATTGCTTCCCGACACCATACATTCAGTTTTGGTAGCTGATGAAAAAAAAGAAACTCCGAACTGAGTCCTCAGGTGAAACCTGCGTGTACAACGTCTTGTCCATCCAAGGCTTACTGGCATAGTGCGAGCCTTGGAGAGGAATGTAAAGAGATATAGCATGCTGGACAAGCTATTTCTTTTACTACCGCACAGAGCAGAGATCGAAAAAGTAACGCTGCAGAGCAGCAGTGAACTGCGGCACTTGAAAGCCTAAAGAGTAGAGACAGAGAGAGCAGTACACTGGATGCTCTGTATATTTCGTCACAAATATTTGCGCCCATTAACACATACGAAAACAGATAACTAACTATGTAGTACAAAGTGAATACGTGCGCCGGAACTGCCGCTGAACTGAGATGCATGTATCGCATTTTGAATGAAATATGAAAAAAGGTGCGCCAAACCAATCCTGCAGTGCTTACGTTACGAACAGATTTTCCCATGTTGAGTGGTCGCCTGCTCACAAAAAGATAAGCGCTGGCGCTGATTGGGAACGCAAAAGCGACATACACAGTTTTGAGGAACATGTGACTATATACGTGCTTATACGGACTTGCCTCAGCCGCCGCGGCTGCAACCAATCGCGAAGAGCCCCTTTGAAGGAGAAGTTTTCAGAAGGGTGCGCGCAGACCAAGATTATCTTTACGCCAGACCGTTTCCTTGATGGCCTGCGTTCAACCGGCGAACATTTATTACAACCATAGCTGTGACATACGATCGCAAACGTGACGGAGAACGACGAAAGGCACCTCCTGCGCAAGAAAAGTTTTCTTCCTCTTTGTATTTCTGAATTATTAGTATCTTTTAAAGCGTATCTTGTTAGCCAAGGAGGTCGGTGAACTGCGCTGCGATGTCTTGCGGTCGAATTCACAGAGCTTGTCGTTTGTAAGAGCTGTCCATCACTGGTCGGCCTCTCTGTGAGAATGCGTTGGTTATCGCGACTCGCCGGCGACTATGCTAACGAACCGGCCTAGCATACGAACTGCCTTGTGGGCCCTGAACTGCCCGCTTTGACTAACGCCACGTACAATGCCTGTCCGATCCACGACGCCATGCTACCTGGCCCGACGGCCATAGAATCGAATGGGGATCGAGTTACAAGCAGCGATTTTTTACAACACCGCTGTCGTCGCGCCACGCTTTCGGTAATGGAAATTTCAGGCACAGTAGCATGACGTCATAAAGCAAAGTGCACAGGCCTCGTGCTACCGAGGTGACGTTGGCGTGGCAGGCCACGCTCTCGGGCTCTTTGCTTCCGCGCGAAATAAATGTGGGCGGGGAAATTACAATGACTTTATTTAAATTATTTGCCATTTTCTTCCTCGTCGGTGGTCCGAGAGACGCCCACATCATCACCAGAATCGTCGTGAGCGGTGGGTGGTAAGAATGGAATCGCTACATTATGCCAGCCATGTTTTGAGCCAAGGCAGGTGATTCATTTAGATTCGCGATCCCTTTCTTCTTACTCGTATCCACCGCTCACGACGCGTTGACTCTGGTGATACAGCGTAGAGGCGAAGCACCGTTCGAAGTACCGACAAAGAGCGTAATGGAAAATAACTGGTACAGAATCCTCACAATATCCGGACCCAAATTACGGGGAAAAGCTAGCACGTACCCATCTCAAGGATGCACGCTACACTTGAAAGCGAAAGCAAAGATCGCTGACGTCGGTTAGTTCCACAGCGCTAACGGGTCCACGCGTTACGACAGACGCGACAACGCCGTGCTCTTTTCAGGCTATTTTAGAGACGACTCGACGGCACTTGACGCGTGCATGGGCGCGTCAAGTGCCGTGTAAAAATGAAAGAACGGTATACATTCTGGCTGCACCACCAGCTGCTTTTTTTTTTTTTTAGATCGGTCAACTCAAGTGCCCCGAGAGGTACCCAAACCCAGAGCGCCCGCAGTTTCTTCATTGGCCTACATATGCTTAGCGAAAAGAAATAGCTACATACTTTTGTGCTTTTAAATAACGTGTAAGAGCCCCATTTTCCTTCCTCGCGTCTACGACTTGTGTGGAATGCATTCCAGCCAATTACGAACTGAAAATTCGTGAACGATTTACTTACTGTTCTCTAAATACAATGTAAAATTGACGCAAGAGAACTACGTACACCGCTCGGTCGCCCCACGCAGCCGAGTTGGCACGCTAGAACGGACGGCATAAAGGAACAGGCACCGGCCAATGCTCACAGCCAACGTGCTTATTACCGAAGGTGGTCGAGCGATATCACACACTTCTTACCAACAAAGGCTTCGTTAGCTCGGGCACTGAATACGCCAAGGTGCACCGTCCAATGCAGCAGATAAGCGTTTAAAGGAACACGCATACGGCCTTAGCCAAAATTTATTGGCCTCGGCGCAAGTGCATGGTCGGAACTGATCGACGCAAGGCGGAATTTCCAGCAACGCGCTGCTATTGTGCCCCGGAATACTAGATAGCAGGGAGAATCGCGGTCCTCATAAGAGCGCTATGCATGGGAGAGCAGCCCATGTCACGAAAACGATGCACGGTAGTGAATAATTTGCAACGCAAACCGCTGGGAGACAAGTGGGGAGCGTGGCCACTGCACACAATAAAGTTGCGCACGACTAGAACTGCACGGACACACCAAAAGCACATGCCGTGCGTGTAAATGATAGTGCGCTTACTTCACACTAAGCCTCGTCAGAGTGATAACAGCGTGTACTTTACGGGCTTACAAGCGTGACATGGCATGAAGTTGGACATACCGATGTTGAGAGCGCAAAGAGCAGACGTCGCGGGCAGACCAGCCGGAACGCGTAAGCAAAACTTCCTACAGGCACAGAGACAGTTTCGGAGATCTCGTCTCACCCACTTACAGCGCAGAAGTGAAAGGGATTCCTATTTTCTCCGCAGAAAGGCTGAATCGGTGTGTGCCGAAAACACGGCCAACCCCAGCAAGGGGCTCTGTAGCTTTCTTGGTCGAGCAGTGTAAGAGGTATACTTTTGGAAACCACCGGCAGCTGCCAGAGAAGAAGGGGCCACATAGTGCAGACCCACCAATGAGACTCCGCCAGGGAGTGTCGTTGGCGAGACGCGTGCCAAGTTTTGAGTCCTCAATGAAAGTAGAATAAAATAAACCAAGCTTTGTTTTAACAAACAATTCGTTGCTCCAGCTACAACAACACTGTTAATCCAACTTACCGAAAGGAACAATTCACGCGGGATAAAGCCGGTAGACGTTATCCGCTGCACTCACTGCGTCGAACATACACGACTGGAAGACGCCTTCAACTCGCGCGTCGTTCGGTCGAGTACATTTCCCAGCTGCTCCGTGCGTATAGAACACCCCTCGTGTTCGTAATGAACGTAAGGAATGTTCGCATCGCGACAGCCTGCGTGCAGACGAGCGAGCACTCACCGGCGTTGGAAACCTTGTTGGCCTTAAACTTCGGCGCCAAGCTTCTCGCGTATCCGTGCGCCAGGGACGCCGACGACATGGCTCTCGCAGTCTCGATCACTTTCGGCGGGCGAACGCACAATCACTCTCGCGCGCCAGCGGTCCTCAATTACCCGCCAACACCGTCGGCAGTCAGCAGCATCGCCACGAGGTCGTCCACCCCAAACATGGGACGCTCGTAACCGGAGACGAGAGGCGCAAGATTTGCACAACACCTTCTTCCTCGAGCGCCCGGTGACGCGCACGCTATATCTTCGCGAGCTGAAAGGACCGTCACACCGCCTAACTACCGCTGTCCGCGCTGCTGCTCGGGGAGCTCTACAGGCATATCAGCGGACCACAGCGATTGCAAGCGACGACACCAGCATGGCGCCACGTGCCGGCATAAGCGCCTGCTATAGCGGTGTTTGCGAGAAGGGAGAAGCCCGATTTCGGGGGGAGCAGCAACACGACAAACTACTTGTACGGCTCGGCTGCTGGAAAAAGGCTAGTCGATTTCGATCCAGTACCGGTCCGAAAGCGCCCCCAACGGGAGTGACAGGTGATAGCAGGACGACGCGTTCGAGAGGAGAGCTGCAAACAACGCGCAGTGGGAACTCGAGACGACGACAATGAATCGCTGTACCGCCGCCACCCACAGCACTCCCTACCACCACCGAGAGTACGTACGCGTTTACACGAGGACAAAGAAAACTAGCTCCGTTACTCTTCACGACGACGTGCGAAGAACGACCAGCGACAAAAGAAGGTCCAGGCGTTTTTGGTATCACTGGCTCACCAGGTAACAGCAAAAGAAAATTGAGACGCTTGCCGAACGACGACGCCGTCCAAGTGGGCGCGCGACGTTTTCCAAGTCGTGTAACGAGGCTCGATCGGTGCGGCGACCACAGCGCCGGGCCGCGTTGAGCAGCTGCGAGCGTGTCCCGCTCAGAGCGCCCGGCGCGCGGTGGCGGCGAGAAATCATCTCCTCCCCGCCGTCAGATGTCCTCGGCGGGGCGCGGGTGCCAAATTTAGGAAGTGCGGCGCCCCCCGGTGCTTGAGGCGGCGGCCCGGGTCCTGCTGCAAACGCCGCGCGCTTCGGTCGCGTGGCGCTCTCGACCTCCTCCGCTCAAGGACGCGCGGCACACTACGCCTCCTTTAATAGGGATACAACAGAGGTGCGAGTGTGCCCCGAAAATAGGAACAATGGTGAGCGAGGGAGGGGGCGGCACCCGCGTAGTGCGCGTAACCGCGCGGACGGGTCCCTGGCGGTGAAAGTGCACCATAGCAGGGCCCGCGTACGCGCTCTTGCGTACGCTGTCGTCGTACCACCGACACATTTTCAGAAATGTAATGTCATGCCACAGTCGTCATACCCAGCCTTCATCGTTACATCGACGCCATTCCTTCTTCGGCATTCCGTCGTAATCACGCTCTCTCAATCTCGATTACGACGCCGTCGTAATTGCGTCGTCGTCATGCATTCGTTGTCCCAACATCGTCGCGACGCCGGTGTGGGCTTTCTATTGTCGTCATTCCTGCTTCCGATTCCCGTCATGCCGTGGCAGTCACGCCATCGTCGACATGAAGGTGTTGTCACTCAGTCGTCGTCGTCATCACACTAACCTGACGCCATCCTCGTTTACACTGTATAGTAGTTATACCATCGTCATACTTTCACAGCCGTCATTGCGCCGCCGTTGAACAGTCGTCATATATCCGTCGTCATACTGTCGTCTCGTTGCAATCGTGGTAGATCCATAGTAGTCGTTCCAACTTCGTCATCGGATTCTTGTCATAGCGTCGTTGTGAACTTCAATGCTAATAGTATTGACGTCGCCAGCCATCATAAGATGGACCATGTGGGATTTTTTTAAATGTCCCAAACGTCGTAAGATTTGGTTGAATGGACGGCGAACGAAACGATTTCTGCGTGGATATCTATTTAAACAGGAGCTGCCGAGTTTAGTCTTTCAAAAGTGCCAGCGGTCGAGTTTACAAATCTCGTTCGCAAGTGCAGTTTGGCATTGGTTTTTATTTCACACCACCTTTGCAGAGTTCTCGGCCCCCCTCAGTTGTCGTCACTCATGGAATCATGGGGGTCGCAGGCTTGACGGTGGGGCTCCTCTCCTCTTTCTGGCGCTCTTCGCCGTAGCATGGGATCGTGTTGGCGAGAAAGCGGGCATTCTCTTCATCCTTTTCTTCGCCGCCGTTATCCGGTGGAAGCACGAAGCAAGGACATTCCTGCGGTGCGGTCTCTGCAATCCGAAGTGCGGGTGCTATTGAGGAGCTTGCACCGTCATTCATGTCAGGGGCAGAGTGACTTAAGTTGCAGGGCGCCGAACCGCCACAGCTGCAGCGTTTCCTGAGAGAGCTTCGTCCTCCCTCGCGGGCGGGACTGGTTCGACACTTCATCGTGGGGAAAAGCTCCTGCACAGTACGCTTCCACTGGCGATTCCTTAACAGCCGGTCTTGGAGGGTGTCTATTTGTTCCTCAAGTTCTGCTAACGCTTGCCGTAGCACGGCTTTTTCCTGCGAGTCCGCGTCGTCTTCGGCGCAATCTCCGATTTCAGAAAATGAGCTCTGCAAAGCATCGTCATCTGGCTGACCATTGCTCAGGCTTTGCTGGGCGTCCACCTCACATCGTTGTATGTTGACCACGTCCTGTTCGCTGGGCGGCATGGCGACGCACTCGAAGCCACGACAGGCGTCGTCTGCTCATGGTGGCTGCTGCTTGCGTCAGGCGCCGCTGGTTCCTCAAATTCATCACTGCTGCCTGGAACATGAACACCTGCAATCGGTTGCGGCGGTGTGTCGTCCATCCACGTGAAACTGGACTGTACTGATGAACACTCGTGACCACTCATGGGGTCGTTGTTGTTGTTGTTGTAGCCTGCGATGCGTGTGGCTCCTACCCACGTTGGGGGATTGGTCGGATGCTCTATCTGACGTGTCACACTCCTCTTCCTCGTCTACGAATCATCTTGCATGGAGCCGAGGGAGAAAACAGCGCCCTCGCTTATGAAAATATTTGAACTCGTTGTCTGGCACCGCTTTTCAGCATTGCAAACGCTAAAATGTTTTATTAGAGAAAGGATCATACTACCTGCTCGTGTGGAAATCCCCAAACTTCAACACAGTGCCAAGCGAGGCGGCCACTTCATTGTCAACGAGTGCCTGGTGTTTGTGGTGTGACTGGCAGTGAACTCGCTCACAGTGATGCAAGATCGGCATTTTCTTCCTCTGATGAAGGGCAAATTACCTTACCAGACACCTGACAAGAACTCAATGATCAATTCACTCATGTAGTACCTTACAAATGCATAAAGAGCCCACGCTGACAACATCCACAGGCGCCTAGATGTGATCGACCCAGGCGGTAAATTGTGTTTGCCCCCGGAGGTTGCACGGAGATATAATCGTAATTGCTACGCAGGGATTCCACTGGGCGTTGCTTTCACCCGTCGCTACGCACACCTCATCGGCCAGTCGAACAACCCTGATTGCGAACACGGTCAGACACCTGAAACGCTGGAACAAATATGTGATTGCCCAGCATGTATAGTGGAGCTATGGACGTTGTATAATTCCCTAGCCAGCTTTGGCAGGCAATCACTGTCGGAGGGCGCCATTCTCGGCCATGGCCTAACACTGCAACTTCAATGCGGACAACTAAAAAACTTTTGAAGTTCCTGCATGACACGAAACTAGACGAGCAGTACTAGTGGGTGCATCGTCTAATGTACGTAAGCACTCACCACTTCTCTTAGGATCATCATCATCATCATCACATCATCATCCATCCATCCATCCCAATAATGTCAATCCCCTTCCCTCTTCCCCAGTGCAGAGTAGCAGACTAGAGCGCACCAGCTCAGGTCGACCTCTCTGTCTTTCCTATTGATAAAATCGCCCACACTCCACTTAAGATTACTCACGAACGTATCTCGTTCGCAGTTGCGCAGCTTGATGATAGCAAGGTATTGAGAAGCTTTTTCTTTTCCTTTTGCCGCGCAACAACTAATGCGATTCCCCTATCCTGAGTTACGCGCATGGGTTGGGTTCGTGCTTCGCTTCGCCGTGGCTGGAATCTTGTTATTTGGACTGAAAACATACATCCGCCCGAAAGAGTGGAAATGGAGAGCAAGGCTGGCGACTGCCCCCGGAAGGGGCGCGACGCGTGGCTACTTTTCCGGAAGGAGGAGACAGAAGCGTGCGAATGAAAGACAGGAAGAAGAAAAGAGGGAAGAGAGAAACAAGATGACAGAGCAAAACAATGACACAAGCAGCATGGTCAGGCACTGCGAGCCGCGCTACTAAAGGAATGTGCAAGACAGAAACGTTATCCGATGTCGTTCGCTAAAACGAAAAAGCTGCAGACGGGTTCCCCCCTTTCTCTCTCTAGGAGAGAGCGCCATGTTCCCGTCGGTGCGCACAACCACGCAGACGTTCGCCGGGTGTCGCACACCGCAGGAAGGGACCGCGCGGTGAGAGCGGGACTGTCGGTCGCTGAAGCGTCTTGCAGCAACCGCAACTCGACGGACTGCACACACGTCTCTGCGTGCGCGTACAGAGCCAACCCTCAGCTACTCGATGAGCAGTGCGCGACGAGGCAAGCCTCCACCGCGCACGCGACCGATGCGTCCGCTCGCGACACGCCGGCCTGCAGCTGCTGCTCGGGGAGGTGGCGACGAATCGGCAGACGAGCGTCATCGAGCCTGCGCGAATGGCTTCGCTAAATCTTTGTCTTGTTTACTGAAACGTTTCGTTTCATAGACACTTGGAAATACGCGATAAAATCCACGAACGACGCCATAGAATTATACCACCAGGTACGGATCGAGAGGTATAGCTATAAGCGGATTTAAAATGAGTTCGTATGGTCTGCGTCACTGTAGTTTCTGCTCTTTCACGACATTTGCGACGCAATATCTGAAGCAAGCTCGATCAAAGGCTCCGCGGCTTAGCTGAGGAAGACCATTTTCTTAATTCGCAAGTGCGTTCCTCTGCACATTTCCCCAACTAATGGCGGCACCTATCATCCTTTGAATGAATGAATGAATGAATGAATGAATGAATGAATGAATTCTGGAGCCTCATACGTGGCAAAATCACGATCTGATTATGAGGCACGCCGTAGGGGGGGACTCCGGGTTAATTTCGACCACCCGCGGGGATCTTTAATGGGGCCCCAATGCACGGGACATGGGCGCCTTTGCATTTCGGCCCCTCCGATATGCGGCCGCTGCGGCCGGCATTTAGCAGCCCTAGCAGCGCAACACTACAGGTGCTGAGTTACCGCAAGGGGTATATATGTTTAAATGAAGACAAAGTGCTTGGCTGCGCATGCTGGGCTTGCCTGTTGCATATGGCTTCATCACGATAGCCATGTCTACATTTTCCGTGTCCTAATACAAGCACACATATGCTTGTACACTGTTAGAAAAAATGACTACACCGCCATTAGTTGGGCAAAGTTGCTCGCGGGAAAGCTAGCTTTACAGATATGATAATTAAGAGCCTAATGACCTACGGCACGTCATTTAATGCACATCGCTGGAAACGTCTGGAGGTTCATGTGCAGAGGCCAGGAACCCTGCTTTTCTTTCTTTTTTTTTTTTGGTAAGAAAAATCTCATTGCAATTTTATCAAGCGTTTTGTTTTTTAATCAGAGAAAGTTAAATAAGGTTGCGCAGAAGTCAGTAAATACAGAATTATAAGGCGATGCAGTGTACATACGTATATTTATGGTTCTGTGGGTGCTCGGTGTGTAAATTAATGTGCACTCAGAGTTCTTTTAAGCCCTGTCCCCAACAGCGATAAATCAGAGAAGCGAATGAGCCGTCGTATACACTGAAGCAGTGCGATTCAGTTTGATTACTTCGCCCGTCGTGAAAGATCCTTTGAATTACCCCGCCGCTTCTGTCCAAAGGTGCACAGAATAAAATGCAGGAGAGATAATGGCAGCGGAAGCCAAAGCTGCTAGTATAGCCCCTGCAGTCACCGAAAACACTTCACACAGCTTCACTGAATGAGCTGACGGGCAGAGTTGCTGTTCTTGAACACTCAGTGAGTCAAAATGACCCTAATCACCTTTTCGAAACTAGTAAAGTTCATTATCTGACCCGCTCAGATTAGATCATCATTAGATGATGCCGCTAATCAATTACGCAGGAATAATCTGGTGCTGTTTAGATTACCTGACTCGCCGGATGAGAGCTGCGTTGAATTGCAGGAAAAGGTGCGGTCTTTTTTCTAACCAAGCCTTGGTGAGCTTGTTTGCTCCAACAGCATTGAGTTCGCACGCCGATTAGGACAGTACAAGAGTGATAGGAACCGCCCAATTGTGGTTAAATTTTCTACTACAAAGATAAGCAGCGAGCCCTTTTGTCCACCCCGAGGCTAAAGGGAACGTTTTCCGCTATTCGCGAGGACTTCTACAGCGAGATGCGCGCGCTCAAAGCTTTTGCAGCATGCCCGTGCCTTGGAAAAGCATTTTAAGCTACGGTGTGACAAACTGATAGTAGATTGGAAATGTTTCTTTTACGACCACAAGCACAACTAAGTTATCGAGACTAAAATATAGCTAGAAACAAGATACAGGACCAGCCGGAGCCTTTCTCCTAAACACCGGCATGACAGTTCTGTATCTGTACTGCAGTCGTTGACCCTTCTCATTGTAAACTGCCGAAGCATTAAAAATAATGTAGATGACTTTGCAGCTCTAGTGTTTGCGGTTAAACCACATTTTTTCATAGGCACAGCATCTTGGCTTGATGATTTTATTCTCGATACTGAAGTTTTCCTAGCTGGTTTCGAAATATATCGTCGTGCCAGGAATACCAAGGGAGGGGGTGCGTTCCTGCTTATCGATGCTCGCCTGCGATCTGCGGCGTTGTCGTCACCTCTGGAGTTGCGCGAATCAGTTTGGTGTAATGTGCAGTTACATAATGGTCGTCATATAGCTGTTGGTTCGTTCTACCCCTCTCCTGCATGTACTAATCCTGACGCGTTTAAAAATCCTATCAAAATTTGAGTCTTCGCTCAACCAAGATATTGTTATAGGTGGGCGATTTTAATATGCCCAATATCCAGTGGGACAATAATAAATGCAATGTGACAGACTCGAGTGCCTTGTCGGTAGGCTTTTCTGAGTTTATGACCTGTATGACCTGTATCAATTCGTTGCAAAACCAACAAGACAAGGAAGTAATGGTGCTTCTATCCTCGACTTAGTTTTTACTAACACACCATCCATCATTAGTGATGTTATGGTCACTACGGGAATAAGTGACCATGACTGCGTTGTTGCACAGCTCATGCCTGTTAGCTCTACAATAGCACATGCGGGAACCAGAAAGGTTTATTTCTATGAAAAGGGTGATTATACTTCTCTCTGCACTCAGCTTAAATCTTTCTTACCCGAATTCACTGCGGCCAGCGAAATTTCAAATTGTAATGGGCTGTGGCTAATGTTTAAACATATACTTGAAACATTTATTGACCAGTATATTCCTAGTCAAAATATGTCTCCTAAAAGGCGAGCTGATAAACCATGCATGACTCGTGAGACTCGTTTGCTTATCAAAAAAAGACACAGCCTCCTATGCAGGTACAGAAGAAGCAATGATCGCAATGTCTATGACTCCTCAAAACGTCTCGGCAATGAAATAAAAATTAAGAACAAGGTAGCGAGGCATAATTATTTTTATGCTTTGTGTGCTAAGCTGCAAACTAACTCTAAGGAAATGGGGAAGTTCTTAAAATCGAATGCAAGAGAGCCCGTTGGAATCCCAAACTTAGTATATTGTAACGGTATAGTCGTGGATGACGATTATAACAAGGCCTGTTCAATAAACTCTTGCTTCCAATTTGTTTTCACTCCACCTCATTATGACAATCTCCTTCCAGTGTCTGAGGCACTAACCAGTGATACTCTTGACTTGGTTATTACGCACAATGGTGTCGCAAAACTATTCTAAGATATTAAACCTGGTTCTGCAGGTGGGCCGGACGGTCTTTTTTTTTTTTTATTGAAGTGAATGTTAGGAGAGGTTGGCGCCTTTATGTGGCGGCACCGGCTACTCCTTGTCACTTGGCAGACGAAACAAATTTGCGCAAAAAGGGAGAATAGCGACACTAAATATAACACTCAGTAGAACACCGGATCAATAAAAAATATACAGTCCAACAGTACATGAGTCGCAAAGTTCTGTGCATGAGTTCAGTCCACGTACGCATATGTTTTGAACAGCCAAAACACACAACAACACTTGTAATATACTCCAAGTACAGGACAGAGTTATACGTATTGCGTAAAAGTTGCGATCACCACATAAACCAACTATGCACCACGAACAACGTTTATGTAACTCATTTAGCGTATTCGGATCATCCAATACTTAATATTTTCCCAAAATGTTGGTTTCCTCTAAAAACTTTTTCAGAGCAAGAAGCGCTCTTTTTTGAAGGCCCGCAGTTGGCCATGGGCCAAGTATCTTTTTTAGAGTGAATGGTCTTCTGTTTAATATAAACAAATTAGCTTGCAGTACCGTTCTTTGTGTATCGTATTTCGAGCACTCGAGAAGAAGATGATGCACATCTTCGTCTGGATGGCCACAAGAACACTGCGGACTAGAGACACGTTTTATTCTGTACAAGAAGTGTCTCGTAAATGCAGTACCAAGACGCAGCCGGTGTACCAAAGTTTCAAATTTTCTGTTGTCTCTTAGAGTTTCCGGCATTGATAAGTTTATACATGGGTCTATTGAGTATTAGTCCGAGTTTTTAGTTTGCTGGTCAAACCAGGTAGTTTTGCTGAGACGACAAGAAATCTGTCTCAGGATCAGACGGACTTCACTACGCAATAGGGGAAGATTGGTTGTCTCTGCGTTATTGTGCGCTCGATTCGCAGCTGCGTCCGCTGCAGTATTACCAGGAATATTGCAGTGCCCAGGAATCCACTGAAATGCAATTACGTGGTTCATTGCGCTTGCTTTTGTAAGTTCTTTGAGCGTCTCATACAATATCGAAGTGTTCAAAGAATTTTTCTTATTGCTCTGTAGTAATGTGAGAGCGGCTTGCGAATCGCTAAAGATAACCCATTTTTGCGAATGTTTTTCTAAAGTTATGAAACGCAAAGCACACAGGATTGCAAATAGTTCTGCCATGGTGGAAGATGTCTCCCGGGATAATTTAAATGTTTGCTCTAGCGCTAAATGTGGAATGACGAATGCTGAAGTCGAGGAATTTTTATGACACGAACCATCTGTATAAACGTGGATGTACTGGGGATATAATGAGTAAATTTGGTGAAGTGCCAGTTGCTGTGCGGCTACTATGAACATGTCTCTCTTAGATATAATCCCGTCAACCGATAACTCTATTTTAGGGTATGTTAACATCCAGGGAGGGTAACTAACATCCACTTTGCATAATTCAAATCTTGGTAATAATGCTTTATGTTCTCGAACAACATCGTGAATTTTGCTTTTGTTTCTTTCGGTGAGCGCGAGGTTTAATGGATGCTTCTCGTGTTGGGTTAAGATGCGATAAATATGTCGGCATGTTTCAACCGTTCGTATGACTGGAAATGGGGGCTGACGAGCTTCAGCAATTAGTAAAGAACTCGAGGTAGCCTGCGGAACCCCAAGACACACTCGCAGCCCCCTTGCTAGTAAACGTTGAAGACGTTCCTCAGAAGTTTGCGATAAACCATGGAGAATAGGTGCCGAGTATGCAATTTTTTGTTTTATGAGTGCGTTATGAACTTGTAGTAGCGAAGAGACTGATCCCCCCCACGTTGCGCCTGCGAGTCGCCGAGGTACGTTTATTACTGCATTGGTCTGTTTTTCAATTGCGCGGATGTGTGAAGCCCATGTAAGTTGGCGGTCAAGAATAACTCCAAGAAATTTATGCTCTTTCACAAACATCAAAGCTTACCCGTTAAGCCTAAGTTGGAAATTAATCAACTGTCGTCTAGTGAAAGGAAGTACGGCTGTCTTTGCGTATGAAAGACTCATGCCTCTTTCTTTTAAAAAGGTGTCGATACTATCAAGGCCCTCTTGCAGCGTTGTTTGAATGTCTTGTATATTAGAACCAGAGGCCCATATGCAGATGTCATCTGCGTACAGAGAATACCGTAGACCAGACGGGAGCTTTTGTGGCAAGGCTGCCATGACACAATTGAATAAAAACGGACTGAGAACACTGCCCTGCGGAACGCCCTGCGTGATGCTGTGATAATTACTTTCTCCTTCTATTGTTTCCATAAATATTTTTCTATCTTTCAAGAAGTTTGACACCCATCGCAGCGTTCGACCGTGTAGGCCAAGCTCTAACATACCAGCAAGGAGGTGTATGTGACTTACAGTGTCGAATGCTTTTTGAATGTCTAAGAATACTGCTACTGTCACATTTCCGCAGCTTCGTTCATGTTCGACGTATGTGGCAATATCTAATACTGCATCCATTGTACAACGATTTTATCGAAAACCGGTCATGTGGTCGGAAAACACATGTGTGTGTTCACACCACCATTGCAGTCGACTGTCTATCATCTTCTCCATTAGTTTGGAAAAACAGCTTGTGAGACTGACGGGTCGGTAGGAGTCAAGACAAAGTGGAGTCTTTCCTGGTTTTAGCACTGGAATTACCCGAGCTAATTTCCATGAATCCGGTAGAGTCTCTCTTATCCAGATATCATTAAATATCTCCAAAAAAGTCATTCTTCCTACTGGACCTAGGTTCTTTAACATCACATACGTAACACCATCTGGGCCTGCGGTTTTCTTTGTACGGCATGACGAAAGAGCACTTTTCAATTCATTTAATCTAAACTCACAATCAAGTTGTGGATGTTGTGACATAAAGCACGCAGGAAGCTTCTGTTCTGCTAGTGTTGTCGAACTTGCAAATTGTAGGCAAGTAAACGGAATTCCTGGTCTGGATATAAGTTGACAAAATTCGTCAGCAACAGATGTTTCCGGAGTGCTTCGAGCTACGGCAAGGGCTCGAAAGGGATGGCTCTGGGTAACTGGACCACTAAAAGATCGGACAACGGACCATATTCTGGGAACTGGAGTAAACGGAGACAACGACGCGCAGTATTCTCGCCATTTTCTTGTACCTAATTTTTGTAAGCGTCTGCGCGAAGTTGCCTGAACTTTCTGTGCCATTTTGTAGTCGTCCAGCTTTCCACTGCGGCGGTAAGCCCGTTCTGCACGCCTTCTAATTGCTCTTAGGCATTCATATTCGCCGTCGACTGCAGCGTATTCATTTGGAACAATGACTTGCTTTGTGCAGTTCTTGTAGGACTCACACAATGTATTTCTCACAAAGTTCACTCGAAGCTCACACAAAGTTCACTCACACAAAGTTCACTCGAAGCCTGGGCAAGATGAGTAGTGTTCTCTGGAGGTGGATCGTGTCGCTCGCTGTCAGAATGTTGTCGACCTGAGTGCTTTAGAGCTGCAGAATAGTTCATATTGACCACTTGCTCTTTCTCTTTGTTGGCAGTTGGAGGCGCGCATCTTACAGCATCAAGGTTGGGTGGGGGCGCGTTACGAGGAGGCGGCCTTCCGTATTTCAACTCATGTCTGCGCAACCTTGAGGCAGCTCTGCTCTGAGGGCACCCGGAGAAGGAAGCTGTATGGTTTCCGCCGCAGTTGGCACACTTTGGCTGACACACAGACTTGCACTCTGAATGGTCGTGGTCTTCTGAGCATATCTTGCAGCGACGTGGACTGCGGCAGTTCTTCGATAAATGTCCATATCTCTGGCAGTTGTAGCATCTTAGAGCAGGGCCGTGATATTCTTCTACGGGATGACTCGTGAAACCTAGATGCACTCGTTGCGGCATTGGTTTGTCTTCTCTGAAATGGAGAATGACAGATCTCAGAGGGCGTGATTCTACCGCTCCATCTTCTTGGCGATCGTAGCGTGCCTGACGACGGGCAGATGTCACGCCAAAGTCCTTCAGGAAGTCAACCAGTTGTTCTTCTGTATACTCAACTGGCACATGGCGTATCTTGCCGACATTCTTGGTATAAGATGCCGGAATGAATGGTTTGACTCCCAAACCAGCCACTTCGCTCATCGACAGAAGATGTCTTGCAGATGAGACTGAAGTAACGTTGACAGCGAAACTTCCATCTCTGTTCACGCGGAATGACTGTACTTTTTCCTTTGCCGCGGAGACAATTTCCGACGCAGCGCGGTTTGGATTCACTTGCCAGAAGTTGCGCCCTTCCTGTGAGGGACGAAAAACAACTGGAATTCCCTCAGGCCGCTTCTTTTTATACGATACCCAGGAGAACGGTGTGTCATCGCAGTCTATGTCTTCATCTTCACTTAGCTCATAGGTAGATGTCTTGTCGTCGTCAACCCGTGGTTTCTTGGCTTCACTTTCGCTTGTCTCAGCCATATTCACTGAAGGTGCGCGGGAAGGTATGGCAGCGTTGAAAACTAGCGTCGCCGGCTTGATGACATTAGGCGCGTGGTGTGGCACTTCCGAGTGCGGCGCCGATTCTGCGGCACTCATGCGCCTAGGAATGCGCTGTCGGACATATGGCTCGTGCCGGTGTTCTTTGCCACCCACCGCCGTGGCAGGCGTAGATGGGCTGCGGAGCGCAGCAAAACCACGCGATACTGTGCGCGATCTCCAGCACACAGGTATCCCACGGGATGTCCGTTCTCTCTGGACAACAGCGAAGTCTCAACACAGCACTGATTCTTGAAGAAAACAGAAAACAATATCTCACCGAAGAAGCAGCGGCCGCTCGGAGGGACTTCTTCTTCTCCCGGACGGTCTTCCTTCGTACGTACTGCGGGCCTGCTCTGATGTGATTGCTCACTACCTAGTGATTGTGTTCAACAAGTCGCTTAAAACCAGCTCTCTTCCTGACGAGTGGAAAGTGGCTAATGTATAGTCCCTATTCACAAAGCTGGCTCAAAGAATAGTGTCGCTAATTACAGGCCTATCTCCCTTTCTTGTATTTGTTGCAAACTATAATAGGGCACATCATTTACAGTTCCGTGACCAGGCACCTCGAAAGCAATAAATTCTTCACCGACTCCCAATATGATTTTAGGTCTGGCCGTTTATGCATAACCCAATTAACTGAATCCAGTCACGACCTTTTCTCTGCCTTCGACATCCTCGAGCAGGTAGACTGAGTGTTTCTAGACTTCAGAGAGGCCTTCGACACAGTTTCCCATGTCCAATTACTCCATAAGCTATCGTTTCTTGGTTTACAATGCAAATTGTTTCAATGGATAAAAGATTACCTTCAAGGGCGCATGCAACGCGTCTTAGCAGATGGGTGCTTATCAGACATTGCAACGGTCACTTCGGGTGTCCCGCAGGATTTTACTGTTCTTAATCTATGTCAATGACGTAGTGGAAAGCGTGACTTGCCAGGTGAGGCTATACGCGGATGATTGTGTCTTGTATCGTTCTATTAAAGTACCATGTGACACAGATAATCTTCAGCAAAACCTGGACCGCATTCAACTCTAGTGCGATAAATGGAAGATGTGTTTGAATACTGCGAAATCTTACTGTATTTCTTTTACGCGCAGGCGCACTCCAATTTTGTCTGACTACCTTTTAAACAACCAAACCAAACTTTAAAATAAGATAACCGATTATAAATACCTTGGGGTTTATTTTTCTGCTGACCTGACTGGGAAAAAACACACCGAATATATATCGTCAAAGGCAGCAAGAATGTTGAACTTTTTAAAGAGGAATTTCAGGGCTGCTCCTTAGAAGGTTAAGGTAATTTTGTATTTCACAAACTTCAGACCTATTATCGAGTACGCCTGCGCAGTCTGGAACCCTCAAGCCGAAACCCATTGTGCTATGCTGGAGCGTATTCAGAATCGTGCAGCGCGATTTGTCAGAAATATTGTTTTAATGTCCGTAGTAGTTGAATCAAGCAGCAGTTGAACTGGGACTCACCGGAAAAGCGCCGTTTGCGACTTAAGCTAGAAGTTCTCTACCGGATTTACTTCAATAAAACTGCCATTAACTCTACAACATATTTGCTCCCATCACATTTAGTATCAAGAAGATGCGACCACGAATGGAAGATCCGTGAAATGAAGTGTCGTACTGATGCCTTCAAACGCTCTATTTTTCCACACGCCTTCAATGAGTGGAACAAGCTGCCTCACTCTGTAATAGAATCTCAGTCCGAGGTAAAGTTTCGAGCACTATTGTCGGAAATCTGATGTACTTAATGCACTTACAGCTACTGTTACCCGCTCTTCGTATTTCGCTTTCCTTATTTCCTTACGTTGAATGATGTGATTTCACATTGGACGATCCTTTTCATTTCTTTCTTTTTTATTAGAGGTTGAGCCCATGCCGCATGCTGTATGACTATCTTTGAATGTTGTATATTTGTATCCCCCCTGCAATTGTGCCTTCACGGCGCTGCAGGAAATGTGAACAAACAAACAAACAAACAAACAAACAAACAAACAAACAAACAAACAAACAAACAAACAAACAAACAAATAAATAAATAAACTGATGATTAGGTTCTTCCGTCGGGTTGAGAAGACTATATCAAAGAAGCTTGTCCGTACCACTTCGTGACTGCATGTGTGACAATGACACAATGCAAGCGCGATAACGAAGTCTTTATTACAAGTGATGCGGAAAGAGGGGGAAAGGAAAATGTTCCCGTTCAGAGCCGGTGTGGGCATTCCTTCGTCCACCGCACACGAACGGCCGATCCCGGTGATAACGCATAGGTGAGGCTCCGCTCGGACCACTGACGAAGAGTGAAAAGGAATCACACATTGGAGTAGCATCGCTACTACACATTATCCCGCCTCATAGTTTCGGAAACATTAGAATGAATACCACAACGTGGGAAAAACTTGGAACAAGTGTCGTCTTCTCAAAGATTGCGCTTGAAATTTCGTGCAGGCTCGATGACGCTCGTGTGCCGATTCGTCGCCACCTCCCCGAGCAGCACCTGCAGGCCGGCGTGTCGCGAGCGGACGCATCGGTCGCGTGCGCGGTGGAGGCTTGCCTCGTCGCGCACTGCTCATCGAGTAGCTGAGGGTTGGCTCTGTACGCGCACGCAGAGACGTGTGTGCAGCCCGTCGTGTTGCGGTTGCTGCAAGACGCTTCAGCGACCGACAGTCCCGCTCTCACCGCGCGGTCCCTTCCTGCGGTGTGCGACACCCGGCGAACGTCTGCGTGGTTGTGCGCACCGACGGGAACATGGCGCTCTCTCCTAGAGAGAGAAAGGGGGGAACCCGTCTGCAGCTTTTTCTTTTTAGCGAACGACATCGGAGAACGTTTCTGTCTTGCACATTCCTTTAGTAGCGCGGCTCGCAGTGCCTGACCATGCTGCTTGTGTCATTGTTTTGCTCTGTCATCTTGTTTCTCTCTTCCCTCTTTTCTTCTTCCTGTCTTTCATTCGCACGCTTCTGTCTCCTCCTTCCGGAAAAGTAGCCACGCGTCGCGCCCCTTCCGGGGGCAGTCGCCAGCCTTGCTCTCCATTTCCACTCTTTCGGGCGGATGTATGTTTTCAGTCCAAATAACAAGATTCCAGCCACGGCGAAGCGAAGCACGAACCCAACCCATGCGCGTAACTCAGGATAGGGGAATCGCATTAGTTGTTGCGCGGCAAAAGGAAAAGAAAAAGCTTCTCAATACCTTGCTATCGTCAAGCTGCGCAACTGCGAACGAGATTCGTTCATTAATTAATTAATTAATTAATTCATTGATTGATTGATTCATTCATTCATTCAGAAAACGTTATTAGAGTCCTGAAGCCCGGTCTTTTCAGACCGAGGCGGGCCGCGTCCACGTCGGCACCGTCAGGCCGAGGCTTATGGCGACATTGTGGACCATCTGGACAGCCGGTAGTTGATCTTGATAAGAAGAGCTTGACATCATCTTGTGCCAGTAAAGCCATTTTTCTTCGGGGTCGGCGAGAGTCGCGGGAGAGCCCGCCAGCATGTGTCTGATGTCAATGATACCATCGCACACGTTACATTCTTTCCTAATTTCTCTTTCGGGGTGAATTTTATTTATGAAGTACGGAGTTGGGTACGTCCCGGTTTGCAGTAAACGTAGCGTGACTGCCTGAGCCCTGTTCAACTTTACGTGTGGCAGTGGAAATTTCCTACGCCCCAAGTAGTAGTATTTAGTGATGTCGTTGTAAGTTAGTAAATGATCTTTATGCTCCCCGAAATGGTAGTGGGCGTCGGTTCGGTTCTGACCGGCACGGCAAGCAAGTCCTCGTGCCAGGTCGTTCGTCACCTCGCTGAGGTTGAGCCGAGTCTCGTCCGCTTGTCCAATATGTGCAGAAAACCATCGGATTTCAGTTTTGATAGTTTCGACCTTGTCGATAATTTTAGCCGCAGTCCCAGCGACATAGCCTTTGTCAAAGCTCTTAATTGCTGCTTTGGAATCGCTATAAATGAAAGACCATTTACAGTTCCTGATGGCTAGAGCAATCGCGGCTTGCTCCGCCACGAGATAGGTTCGTGAGTAATCGACAATTAGTTGAAAACAAAGTCTACTTTACTAACGCGGGACGAACTCTGAGAGCGTTGCGGCAAAGTGCGCTGAATGTCTCATGCCGTTTTTATAACAGATGTATTTTTTCTTATTATAATTATACATATATATATATATATATATATATATATATATATATATATATATATATATATATATTAATTTAGGGCTCGACGTAACAAACCGATAACGTCCACCCGTCGTCATTGGCTCGACCGTTGCGCCGATACGTCACTTCCGAGAATGGAGCAGTCACGCAGTTTGAATGATTGAATACAGGACCGAACGAAAAACAATCGCAGTGCGTGCTGTTGGTCGATCAACCACACTTTGGTTGACGAGCTCTAGTGCTAAGTGTCACACGGGTTCATTCACCTTCAGACAACTCTCAGTGGCCGCATGTTCGTTCACAGTTCTGGTATGTACAGTTATTGGGCCAGCCGCAGTAGCAAACGATAGACGCGATTGACTCGTTACGGCTTCTTCGCTTCGAAGCGAGCGGTGTCCACGCGGCGCGGAGGAACCGAAGAGAAGCTCTCAGTCGTAACTATTTATACAGCTTCATCGACGCTGCCAGTGCGCTTAAGCGAGGCCAACGCGGCGCACACGACCGATACGGCCGTGCGCCATAAATAGATTCATTCCTCGAACGGCCCGGAAAGCACAATAATAATCCCCCTGTATTCGCATTCGACTATGTTGCGTTAACCAAGTACGCGTTTACGATGATGAAAGCGACGCCACGTGTTGCGCTCATAATATTTAAAAGGTGGACTTTCTTTCTCTCGCCCCCTTTGTCCTGTACCTTCAGAGCACACACACGCACAGAAAAAAAAAAAAACACAACTATTTGTCTATTTGTGAACAGCGTTCGAAGTACATACATCTTCGAACCAAGTATATTCGTGTAGGCGAGAAATTCAGAAAATGCACTGCCAATCAAACGAAAAGAAAAAAACAACAACCTATATCATCTTCACGAAGCCGCCGCTTCACCGTTTCCGTTCCCATGGAATTGCGTAGCTCTCAGTGAATTGCTCCTGCTATTCCAGTGGAAAGAGTGCGGAGTTGGCCAACCTATAGATGCACGATATGCCTTCCGGGCCCTGAACTCACAATTCCTTCATTCCTTTACACCTGCCGTCCATCCCTCTATTACCCTGTGTCAGAGGTGTGAGGACCGAACACCGTAGGTCATATAATCGTATCAAGTGAATTGAATTGAACTGAATTGAATACATAGGTACATAGACACAAACATAGATAACGCCAGAAAAGGCGGTGGCGTACATCATGTTCTTCAAATTTTTCCTTCTTAAACAGCTTGGCTAACATTAGCTGGAGCACCCAGTATCTAAATATATGCATATAGTTTAGAAACAAGGAGCACACATACTAAAAAGGCATGTTTACTTGCTTAAGTTTCGACCATGGCACGGCCTTCGTTAAGAGGAGGAGGAAAAGAGAAAAGCAGAGGGCAGGGAGGTTAACCAGAATAACGTCCGGTTGGCTACCCTACACCGGGGGAATGGGAAAGGGGAAAACAAAGATGACAGGGAGAGAGAGGAGGGAAGGAAAAAAGGAAATTGCGGTGAGTTCGCTGACGCGTGTGGTCTTACAGAAATTGCATGAATAGTCACAGATAGTCGCACAAGCCCGTCGTGGTTAAGAACCAAAAAAGCGCCTTCACCGCTTTATGGGCCGACGAGCGATGGGGGCGGTGTTCCAGCAGCACCTGTACAGAAAGCGGCCGATTGTCCAGTTTTTAGAGAGCGTTGGCAAGTTCTTGTCTTTCTTAGGCATATCGTGGACAGTGGCACAGCAGATGGTCGATATTTTCTTCGGTGCCGCAACCCTCGCATGCTGCACTGTCAGTCACTCCAATTAATGTAGCCTTTGTAGGAGTTGCCTTTGTGAAGGCAACTCCTAACCAAAGGCGACAGAGAAGCGTAGCTTCACATCGAAGAAGTCCGAGTGGAGGTCGGAGTTGCAGGGAGGGGTTTAATCGATGCAGTCGTGTAAGTCGTAAGTTTGGCGAGTTCCACTCGGTCAGTGTGAGACTGCGTGCCAGGTGTCGAAGCTGCCTTGCGGTGTCTGTCCTCGAAAGAGGAATTGGAACGCTGTGCTCTTCTCAATGTGCTGTGCGAGCAGCGTTATCGGCGGAATCATTGCCACTGATTCCACAATGGCCAGGTACCCATTGAAAAACGACCTCGTGACCTTTTTGTTGGACGTGATGGTAAAGTTTCACGATTTCGTATGTCAATTGGTCATGGAATCCGTGTCGGAGCACTGACTGCGTGCACTGCGATGCCGGTTTTGAATCACAGAACACAGCCCATTTTCTAGGTCTTTCAGAATCAATGAATTCCAGTGCTCCACGCAGGGTCGTTAGTTCTGCCGCCGTTGAGGTCGTGACATGCGATGTCTTGAACCGCAGTGTCATTCCTCGCGTTGGTATAACCACGGCACCACCAGAACTGCACGACGTAGTCGATCCATCGGTATAGATGTGCACGTGGTTGCTGTACTTTTCATGCAGAAGAAGTAAGCTCAGCTGTTTTAGAGCAGGGGCCGGTAGATCTGTCTTCTTCTGTAGTCCCAGAATCATTATATGTACTTGTGGACGGCTCAAACACCACGGAGGAAACGCTGGCTTGGCAGCAGGTGCGTACCCTGAATTAAACGACGCACGATGTGCACTGACAATACCGCTAAATGTCGAGCAGGACCTTGCATCAGTGAGGCTAGCCAAGTGGTGGGAAGGGGTCCTAGCATAACGCCTGAGGTTCATACGCATTGTCTTAACGGTAATGTGCGTCGTGATTGGGTAATCCTGCGAAAGGGCAATGGTTTCAGCCGTTGATGCACTGCGTGGTAAGTCAAGACATATCTTAAGGGCTTGGGCTTGAATACTCTGAATCGAACGCAGGTTAGTCTTGTAGGTGTTGGATATTGCAGGCAGGCTGTATCGCAGGAATCCAACGAACAACGCCATGTACAGCTGTAACATAGCGTGTGTAGATACTCCCCAACGTTTTCCTGCAAGGAACCTGAACAGGTGGCAGATAGCAGTCAGCCGCTTTATCACGTAATTCACGTGAAAATTCAATTATTCAAATTCATTTATGACTCCCAAGAACCTGTGACTTCTGCTGTATGGTATAAGTTGCCCGTTAATAGATACGCAGTAAGCAGACATTTGCTTCCTCGTGAATGCCACCATTGCGCAATTCCCGCATGAAATTTCAAGTCATTGTTCACGAAGGTAGCAAGATGTCATTGTGGCTGCCTTCTGGAGCCGAGCGCGAAGCTGAAGTCGTGTCACACCTGATGCCCAAATGCAGATGTCGTCCGCATAGATGGAAAGTCGTACGGTGCTTGGCAGGTTGTCAACTAATCCACTGAGGGTGAGATTCAAAAGAGTCGGGCTAAGCACTCCACCTTGTGGGACTCCTCGGCTACCGTAATGCTCGGATGTCGGCTCATTTTCTGTGTGCACGTAGAATGGTCTCCACTGTAAGTAGTTGCACACCCACATATATATCTTACCACGAAGTCCGACGGCTTCTAACGTGCTAAGGATGGCTTCATGGGTGAAATTATCATAAGCCCCTTTAACGCCTAGAAACAGAGCAGCAGATAGTCGTTTACAGGCCGTTTGGTGCTGGAGAAATGTTACCAAGACAACAATGTTGTCTGTTGACGAACGGTCACGCCTGAATCCGGCTATAGCATCTGGGCAGATTTCATAGAACTCTAAGTACCATTCCAGACGTGTTAAAATCATTTTTTCCATTGTTTTTCCGACACAGCTGCTGGCAAGTGTGATCGGACGGTATGAGGAAATGTCCAAAGGCGACTTGCCAGCTTTGAGAATTGGAATGAGGCGAGTTGACTTCCATTCTTGCGGAATCGTACCCGTCTGCCAGGAGTCGTTGTACAGGAGCAAGAGCGCCTTCCGAGCTTGGTCTCCTAGGTTACACAGGGCACGGTATGTAATGCTGTCAGGTCCTGGCGCTGAAGAACGCCTGCACAAAGCCAGCTCAGCTTCTAGTTCTTCCATAAAAAAATGGTATTCGATGCGGGGATCGCGTAAGAACAGTGGGTGGTCGAGCGTTCCCGTACCCGTTCCGTCGGAATTTGCTTCGCCAGCAATCTTTCTGCAGAAAGATTCAGCGACGTCAATATCTATACATTGTAGATGGAGTGCCAGAGATTTAAACGGGTGGCACTGACCAAAGGTTGTGCGAAGGCCACGAACAGTCCTCCATATAAGCGACAAAGGTTTTCGCGGATCCAGGGACTCGCAAAAGGATACCCATTGTCACGATGCCAGCTTGCTCATGTGAGGCTGTATTTTATTTTGTGTTCGTCTAGCCAATCTCAAATCATGATTGGACTTCGTGCATCCATATCTTCGCTCCGCACGACGGCGAATTGCTCGATGTTTCGCTCGTTCGATGTCGAAATCGATGCGGGAAGAACTCTTCGAAAGCGAATGCGTGGTTGTTTGTATGGCATCCTTTACCGCACCCTGTAGGTTATAGGAGGTGCCTTCACGACAACAGTCTTCCATGATTATTTTGTATTTAGGCCAATCGGTGCACTGGATGGTTCTGGAGGACTTGGAGCTAGTCAAACCTTCGATCTTCAAATAGGTTGGGATGTGGTCGCTACACCGCGTTTCTAAATCCGAAAACCAGTGCACTCTTCTCGAAAGCGAACGTGAAACGAAGGTAAGGTCCAAGCAGCTACTACACGCTGATCCACGCAGATAAGTAGGGCTTCCATCATTTGACAGGCCAAATTCGCTTTCAGAGGCAAAGGACCACCAACGTACTCCTGTACAGTTCACGTTGGAGCTTCCCCATAGGTAATGATGGGCGTTAAAGTCGCCAGTGATCACCCACGGCTGTGCCATAGCCTGCATGTAAGCATGCCTTCTTCGTATGTGTGCTCATTGCTCATTCTTTCAAAACTACGTGCATACGGGACCTACAGTATATATATATATATATATATATATATATATATATATATATATATATATATATATATATATATATATATATATATATATATATATATATATATATATGTCTCCAATCCGGCAGCTTTGATGCCTTCAGGTAGCATGTGTGGGTTTATAGACCAGTTGCCTTTAGCCAACAGGTTCACCTAGACGTGACGCCTGCAGCAGAACGGATGCACCCGCCGCCAAGGCCGTGGTGTGTGGCGCTGGCTAACACTCCCAAGTTTTGTTCTAGTAGATGGATGCCCTAGAAAGTGGATGTGGAAACGGCGCCGCGGTAGCTCAATTGACAAGAGCATCGCACGCGTCATGCCAAGACGTGGGTTCGGGCCCCACCTGCGGCCAGTTGTTTCTTCATCAACTTTCATTTCACTTGGTTATCATATCTTTAGTTCAATTAAGGACTGCAGATAATTTCCCCTACGCCGTCCTTGGTGTCATTGTTTGTTGGCTTCTTATAAGCGAGAGAAGAAGGGAAACGGATGGGCTCGATTTTTTAAAGTGAAGCTTTCTTTGCCTCTTCCTTCGACTTTCCCACTGCTGCTGCTGCTGCTGTCGCGCACACCGCGTCGGGGGGTGGTTCAGAGCGTGTTCGGACCTTTTCATCGAGTGAGGAGGAAAGGGCGCGCGGCGAACCTTTCCTCCTCTCCGGCTTGGGCGATCCGGCGCGGAGCTGCTTGAAAGTATTGCTGTCGCGTGCTGCGGAACAATTTCGGAATGTTTTAGATCGTACTTTGTGAAATTTATGCCATGTCCGTTCATATAAGGTCGTCAGGGAAGCCATTCGGTGCACCACTAACTACAGTACGCGGAAATATCTCTTGGGGGCGCAAACATGTGACGCGCATTATCAGACGCGGTGTGTGTATGTGTTGTGATCTATTTTGCTTATATCGGTTTTATTTCAACAACAACAACAAAACCGGCGTCTCTCTATTACGAGCATTACATGGTAAATGAGCTCACTGTCTGATCGCTTGGCGTAGGGAGTAAAACATAAAACATAAGAGCGCATGCTCGCGCACGGCCAACCTAAGGCAACCACGGCACATCTAAGCGGCACGCGCTATCAAATATTTGTGATACACCGGCATCGTTCTCACGCATTTCAAGTCTAGTAGGCTTGAAATCACTATATGTCTACGCTAGCCTTCCTGCATGAGGCCGATGACGCTGCTCAACACTGTGATCACTGCGGTTGGTGAACCAGCACGATACATACCGTATTTACTCGATTCTAAGCACCCCCTTTTTTTCACGATCGCGATGCCCAAAGTGAGGGGGGGTGCTTAGATTCGAAAAATCTAGAATGACCCCCCCTCCCTCTTTTCGCTGCGACATCACGACGAGACGGGTGCGAGAAATTAGATTTTTATTTTGCAAACATTCAAAAGAAAAATCGGTGCAGAGTGTGTAGGATGCTCAGTCACTATCACTGCCACTCGAGTTCGTCGCACCGCTTGAACCACCGCTCTCGGTATCCCACAGCAGGTCGTCTTCCGTTCCGTCGAAGTGGTTTGTGATCGAGCCCTTCTTAAATGATTTGACCACAGCGTCCACTTGGACCCGCTTCCAAGGGTCCGAAATCCACTTTGCGATGGCTGATGGGTACGCTTTCTGTAGCTTTCGCCGTACAGCCGTACAGTCCGGCTTTACGGTGTACTCGCGCCGTGGACGCCGTGCCACCTCGGGACTCCGACAGCTCCCGCTCGATGACAGAGTGAGCAAGCGCGCTTGGCGGCCTTGGCTACGCGCTCTTCCTAACAAATAGGGGGGGGGGGGGGGGGTGCTTAGATTCGCATGCAAACTTTTTTCACAATTTTCTCGCGAGAATAGAGGGGGGGGGGGGGGTGCTTAGAATCGGGTGGTGCTTAGAATCGCGAAAATACGGTGTATAAGCTGTGTGCTTCGGCATTGCCTATTTTGACCTGTATACAGCCATAACATAACGTGACTGCGCACGAGCGCAGTCACGTGGTTTTAGTTCACGTGTCGACGGCTTTCTTTAAACGCCGGAAAAAAATCGCCGTGCAGCATGTACGTTGCCAAAAAGAATTGAATCGCTCGTTTTGAAATGCTCTATACAACGTAACGAAACGCACTTTGCCCTAAAGCGAATATTTAAAGAAAGTGCATAATTAATCTTAGCTAAGCAAACTAATTAAGCGCAATATAGAAAATATCCCAAGGAGCGCCACATGACTGCAAACCATATGCCCTTGGTTTCATTCAGTTGCGGTTAAGCACTTCTGTTTAAATCCTTGATTCAAGTTACGTGAAACACCCTATATACTCCGACGCAGGTCGGTCCCGCGGCCTGAACGTCAGTGAAGTCCTCTTATTTTTCCTACGTGCCATATATATATATATATATATATATATATATATATATATATATATATATATATATATATATATATATATATATATATGTGTGTGTGTGTGTGTGTGTGTGTGTGTGTGTGTGTGTGTGTGTGTGTGTGTGTGTGTGTGTGTGTGTGTAGCTTCGGTAACGACGGCTTAAACTATAATTGAACTAATAATAATAAGAAAAAAAACATGATACGAAAGATTACTATTCCGGGCTGCGGCCCTGAAATAGTTACGCTTTACGCAGGGGTGCTTCCTCAATTTTTGTTTGGTTGAGAATCTTCGGAGCGGAGCAGGGTAACTTTGACACGCCGGTCTTGCGGATCCTCGCTATATTTGAGCGCCTTCGGGGAGGAAATTGGCTTCCAAGCAACGTGTAAGTGCAACATGCAAATGCAACGTGCAAATGCAACGTGCAAGTGCAACGCGTACGTGCAACGTCACACAGGGGGAGACGGGCAGCAAGTGGTCGGTGTGAGCTCGGCAATAGCACACCTCGAAGAGAGTCGCGAGAACTTCTTGCGCAAGAGGCACCGGCTGGTATTGGATTGGGTTTAACATTATACGAAGGAACACGGTCTGCAACGAAATGCGCGGCCTCCACGTGGGCGGGTGTCCGCGACCTCGTGCCTTCAGTGAACCTGTGGACGCGGGGAACAATGGGAAGACGCGGCTCCCAATAGTCTCGGAGCGGGACTTGTGTAGCAGGGAGGCGCATTAAGAGAGAAGCAGTGCGCCGGCCACGATCCAGCGAACTTCCTCCGCACGCAAGCCCATCTGTGCGCGTTGACGTAAGCGGCGTCAAACGTGCGGTTCAGTTTCGCGCTGCAGACACTGCTGCCACCGGAACGGATGTGCAGCGGGGCGCGTGTATAAATAGTCGCGGTCAGAGAAACCTGTTGCTTACAGAAGGTGCAGCATCAGCGACGTCTGGCGTACGCGTCAGGGTTTGTTGAGAGGCTGAAATCGTGCGAGTCGAGCGAGGAACGGCGTTTATTATTTTATGCGCCCGTCTCGCGTCAGTCTGATTAGGAGAATTATAGCGCATTCCTCGCGGATGCGGCAGTTGCTTAATCTAAATTATTGAAACGATGAATGTGAAGTTACAAAAAAAAAGAAAGAAACGGCGGCGAAGCATAACGGCCAAAAAAGGCGCAATGTTTCGGGCTCGTATTCGCAAAACTTCAATTGAGTAAACGATGCCACGAACAATTAACTAGACCCAACTAGACGCAGTCCAATATAACGCCAGGGCAAGCGCGGATACGGGAAACTTGAGGGAGTCATCGCCCCCCGCGCGTGTTTTTTCTTTAACCGAGCCTCCTGACGCTTCTGCTATCGCAGAAGCTCTATGTTTACCGATTCAAGCTGGAATATCTGTCGAAGTTTCCCTTTAACACGCGTAGCAGCCAAGTCTCCCACGGCCCGTATTTCGTGACGTTCCATTTCGTTTTTATTTTTCGTACCACGCGCCGCTGCGCCGAGTGATCAATGCAGCAGCGGTATGACGGCGGCGACTCCGAGACCAAGTAGTTACGGAGGGACGGGGAAAACAACGTCCCCGCGCCTTTGTTTCAGCGCCGGAACTAAGCGACGTCGTTGGCCTCCTCGCCGCGGCATTGCGTCAGACGCTGCGCTGACAGACGCTGACGGCGGCAACCAGTCGACGACGGATGGCTGCTCTTCAACGCGTTTATGACGGGTCTCGAGAACGCAGCCTTCGTGCGACGGGTCTGCCGAACGTGCGGCATGCCAGTCAAAAACCACGGGTCGGTACAATGTGGCGATGCCTTTCCTTCGGCTACGTTCGTCATCCGTGACTCGCGACAACACATAGTTGGCGATAACTTATGCGGACCGCCTGCCGCGGAACTCTTGGCGAAGCGTGGAAGCTGAAAATAGCTGGAATAGTTAACGTTATCCTGGCTGCGAATTCGCTGTCCAAAGAGCGAGAAATTATATTTCTCACCGCTCTATGCAAATATCGGTACTACTGTTTATACATTTGAGAGAAATGAAACTACTTTTAAATCACTTTTCAATTGACACGTACGTATGCTTTATTCTGCGGATGCCGACGAACATTTGTCCTTTGGTTAACGTCCTTCTAAGCTTTTTTTTTTCTCATTCTTGCGCACAACTGCTAACTGTTACTGCTTACTTTCCTTCTTCGTTTTTTTTTTTGTGCCCTTCATCACAAAACACTTTCGGTGAAGAAAGTTCCCACCTTCTTTTCTTATTTAACGAATAAAAGATAGCATACTTCTTTGCATGGTGCTATACCATTCACAAGAGGCGCTTAATGAGTAGGAGGAGGAGGAAACAGAAAAGTAGAAGGCAGGGAAGTTAAGCAGAATAACGTCAGGAGGAGGAAAAACATTTATTAAAGAAAGAAAGGACAAGCAGGTGTCTTTCTGCTAGTGCGGGAGGCGCCCTTAGTCCAGGGCTCCTGCGGCTCTTGCTGTCTCCCTGGCCCGCCGCACCAGTTGTTACTGGTTACGAGGGTCCGAACTAGTTATTGTTTAAAGAAATTACAGTGCCTCAAAGTAACAAATTATGCAACTGAATTGTTGCTGTGTGGCATGCCGGAAGCATTAGGTCCTCGAAAGCCGTGCGCTCGTTGGAATCTCGCCTTGTCGATACGCTTGATCGTCGGGATAATCGAGCAGCCCTTCGCATTCCAGTTATCGGTTTCTATATACTTAACGAGCTGCTCCCGTCGCCGCAACTGAACCTTGGAAGAGCCATTTCCTGGAGACAATTGCCCATTTTCTTTTTTTGCATGCCAAAGCCAAGATTGTTATGATGCACGCCGCGGTAGCCGACTCCGGCAGGGTTCTTTTAAGGTGCACCCAATGCACAACACGCGGGCGTTCTTGCATTTCGCCCCCATCGAAACGGGGCGTAAATCAGCTTCACTGACGTTCCGCAAAGTCTACCCTTCCGCATGCTTCTCCGTGTTTTACTGTGTGTTTCTTTTTTGTGCTCAACCCTTATAAAAAAGATATGCAGATCCAACACACATGCTGGAATCTACGTGAAGCGAAGCTTTAGTAAAGCAGTTAATTAACTGCTTTACAACTAACGGCGATGGGTACAAGTTTGTTTACTTTCACCACATGCAACGTGCAACCGCATAGAATGTTTATGGTTACCCGCCACAAAGGTTACAATTTTATTGCCATGCAATCTTTAAGTTTCCGCGCTGCATCGCTCACAGGCTATGCCGAAACGCAAACTCCAATACAGTTGGATGCACAGCGTGAGACGTAGACGCCATAATGTCCCGAGGACGAACGCGATGCGTGAAGCTTGTCGAGGGGAATAATGGTGATAACGGGTGTGTTCACAGAAAGGTACGACACGTATCAAGCAACACGTAGGCATTCAATGCTTCTTGCGTCACAGTTGGACATACAATTTCTGGAGCACTGACCAAGATCGGGCGCCTTCGCAGTGGCACATATGTTTTTTTACTAAACGGCTAAACTTTCAAGTTTCAAGTTTATTTTCTCCAAGGTTAGCACAAATTGTGTGCAAACACTGTATGGCCCCTTAGCCAAAGGCTAGTAGCGGGGCCATTTACAAATATATAATTGTAAACCAAGGAAAGTAAAGTAAATCAAAGAATCCGCGAAATATAATTAAGCATTCCATCAACAAATCGGCGTGCTTTAGAGATGCCTGAGGGGTGACGTTATATGTTTAGGTTTTATGTAGGAGGTTATTATTATTTGTTGCGCTCAACAGAGGTGCGCATACTGGTCAGCATATAACGGGTTCTACACGTTCTACACGTTTTTGTTTTCTTTTGTTGTTTTTCGCTGGACTGAATATTTAAAAATTGCCGGTAGCAGATAGCATAATTCTAGCAGTTGATCTAAATTACTCAGTGAGGTGGTCATTACTGATACGAGAAAACAAAAAAGCTTCATTGAATAATTATCATAATTACGATAGCAATGTTCTCAATTAATTTATTTACGGCACATATTTCAAACTACGGATTGTAGCTGGTGAGCAAGCAAGGAATATCCGTTTGGAACGAATTCTCAAGGCTACGGCAGTTTTGATATATTAATTTTCAAGGTGTCCCATGAAATGCATCGGCGTTCTCCTAAAGAAGTAAGCGAAACAAGAGCGCACTCTTAATGCAAATTTGGCGGCGCAATCTTGAAACCAACGCCAGAATTTGTTCTAAGTCGATATGCCTTGCATACTCACTATAGTTACAAATTGTAGACTGAAATATTTAAGAAAGGGAAAATTAGACATCCACCCAATCGTAGCAACTACTACAAGGGAAACCCATACGGGTTCCTCCAAAGAAAAGCCTCGCAGTTGAAGAAAACTTCGTCCTGGTCCGGAATTTGATGGGTTTCCTTTGTCGCAATTGCTACGATTGGGTGGATGTCTCATTTTCCATTTATTAATTACTTCTCTCCACATTGCGGGTTTCTGCACAACTATTACGTTAGATTCAAATATGTGCCGTAATTACTATAAAGTTAATTATTGAAATGTTTTTAATTAGTCGGCTGCGCATTTTTATTTCTCGTGGAAGTAATGTCAGACTATTCGAGTCTGACAATGATCAAAGTTGAGCTACCTGCCACAGGAGGTCTTTAAAAATTCGATGCAGCTAAAAAAAAATCTTTATACATAAGCCACACATCACCGGTCGTTTCATTCCGGGAACATATAACCTTTGCATATACATATCCACAAATATAGCCGCCGAGATAGCGACTGACCCAACAGCAGCCATGCAGCGAATTTAAATCCGGGAGAGCGGGCAAAGAAGGCTTCGCTTTAAAAACTACCCCATAATATGCACCTGCCGTCCTTGCAGGTATACGCTACGTGGCTGGCGCCAACATTTGCAGCAAGTGAAAATTCTACGACAAATTCGCTAATTACCTAAATATACCAATTAACTTTTAATTACTAATTTTAGGCCACACGTTGAAATTGCGAAATTGAAGCCCAGAAGTAGAGCAGTTATGATTGCTCAGCAGAGAGCCTGCGGTTGTCTCTGCGGCGAGACGTGAAGAAGCTAAGCACTTTTAAATAAAAGCTTCGCACATATGCGCTTCTTTCTTTCATTCTTTATTTTTGCATTTATTTATATGAGCCGCTTAGTGGTGCTACCCAGTGTTGATTAATTTTTACTTTCTAGAAGAAACGAGGAAGTGATGTTATAGACGTTTAGACTGACATAACAAAGCAATTGAAAAACTGGACGCCGAAGTTGCGGCGTTGGGAATAACTACGATTGCTGTATGTGCGGTTGAAACGAGAGCAAGGAAAATTTCCATGAACACAGCCTGTCTCCGAGACAACATACGTGCCCCCCATGTCGTAAATGACCAAACCTGACGGCTAAATGTGCTCTGACATGCGATAAGCTGTATAGTCGATTCGGCTACCATGCATGCACGAATCAGTTGTATTTGCATGCTGCAGAATGAATTAAGACCGTGTACCGTCGTGTACGTTGAAAGTACCAGTCTATAACGAAGTCTGTCGCTTGACTGTCGCACACTTGAATTCATCGAGCATTAGTTAGGAGCTGTAGAAGTAGCGTCCCCCCACCGTATCCTCCCTCAGAAAAAAAAATTAAATTATGGGGCTTTACGTGCCAAAACCACTTTCTGATTATGAGGCACGCCGTAGTGGAGGACTCCGGAAATTTCGACCACCTGGGGTTCTTTAACGTGCACCTAAATCTAAGTACACGGGTGTTTTCGCATTTCGCCCGCATCGAAATGCGGCCGCCGTGGCCGGAATTCGATCCCGCGACCTCGTGCTCAACAGCCCAACACCATAGCCACTGAGCAACCACGGCGGGTCCTCAGAAAAGCACACTTGGCTGTGTGCTTTTGTGTCGGCGTATGATAATGTGTTGTTCACTTACACAAATTTATGCAAACCTGCAATGTTTATGCTTGTTTTTTTTTTATCTGTATCCCCCCCCCCCAGCTGTTATGCCTGCATGGGCGCTGTGGGTACTAAATAAATAAAATAAATAAGCGGTTCTCTGCACCCAAGAAACCCAAAACATTTTGTATACATTTTGGGTTCTTTTGTACGCCTGGCCGATGATGCTCTCCAACTTTGGGTCCCCTTCCTTCTAAAACCTTCCAACTTATTTCCTATGTTGGTTTAAAAGACAGGCGTCATTCTTTTTATACCACAGTTTCTTGGGCCAAATTCACAAAACCTTTCGTTTATCAAGACGTTTTTGTCAATTTACGGACCATTGTTTTTAACGTGCAGTTTATTGTAAATGTTTGTTAAAATTTATATACGTCTTTATTAGTTAGAACCATTTTCAATTTTTATACTAAAGGAAAAAGATCGAAAGATGGCGAGTCGGGCTATATTTAGTCGATACAGCAAGAACCTAGAAATGCAATAGCCGACGCTCACAAAAAAAAGAAGTGGGTACACACATCCGCACACAGGAGGAGCACTGTCATGTAGCGTTGTGTTCCTTCTTCACCTTTTAGTGTGCGTCTGTCGTTACGCTTCTAAAGTCATGGCATGAGCGGGCTCGAATTCACTATGTTTTTCCTTCGTAGGAACCGTTTCGTAAGAACCACCTTCGATAATAATACATTTTCGCTATTACCATTACACTGCCTGGTGTTCTTGCGGACAATATCTCACGAACAGCTTCTCGCAAATAGCGAACACGAAATGCTTCGTGGATGCGTGCTCCGCCTTTTCCGTTCCAGTGTTGTGATGGGCTTTTAGCTTCATCAAAGTAGCTTACTGCTACCATATGCAATAACATTATCACTGCCGGGTATACTATAATGCGCTTTTCTATGGGAATTCTTGTTGACTGGATGAATTAGTTGCGTGACGTGTTTACCTGATTCATCGACCTTAAGATAAAAATAAAATAAAAAAACGGGGGGGGGGGGGGGGGGGGAATGGGGCATTTCCTCTTTTCTATAGACAATGGAACATAACGCTGCGTAATTTGCTTGCATAATAAGCGTGCACTGCAATAGCATCTATCTATAGTGATAGATTATTAGTATACTTCCACTGTCTGAACCAATTTACCCTTCGGAAGCTGTTCTCATCAAGGCCCGCAATCTCGGTCACCTCCTTTTCTGCACTTACACTACACCCAACGACGCTGTTCAACACTACCTTGAGAATAGACCGGGTAAACTGGCACGTTAGGGAAATGACCCCAAACGCACTCCTTACTCACGGCGAATATCCCCTTCTCGATATTTTTCAAGTTCGCTCGAACACCCCGCCCTCCCCTACACCTGGGAGAGCTGGACTGTTCCATCGCGGGAGCCGCACTTCTCCGAGGGCGCGTCAACGGGTCCAGGCACCTGGACCTGGCACCTGGCAACGGGTCCAGACACGTCTGAACTGCCGGTGCGCTTTCGCAGCAGAGCGCACTTTCTGCCGCCGCTGAAGGCACAGCTTGCGCTCGCAGCCCCGTCTCATACCTGGCTCCCAGACAGACATGTATAGCGCGCCAGCTAAAGAACGGCCGCCCGTATGTGTACGGGACACTCTTAGAGAAAGGGGGGACTTGGTTGCAATGAACGGCTACACGCCTGGCACACGCATCGTCCGTAGAGTCGGGAAACACAATGGCCGACTGTCGCGCCTGACATATATATACCAGCGACAGCACAACCCAAGATGTATGGGCAGGGATGTGCGGGTGCCCGGCGAGTGCGCAGTAAGGTGCGGCGAAGGTCGGTTTTCTTCGTTGCTCGCATATGTCGAGCTCAAGAGATGCACCATGCGTTAACACGATCGTAAACACGGGCAGGCTCTGCTGCCCTGAATGTAGGTTAAAGTATATATGCCGGTGCGGCGCTGTATGCCAGCGCATTGGCGACCTTCGCCCACGGGGTGGGGTGGGGGGGGGGGGGATACGACGGAGACCGTTCTGAGTTTCGCTCGATGGGCGCTTCCATATCGGGAACGCTGGGCTGGAATTAAAGCTGTTCGGTTGGTGAGCGCGGCTGCGCTGTCTTAAGAGACTGCATGCGGCATGCGCCATACTCGTTTACCGCAAGTCCCTCGAAACTCTGAACGCATAAAAAAAAAAAAAAACGCATTGGGCAGCGATTCCGTATATATGATGATGATTTATTCGCATCCCCTCCGAAACGAGGGCGGTGACAAGCAGTCACCTAGCCTGCTTGAGCCAATCAGGTGAGAAAATTGACCGCGACATGGGTACCAACGCTGACATGGGCGAAATGTAGCGGCTCTGGTTGTAAAAGATACGTGGCACGCTACGTGACCGCAGCCTGCATTAACGTGTGTAGTCGCCCAGCACAAATAAAGCGAACCAGGAGCATCAAGGGCAATCCAAGTCTACGCAATATGAGCACAAAAAACACAAACGCCGACCGTTAGTCGGCGGTTGTGTTGTCCGTCTCATTATTTTTGCGTCGCTCTTTTGTACGCTTGCTTTTTGCTTATCACGAGCCCGACCAATCGCACTCAAGAAAATTTTGGTAAAGACAACCTTCTCACTGTTCTTTACGCAAAGCAGCTCGATATATCGCAATAATGGCTATAAGGAAATAAAGAGTAAGAAAAATGACATCGTTAACGCGTGCTTGTTACACATTCGCAAGCGCTGTAACGCACTGCCTCGCTCACCCAATAAGCCGAACGGGTCAACAATTACCCATGTCCTTGTTTTTTTTCAGCCCGCTTCAACACACTAACTTAATCCATCTCTTTTACACACACACACACACACACACACACACACACACACACACACACACACACATATATATATATATATATATATATATATATATATATATATATATATATATATGCTCGAATGTCTTATGTTCCTACTACCGATCCTTGGACAATCCCCAGAGTGCACTTTGACACAGGACACCATCACAACCACAGCAACTACTACTGGTGATGTGTACACTCGCTGAAGCTGTCTCATGCGTCAGCCACGACGAAATGAAAATCATGCAAAGAACGTATATGCGGCTCCCTCGTAGACACCTTCTGTATATCAACGGCAAATGTGTACTGCACAGTGCCAACCGGGCTGACCATGGTTAAACTGCCGGCATTTTCTTCTCCGTCTTCCTACTCCTTCACCAACAACGACAATGATGCTGCGCAAAGATTCCACGGCGTCTAGCAAGCTCGGGAGTAATGGGACAGTTCTACAATAATTAAATGATCTTCATTATTGGCTCCAGCAGCGACACACTCTCTTAGTTACCGAGATTGACCGGTCAACTTGATTAATAACAGGCGGAAAGAAATCGAATAGCAGGTCTTCTTGAATTATACCGGCGCATATATCACAAGTAACTCTCGTTCACACATGTATTCCAAAACAAAAAAGAAAAAGCCATGCGGTGAGCACAACGTCTGAGCAAGCGGTCGACATGCTTCAGCCAGACGCGAACTGCAGCCACCGGACGTCGGTCGATGCCGTGCGTGCGGTCCGTGCTCGCGCGCTACACAGAAAGCGCGCGACATTCGTGGCCATCAGTGAGAACCAGACCGAGGTCACGACGCAGTTACGGCATCAACCACCCCAGGGCCGCAAGCCAAAGAGCATCTCTGGCGGCGACGTCAAGCTCGCCCGTCGCGACAGCATCCCGACCGCACCCGAGTCGCCACTTACATTGCTTTAAGGGGCTGGCGGCGTGGCAGCCTGGGTCAAGGGCGCGCACTCTGCTTGTCGTAGCGAGGGACGGCTGCGACGACGCAAGATCGCACAGGCGGAGAAGGCTCGCTCGCCCCCAGCTTGGCTGCTGACGCTAGCGAGCGCCCTCTCGGCGCATCCGGCGCGGCGTTGACGTCGGCTTACCGCTACGCGTGTACGTACGCACGACGCGACGAAGGCGATGTCGAGGTCTCTCTGCGGCCGCGCCAGGCATCCGCCTATTGTTGTCGGCGAGCGCGCGCGAGGCGGTCACTCGCTTAGCGCGCGCCGGCAGGAAGCGCAAGTCCGGAAGCCCCGCTGCGTACACTTTGAAGGCTTGTGAGCAGTGGCGCACCTACTATTTCTCGAGGAGGGCAAACCGCAAAACGATCTGATCTCTCTCTCTCTCCCCTATCTCTCTCTCTCTCTCTCTCTCTCTCTCTCTCTCTATATATATATATATATATATATATATATATATATATATATATATATATTAAAAATTATTTTAATTTGAATTTAATTCTTCCAACTATATGTAAAATCTCAAGATGATGCATGGACAAAAGGCTATGAGTGCCGTAAGCGACCGCTTTCAAAATTGGGGGGGGGGGGGGCAAGTACCCCCTCGCCGGCGGATTACGACGCACGCGAGATGCGGGCTCTCGTTAGGATGCGTGAACACGAGCGGCGCGTACTTAACCGCGCTTCATTGTGTGTGTCGCGTTGTGCGCATTTGAACACTCGTGTGAGTGTACCTTTTGCAAAAGCTACAACTCAACGTATAAACCCTTCAGTGTTTTCACGCACGAATTTCCTTTTATGTAGCCACCGCACAACATGATATAAGCAGCACAGAGACAGAATTCGTAGCAGGAACTATCTAAAGTGGGGAACTTTTTGGAGGATGAAATCCCACGAATTATAACCAACGTTATTTGCTGCAGACTTAACCATCCCGCATTTGCCCCTGTGCTGTTGGAGACGCAGTATAAACGAGGGATCCTTATGAATTTTGCCCACCCGATGTCTTGCAATTATGACCGCATGAATCTCGCTACGGGTGTACTTATACGCCGGTAGCCTCCACCGATATGCAACCACTGAAGAACAATAGAACCTGGTGAGAACTTGTTCTCAGCATATAGGCGGATGTCATACCCTCTAAGTCACCGCGGCAGGTAGAAGAAATATGCGCAGTGCGCTTTCAAGATAGCGTGGTCGAACGACACATCAGTCTACGACTACAAATGGTGGGTTTATCAGGTGGCGAAAATTCATTGGGGCTCCTCTACTCAAAATTCTGAGAAATCATTGAACAAACAGTGTGAAGCACATAAGTCATTCGTCCTCTTAGAGGCGGCGCTAAAGGATGATGACTATATTGTGCCGAACGCTCATTGGACGCAACTTGTCCAATCGGTTGAAGTACTCGGAGGTTTGAACTCCCGTTTGTATTTCGCACTGCGGACATCATCATCGTCGTCAAATAATTTTATTTTTTTCTGTTTCTTACAGATATGAAAAGGGGAGCTGCAGAAAAAGCTGCTATCAACAGCTTGACGAAGCGCAGTGCCTGCTCCATTTTCATGACAGCAGCAACAGCAGCTACAACACGAGCTGCTGCCTTGGTATACAAACAAATTGCAAACATACGGTTATACAAACGCATGTGATAGGCAGATAAACGAGGATACCCTGCATGTCACTTGTGCGACAAACTGAAGACGATGAGCAAAACGAGAACAAGGTGAAAGCGGGAGCCAACGTTTCGACAAGCGGACTTGTGTTTTTCAAAACGACATATGCTTTCCTCGGTACAGTATATATAACTGAAATACAGTTATTCATGAAATAAATGATACACAGCTGCTGAAAAACGAACAAACAAATAACAGGTACCGTATAAAATACAAACACTTTCTAGGCTCGATAGCTTTTGTGGATCGCACGGTAGGTACGCGTGAACTGCTCAAGATTGACGACGTGATACGAATTCAGCAGAGATGGAAGTGGAAATTTCAAGCGTTGTTCTGGCAAGTGTACGGAGCAAACCTCAGTGCACCTTATTCTATAATAATGTTTTTTTTTTTGTCGAGCTGGGCTAGGCTGCGTAGACAGTTCATATTTCTTCGGGTTGCTGATTTTTTAAATACAACACTTAGCCGATATTTATACATGCTTGTGTACGTATTTTGATTATTGCACTCTGCTTAAACAATTCTGCATTTAGTGCATCATAGAATAGATTAACTACTGCTCTAATGCATTTTTTTTTCTCCGGAGTGTGAGTCTGAGACGCTACCACTCAGCCATGAGTTCGATGGTTCAAACGGGACAAAAGCGCCTCTACTGAATGCGGTGTTGCCTTAGAAACGTGCCGTAGAAAGTTATACTGCGGTGTATATCGGTAATTATGAGCATGTAAATTACAGAAGTCGCAGCTAAACGAGTAGCGAAGTACGTTTCCGCTACATTTCTTCTGCGCTTGGCGCACACGCAGAGCCATCTTGCGGCAAACACAGAAGACCCCCTCCTCGCAATGTACGGCGCTGCCCCTACAGGTGGCGCGCCACTCGCCCGCTTCTCCCTTTCGTCTTGTCAAGAGCATGCCGAGCGAATGAGTGGGCGGTGCGAACGGGGTGCAATAACGCTATCGCGTTCCACTCTTGAAGGCGAAGCTCAAGCGTCCACCAATTTTTTTTTACACTGTACATATTTTTTAAAATATGTAAGACAGCTATTAGCGTGGCGAACGTGGCGTCTATTCAGACGAATTGTTTGGTGAGACGGACATACCTTGCCACTAATAACGCAAGTTTTGGAAGACCAATTAAATAAAGTTCGTTAATTTTTTTTTATTGGAACCTCGGGGGTGGCTGTTTATATAGTAAACTTGGAAGGAGTGGTATTTTAACGCATAGGCAATTTTTTATTGTGGAAAATGGCAAGCAATTCGAGATATCCACAACCAAATGCCAACGCTCCATCCATGCAATATCTAATCGGAGCGCGTGCCAAGAAGACGAAGTGCGCGACAAAGTTTGAATGATGACACTTCGCGGCAGCCACTGATAAGGCACGTCACGGCAGACGCTTGCCAGGCAAAAACGCGCCACATCGGTAGCCGCCGCGACGCGTTGTAATTCACGCATCCGTCACGCTTTTCGTCACGGGACGCGTTTCCGTCTGACGTGTTAGCGGCGCGCGCTTTCGTGCGCTCCCGGCGCACTGGGTTTCGATATTGCGTGGATTGAGCGTGGAAGTTTGACTGTCAATGTATTGACTTGGTGCGCCTTCGAAGATTAAAAAAAAAAGGTGGAAATGGATTAAAATATGAATATATGGCCTCGAAATAAAGTGATAGATAACATGTTAATATTAGACTCATCAAGTTTACGCCAATAGCGTGGCCCAGTATATATCCGCATCGCCTATACTCGGATACAACTCAGGTCTGCAGTGAAGCCCCGCCCACGGCCTCATAACCGACAGCCACTGTTCCTCCGCGAGGCTGCAAATAGTTCGTACTTCAAACTTTCTCGGTTATCTAAATGAGGCGGTCACCACGAAAATATTATAAGCGCGTAATTTTGAACGTTTTCAGTCGTCTATTATAGTGGAACGATGAAAGCCTAATTCTTTATTGAACTGAAATAAGACGCATGCTTCGCTGCAACTATTTATTGTCAAGTTTCACTTCATTTGGCAGTGAAGTTTCATGAGTAAAATGAGGTCAGCAGTGAAATCAACTGTACCGCTGACTTTTGACGAGTTAAATGCCCAGACTCCATACACTTTGTCCGTGTCTGTTGCACACCTCATCGCTTCCGCCGACGAAAAGACTCTTCAAGAACAGCAGACGATTCAGTTATCAAGTACGAGGCCATTTTGAAATGGTCCCACGACGACGATTTTGTTTGCTTCTATGATTGGCTGGCGGAGTAACAACCCCCCGCGGTCCGTGTGCCTTGGTTGCCAACTGCTGTTATTTTTTTTTAAATTTGTATCCTACAATAGCAACTCATCTGAAAGAAATTCTTTCCGGTACGCTTATAGCCATTAAAAAATAATAATGACAGATCTGTATAGTACAAAAAGAAAAAGACACTGCCTCGTATTAAGATGTGGTGCTGTACCCCTATATGAAATGCTGTTCCCTTAAATTGTTGACGTGGACTATAATGATGAGGTAGATGCCATAAAATTACTATAACAAAAAAAAAAAAAAAACGAAGAAAACATTAACTAAGGGGGAATTGTGCCGTTACGTCACGGACAGGCATAAAATATCGACAAAGACGAAATTCAGAAGCCCACTTGGTACTTGTCGCTTCTATAAAATAATCGCTATAAGCTTCCACGCGCTGCATACGTTCTCTGTGGTATACGCTTTAGCGTAATTTTCATTAACTTTTTACATGCTTCTGTAATTAGTGCGACCTGTGTGTTTTCTTTTTTCTGTTCCTACTTGCGCACTGTGTGCCTTGCTTTACTTTAGTCTTTGTGGCCTAGCTGCCATATTGCTGAATTTCCTTCTCCTTATTGTCAACTTACTTTCCTAGCCCCCTCCTTCCTAAAGAGTAGGCAAGCTTTGCGTCCCTGTCGGTGGCAGTTGCTAGCCTGCTCCTTCCCCGGTTATTTCTCTCTGTGTGCATGCATGTTTTCATATTAAGTACTATACTGATAATAAGCTCCTACAGATGTAACTCTTCCGGCCCACCGATCCGTCGGCGATTGTCATGCAATTAGCGTCATTTCAGGACGGGCCGTAGGTGCCACGTTTAGCTCGCTGCACGCAGCACCATGATCGCGTGCGCGGATATGGGGAAGAAGTTGCTTCGGTTCCTCGAAGAGCTGCAACAATGCTTACAGACGCCACGCGCGCTTTTGTCACGCTTTCACCACGCGTGATGCAATATACGCGTGCACGGCGTTGGTACAAAGTCACCGTAACTCCTCCCTACTGCCCGTAAAATCTTTTCTTTTTCTGCTTTTGCTTCATGATTGCGTTCGTGATAATTTTTTTTCAGGATCAAAGTATAAGTTTTCCTGGCAGCTCAAAGACCTACTCGTGAAGGAACAACTCGAACATCCGCGACATGTCGCCTTACCATGGCACCCTCCTCGCGCTCCTTGCTTCTTTTCTTTCTGTCACGCGGAGAAGAGCGGTCCCGTATGTTCCGGGGCAACCGGAGGAAGGCCGTCCATCCAAAGTGCCTCGTCAGCGGCACACCGGCCGAGCGTGCCTCGCTGAATGAAGGTGTACTTGCGTGCACGCAAGTACACCTTGCTTGTGCACCTTGCAAGCACAACCGCTATCGGGCAGCTTGTTGTAATTGCGCGTGGATAGGAGCCCGTCGATCGGCGTCACTTGCCGCAAACGTGTCATAACTGGCTTTACGGAGGAAATTTGCAAGCCTATGGGAGTTGGTGGCACCGTTGCGAACGGGCGTATCGATCCAGAGCTGGAGGAACACGTAAGAAGTGGGAATTTCATCCCATTTACGCACAGTGCAATAAAGGCAAGAAAACGCCATCATTCACTGAAGCTCGTGGGCGTTATTCCGAAATGCTTAGCTCAAGCACCTGCGATATATATAGCTACGTTAGCCACCAACACAACGCTAACGGACAAAGGCAAGGCATATACAGGCCGTGTTGCCGTTGATTTGCCGGGAAACACAATGACAGACTGTGTCAAACGACGTTGGCTCAATGACCCATTATCAGAACAGTTGTGCAGAGCGCGATAAGTTCGACTAGCGGGCATCCTTTTCCTCCCTGTAGTAGCCACGAACAAAAGGCCAACTAACCGGGTACGTTAATCCGAACGAGGCATGTATATATACAGCGTGAGAACAGCAACCTTGTGCTTCAGCGGCTGGAGCCTCCAGTGACTTTAGTGGCTCCTCCTTGAGACCCTGCCCTACACACTACAGTCTCTGTCTATAGCACCACTTTAGTGTGTGTTTGTACATCGCGCGTGCTATGCGTAAATAAGTAATTGCGCGTATCACCGCCGCCAATAGCATGCCAGGCGCATGCGGCGAGGCAAACGACCTCCCGTTTCCCGTAAAATACTCTCTTACTCTATTATGTAAGACCCGCGCGTCCTGCATTGAAGGCGAACGCCGCTGCTGAGCCGCTACTCACCGCCGGGCTTGGCCGGCTTGTCCCGCTGCTCGTGTGGCTGCTCGGCGGTGGGCGTGCCCCGGGCTCCGTCGGGGCTCTTGGGCGTCGTCTGGATCACGATGGTGCTCGCGTTCTCCGAGGGCGGCTGCGTGTCGTGCGCGCCTGCGCACCACCGGGAAAGCAACGTTTGATTGATTGATCGAACAAGTTTGTTCCTCCTTTACAACAGAACAAAAAGGCGATGGAAGATCTACGCATTTCACGATCACACGTAAAAGAATAATAATAATAATAATAATATCCGCACTGTACAAGATCTTTAAAAAGTACAGTGGTCTCTACACGAACGACACCGCTGCTCTTTTTGCTTCACTCATTGCGATAAGCTGTTACGCGCGATAAACTCCTCGTTAGTAAAATTGTTTTATTACCTTTCTCTGAATAAACAGCAACCTGCTACATACGACATCCATAAGCTGCAATTATTAAAATTCCCATTTGCGATATTTTCTTATTCTTGTTCCCCAATTAATGGTGCTTGCCCAGTGCGGGGGTTTGGTAAAGAAGTTGGTGGGGACCAGAAAAAAGAAAACATACTACCACGTTGTAGTGACGATGAACAACATAGTAGCACAAACTGTGAATCACGAACTCTTCGTTGGGCGAAAAACAATTTTATTGGCCCAGAAAAACAAGTTACACTCAGAGCACAACAAAAATGGCGAGCACAGTCGGCGGTCGCCGAAAATCTGCTGAAGTGCGCATCAGACGCGTCGGCTATTTATGCATGACTCATTGAACGTTCGAGGGTAATTGCTGGTGCTCGCTTAAGTTTATGCGACTTTACGTGACAAAACAACGATATGATTATGAGGCTCGCCGTAGTGGGGAGACTCCGGACTGATTTGGACCACCTGGTTTTTTTTTTTAATTTGCACCCAAATCTAAGTACATGGGTGTTTTCTCATTTCGCCGCCATCGAAATGCGGCCGCCGTGGCCGGGATTCGATCCCGCGACCTCGTGCTTAGAAGCCCAACACCATAGCCACTAAGCAACCACGGTTGGCCAGTTGTAGAATGTGCACCAATATTCTCGTCGTGCACGCAACCTGATTACACCATAGATTACAACATAGATAACAGATAAATCCAGCGGTAACATTCGACAAACTTCCGATAGAGAAAGGCGCGTCTTGAGCTGCACGATGACCTTCAACATTTGTTAGCCGGTGAAATGCCGTCACCGGATAAACAAGTGCGCGTCGCAACACGTGCATATACGAACAAGTCTGCACCCGCATTCACAATGCGCGCTTACGCTAGAATTGTTCGTAAGAGCGACTTCTAGCCAACTCTGGGGTTAGACATTACTGGCGAAGGCCGCCGGCCAATTGCATGGAGCCCTTACGACCGAAAAGCCTCGTGAATTCGGCTACTGGGATTGAATCCACAAAGCTTTTCGTTTGTGACATTTGCCATTGGCCGACGGCCTTCGCCAATAATATGATGATTGGTTGGAATTCGCTCTTACGAACAATTCTTCCGTAAGCGCGTATTGTGAATATACGGGCTCTGCACTGGGTGTCCTGCCGCGTAATGTTACTCTTTTGGCTGCTTAGACAGAGTGCCTGCGCGACTTTTCGGGGGTTACGTAATCGGATCCCCGCGTCGCTTGCGCTAAGGAAGGAAGGACGAAGCTCATTCTCTACCTCGTAACTGCTTATCGCAGTGAAGGTGAACACACAGCTGGTCAACAGGTGAAGCAGGAACAGGAACGCGTGAAGATATTCGAGTAGCACTGTGCATGGTCGCTTCGTCATCCTCGTGTGCCACTGCTCTTTGCGTGTGCTATACTCCTGATCTGCTAACACGTCAATATCGCTACGGCTGGTTGATTAAACACAGGTATCCGCCAATGTACGACCAACTCAATGTACACAAAGTGCTGTGCGTCACTGAAAGACGTGTTCGGGCAGTGACGCGAACTCTGTTTGTTGCAGTCGCTGCAACGAACCACCGTGCTATGGCAAGAAAAAGCTCTGGCAGAGACACTTAAGACTGCTTGCGTGGGGGAATGCGAAAGCCTTATAGTGCCTTCGGGGAAACGTTGTTTTTACCGCGCGTTCCTTGTCCGTGCAAGCTCTCGCCTGCGTTCTAACTGCGCCTCGGTGAGGCCAAGTGAAAACGCGCCAAGCGTCTCAACGCGTTCGCGAGGAGTTCGTAACACGACAGGACCGCTCAGCGGCGTTCAATTGTACATTAATGCTTCTTATTTTATACATTCATTTTATGCACTCATTTTATAAACCCATTTTATACGCTCACGACGTGGCGCCACCTCCTATACCCACAGGCTGCGCCGTCACGTGCCCAAGGACGAACGCACAAGGCCACACACGTTCAGTCAGCCAGGTGGCTGCGACTTGACGTGTGCAATGGCGCACTAGGCACACCTTTAGTCAACGAAAACCGTGGAGCCGCCTTGTGGTTGGGGAAGAGTGCTCGTCTCGCACTTAGACAGAAATTTACAAAATTGTATTTTCAAAAACATTAATTTGCTTTGTTTACAGGAATCTCCCTGACAAATCTGACGGCAATCGAGCAGTTTTTGACGTGTTTTTGCTCTTCCTGCAGTCGGCCATTCTTGGTACCATCTTTCGGTCACGCCGACTACGTCGACGGATTTTCGCGCAATGGCTCATATAATGCTTTTGCATAAAAAATTTTAATTCACCAACGACTACGATACTCCCTAATGCGAATTTTGAGCGCAGCTGCTTAGGTGTTTTGACGTCGCAATATATTGTGGCAAGGAATTTGATTCTGAACGACAGGGTCCTCTCGGCGGCAGCGCTGAGCCTCTGCTCGGGACAGCTCGTTTAGCAGCAGCGGCCGACGAAGCATTCCCACAGGTCGCGTCGCTCATTGTTCAGAAAGAAAGCGTCAACACGGTAACGCGTGGAGCGCATTCTGGCGGCGGCGTAGGCGAAGTAGCCCATGCGCAGTGGGTCCCACACCAGCGCTTTGTTTCCGTATATGGCACCGGTGGACGCGCACGACGCATGCCCAGTCGCCGCCGTGACGCACGTCTCGTGCGGCACTGAGCTTTCCTCCACACCCTTTCACCATACTTTCCTCCCCCGCTTTCCTCCTCGCGCTCTCTTCGCTCTCGCCATCTTTCATCCCCTGCTGCGCCCCGCGTTCGCTATTTCATCCTTCGCTGCGCTCGTTCGCTCCATTACGCCGAGGGACGCCGATGACGCCGACGCTCAATGCAAGGACGGGCGCCTAAGAGCTGCGCTCTAAAGAAAACCGTGCCGAAAGGCAGTACGGAAGCCCAAAGAGCACGTAGGTAGCGCCGTGTATCTGTGTGATCCTTTGTGTATCGTATTGTATTTTAGCACTTGTGCTTCGCCCCTTTTCGGCAAGAGTCCTCTTGGAGAAATGGAGAGGTTGGCCTAAGCATGCGCTAACTGTCGCCACGCGTGTACATGCTCTTTACAACGGACGATGACGAGTGGGACACAGGCGGGCCGCGGCTGCTAACATTCAGGCGAAGTGGCAGATTCTCTGTTCCTCATTCCACTCCGGTAACGCTTGCCACTCCACGACCTGGGCGCCGGCACAGCAGTGCACAGTTTGAAGCCCAATACCTTGACTGGACATGACCAGTGTCGCTTGCGACAAGCCACAGCACGCCAACTGCTACGCACGTGTCCGCGCTGCGAAATATCTGCCCCACTGGGCTACAGGGCCCGAGTCGTTACAATAAAAGTCTCGACAAGAGGGACCCAAGCATGCTGCTATGCGTGCTTAGGTCGAAATAGAACTAATGTAGGCACACTACCGTGATTGCCATAGAGGTTTCCATAACTAACTAACTAACTAACTAACTAACTAACTAACTAACTAACTAACTAACTAACTAACTAACTTTATTTATTTAGTTATTTATGGGTTGCTTTGCACCAACCCTCGAAAGTCGAATGATCGCGCGGCAAAAAAGGCATGCATGCTAATTCATGTTACCACCAGTGTCTGCGGATTTGTACTGAATAATTTTACTGCACGTAATAATAATAATAATAATAATAATAATAATAATAATAATAATAATAATAATAATAACAAGAACAACAACACTGATTAAATGATGGTGGTGATATCCTCCGAAAACGGCGCGGATCCACTGTGCGGGAGAGGCCAAAATCGGGTTGCAGTGGGAAAAAAATATAAGCGAAAATACAGAGTAAAGCTATAGCATGAATGAAAAGTAGGAATGAGTAGCAAAGTAATAAGGCTCACGCAGAAGTAAAAAAAAAGAAAGCTCGCTGACCTTCATCGTTGTCTTCGACTACTTCCATGTGCATACTGGTGCGGAAGGTCTTCGGGTCCCTGCGTTACGTAAGAGGTGCATGAGCGTCCGCACTGGCAATGCTGTCAACGATGCTTTATCAAAGCCGAATCAATGCGCATCTGCAAATGCCCCGTGTCGAAGTGTAGAGGATGACATAAAGAACGTGTGCCGCTCATCATTCGCGGAATCAGGAGGAGTGCGCACACGCGCATCTGTCAAATCTGTTACGTACCGCCTGTTTTGTGACGACTCTTTTTTTAAAGGCGTAGTGCCGATACTCGAGCCGAATTAACAAAGCTTTTCGTTCGTAAGTGCTGTTTTTCATTGGGTGATCGCCTTCGCTAATAATGTGTCCTACACCACTATTGGCTGGCACGAACGCGTTTAGCGTAAGAAAGTTTTGCGAATAAGGGGGCCCTGTTCACTGGATCAACAATACATTTCACGGTACGCTTTCAGTCCGTATTTCTGGAAACTGGTGTTAGACTCAGAGGCCGAATTCGCGAAGCTTTCTTTTTTTTTTTTTCGTAAGCGCTCTTTGCCGTCGGCTGGCCGCCTTTGCAATAATTCATTCATTTGATTATTCATTTACTGCGATTTACTCTTGCGAACCATTTTAGCGTAACATATCTTTTGCGAATACAGGCGCAGGGGTGCGAAATTCACGAAGTTTTTTGTTCATAAATGTTCTTTGCCACTGGCTGACTGCCTTCGCTATTAATATGTCCAACTCCAGGATTGGCAAGAACTTTCTCTTACGAATGATTCCAAGTTAAGAACGTTTTCGTCAATACCTGCGGGCCCTGATGCTGGACATATTTGACAAGTTGTTGTGGCCAGCGAATGACGAAGAGCACTTGCGAGCGAAATTTCTGAATTTCCCAAAGCTTTATCTTAATGACTCAAAATTTCAGAGCTGAATTTCTGCTCTTGTAAATTCGAAAGCTACGTGAACCGAATTCACAAAGCTTATATACAGCGTGATCATTTTTGAGTTTTCTGGAATTGTTTAAAATGGCCCGTGGCACACAGTATAGTTCTTGTCCTTGAGCTAGATTATTCGAAGAGGCAAACATTACTAGTACCAGAATTTGAAACACATACTTAACTAATCAACAAAAATTCACTAATTAAATTCCTAATTAATTACTTTACGGCACATGTTGCAATTTACATATTATAGCCGGTGAGCTTGCAAAGCGTATCCTCTTGAAAGGAATTTCCAGGATGACACCAGGTTCGAGATATTAATTCCCAAAGTGCGGAACGAAATAAATGGACGTTCCAGTGTTACTTTTTGTGCTTCAATGCATAAAAGAGCTGTTAAAAAAAGTAAGTGGAACAACAGTACACTACTAGGACAAGTTTGATGGCGCATATCTCCAAACTGGCGTCATTCTGGAAATTCATTACAAGTGGATACGCCTTGAAAACTCACTGGATACAATTGGTAAATTGCAATATGCGCCGTAAGGTAAATAATGCAAATGATAATTACTGGATTTTTGTTAATTAGTTGAATATGCGTCACGATTTCTCATACAAGTAATGTCCGCCTCTAAATAATCCAGCTCAAGGACTAGAATTATGTTATCCGCAACAGCCTATTTTAAAAAATTCCATAAAAGTTAAAAAGGATCACCCTGTATAGAATCGTTAGAATTTACGAAGCTTACGCTAGAATTGTTCGGGCGAATTGATGAATTCGCACGAACAATTCTAGTGTAAGAGCTTTTTGTGAATACGGGCCATGATCTCTATCGTTGTTTCCAAGCTTGATCAGTAAAACTTGTAGTTCTGTCTCGAAAAACTTTTGATAACGTTACACACTCGTCGCGGGAACAAGCAGTATATTTAACATTACTCGAACGATTCAAGTACAAATATACGAAAGTCGATTAGCTGTATGCTTCGTTGTCACGCTTGAGTGACTTTCGTTACTGCTGACTGCGTTACTGCTCGGGCACTTCTTGAGTATGCAAAATATGTGTGTCGAGACCTTCGTTACTTATATATATATATATATTCATCCAATCCTTTAGCGTGCTTCTAATTTCGCCAGAGCCGAACACACATCAACGTTGCTGGTCTTCTAGCCATAATAAAGTAAATGTGGGAGCTTGAATTTAGTACTTAAACGAAGCTGGCGAGGCGGCGAGTACTGCGGATGCCTCGACTCTTTCTTCTTTTTTTTTTTTTTTTTGCCGCGAGTGTGGTGCTGTGGCCGTGCGTACTTCTGGCTGTAGTTGGGCATGCTGATCTTCTCGAGCGTCTGCTTCTTTCTGCGGATCTTGGCCTGGCTGCTCATCTCGGCGTTTGACTGGAGGTCCTCGCCTGAGAACAGAACCTGCGGCGAGATCAAGACGCGCGAGTAAATGCACTGCTATACCTTCGGAGAACACGCCGCTACTGGTTTAACGCTGTTGTGTTTCATTGCGCGAAGTGGAAAGCAAGAAAAAGAAATCCCTTAAAAGCAAGAAGAAAAAAAAATACGAAGCTCGAGGAGCAGGACCGAAGTTTACTTTTATTTTGTTGTTTTGCCTCTAAACTTTATTTGACGCTAACGCAAGGGACGACAAATTGGCCCTCTACCAAGAACCACAGTGTTTCGCCTAAATATAGATGGCGAACAGGCGGCGGTCGCTAATGCGCATTATTCGAGAATCAAGCGCTTCCGCGTTATTTTTCATCACCTCTTAGTTTCTTGCCATCTTATCCTGCAGTTACAAATCCCTTCGCGCACTGGTCCGCCGTATCAAGCATCGCTCGAGGAGGCGTTCTCTAGAATGACCTCACCCACGTGCTCCTACGAAGGGCTAGCCAATGCACCCCCGTGCGAACCCTGTGGGGGCTGACCTGACGACAAACACATAGGTGGTGACAAAATTCAGTGTCCGGCGACCGCTTCCTTAGAGAAAGAGATGTCGAAGGCAATGCTTTTGCAAATTATACGTGTGCCGGAAGCAATTTCGCAGCCGGAAACGTTCCATAACCACCATGCTTCCGACATAATTATTATTAGGTTGCCTAATTCCCCAGGCATCCTTCACAACCATTCTCAGAGGTATCGCCGCTCCACATATGTACATGTATACGCCACACTCAAGGGCTGGTTCAGTCCCCCTGCGATCTCTCCAACTTCTCTACAAGGAAACCGTAAGTGAACCAAAGCCGTCCGGGACCAGTAAGAGCACCAGACTGCGTGTTGCAATAAAGATGCTTTTCTCTGTCTTTAAGATGGCCTCCGCTTTGGGGCGTTCGTCGTGAAAGAGCGCGACGGACGCACTTGATCCTTCACATATACCGGCTGATCATTTTTAGGTTCCACAGAATTTTTAAAAATAGCCTGTTGTAAATAATATAACTCTAGTCCTTGAGCTGGATTATTCAGAGTGGCGGACATCATATTTGCCCGAGAAATCGAAACACATAATCAACTGATTAACAAAAAACCCTAATTATATTTAGGATTAGTTACTTTACGGCACAAATTGCAATTTACGAATTGTAGCCGGTGAGTTTGCAAGGCCTATCCAATTGGAATGAACTTCCAGAATGACGCCACTTTGGAGATATGCGCCATCAAACTTGCCGTAAAAATGCACTGTTCTTACACTTACTTTCTTTAACAAAACGCTCTTTTATGCATTCAGTCACAAAAAGTAAATTGAACGCCCACGTATCCCGCTCCACACTTTGGGAAATAATATCTCAAAACTGGTGTCAACCTGGAAATTAACTTCAAGTAGATGCTTCTTGCAAGCACACATGCTACAATTCATAAATTGCAATACGTTCTTTAAAGTAATTAATGATGAAGTTAATTAGTGAATTTTCGTTAATTCGTTGGACATGTGTTTTGATTTGTCGTGCTAGTAATGTCCACCTCTTCGAATAGTCCAGCTCGAGGAGAAGAATTACGTCATCTGCTACAGGCAATATTAAAAAAATTGCATCAAACTTAAAAACGACCACCGTGAAGTAAGAGAAACCGTGCTCGTTTAGCTAAAATAACGGGAAAATACACGGTAGAAATTGCCGGGATACTTGAAACGACAATACCAACTGCAATGCGGTGTCATCGATCATGCGTTCGCAAGAGAACTTCACAGACTGAAGATCCACTGCTATGTTTTCTTCTTCAATCTGTACGCCGCTACTCACTCTCCTCAACCCGGCATGACATCGCCATCCAGAATATCTCAACATAAACATGCCGAACTCGTTGCGTAAGCACGTCGACACGTTAATAAGGTGTCTTTCAATGCACCAAGCGTGCTTAGAGTGCTGTCACAAACATGCATGTTGAGTACATCAACCTTTGTTGTTCCCGAATATCTTACGCCCACCCCACATTACTTGGTATTTAAGTAACAAACATTTAATAAACAGTTATTCCCGTGTGTTGCGGAGGCAAATGCTTCACATTAACATGGACTCACACATTACGTGGGATCTGTGAAGTTATTTTGAATAACCGTATACGTATTAGCGCACCTTCGCGTCAGGAAAATATTTCTAACGGACGTGAGCTGATACGACGAGCCATGATGACGCAAGCAAATAGTGATCGCTCTATTGCCTACGTCATCGGGCAATCCGCCTTGATCTTCTCGGTTACCTGCACGTGCGCTACGCGAGGCGACTGAGCTACCGGCGCGCTTGTTTGCTGCGAAATACTTAGCAAGTGCGCATGCTCACCCATGAGCGAGCTTGCCCATGAGCATGAACATGCTTGCCATGCTCAAGCGATCTTCACCCTCTCGCTTACAATTGCGTCCAAGTTTCAGATTAAGTTTTGAAGCATAATTTATTGAGAATTGTAGCGAGCGTCTATCCTTAATAACGATAATCTCTTAATCTTAATCATACCCTAATAAGAATAATAGGGAGGTTTCACACGTGGCCGCCTCCCTATTTGAAGCTATTAACGACACATCATATTTCCACGCGCGCAGACCTACCGTCATTACAACAGTCCCTTTTTTGCCATTGCACTGCCCTTCCGAAAAGCCTCCATCGAAGAAGTACGGCTATAGTGTTCGCCATGTTCTGCTTCTTACTCACATGAGCCGTGCAACTCCAACGCTGCGTGCTACAGTTTTATCACTCTGCTGACCTTCCCAACGTTTACTTTAGATTATGACAAAGAATTAGCATTAGACTCACAGCATTAGTTCGACGCAACGTACGCCATAGCCGTTGAGCTGTGCGGCTGATTGTAACTCATAAGTAAACATGAATTAGTTAAATAATGGAATTAGTGAACATACGAATGAATGATGTGATGAAAACTTGTACAAATAAAAGCATAAGAATGTATGCGAGCAATTGAGCAATAACAATAGAATAAACTCCAAATTTAACGCGCGAATAATTCAACAAACTAAATAACCAAATTTATAAAGCTTTTCGTTGGTAAGCGCTCCTTACTATTGGCCATCCGCCTTCCTTAATAGTATGTACATAATTTTGATTGGCTTAAGAACAATTCTAGCCGAACAGCGGTTATTTTATTTATTTCTTTTCTGTTTTAGGATGCAAGCTCTAGTGCTAAGTTCACAAAGCTTTTCTTCGTGAGAGCTATTACGATTGTCACAGTATTCACAAAGCAGTTCGGAAATCAGTGCGGTTATAAAATCAGGCACCCGCCAATCGTAACTAGTTCTCACGACCGAAATACTTTGTGAATTCGACTGCCGTACACCAACACTGTGCTAACTTAGCAGGCCAACCGCGACCATAAGTACTTGCAAAGACCATCCAGATGCGAAGCAAGCAAATATCATGACCCCCATCATTTCTCGCTATCTCACCGCTTTCTTTCTTTCTGCATTGCAGCACACCGAGAGGCGTTGTTGCAAATCACTATATTAGTACACAAGTGCCACATATTATTCAACGTACCGACCTTTTTCCTCGCAAACTGTGGTCTCCAGCAGAAGGACTTCATCGTGCCAAAGACAATCGCAACGCACCGCTATTTCGCTCGCCCAAACAGAAGCCGCCGGTCCAGCCCTCTGTGAACTCTCCCGCAGGCACCTCGAATCCCGCGGCTGGCGGGGTGCGATAGCCGCGGAGGAGAGGGATCGCCACAGTCGTGAAACGGTCAGTGCGACAACCGAAGCCCAACAAAGCGAGAGAACCCCGCAACGCCACCTTGCACGAGCCCTGGGCCGCTATGCTCGGGATGCAGGCACCGTATTCACACACACACACACACACACACACACACACACACACACACACACACACACACACACACACACACACACACACACACAAAAAAAAAAAAAGCGTTGGTACGTTGCAAATCATGGTAAGGACAGATAAGAGCCAGTCGTAATGTTAGGCATATAATTAGCGAAAACGGCAGGCCAATAAAAGAATACACTTACGAGCCAGAAAGCCTCGTAACTTTTGCCCCAGTTTCCTCTAGAAAAAGATGATTTGGCGGACTTGAAGCATCGGTCACCTCAATCAACGGAGTATAATAGGGGATTTATAGCGCATTTACACCAGAAAACGACCGCGCAAAGTGATTGGAGCGCTCGATGGCTAATCACAGGGCAGCTTTGTACTGCAACAAGTGTTTTCCGAGAGGCCAAGGCGGCGACGTGGGATGGGAGTTGCTCGGCTGGAAAGGCGTTTCTTTCTGAGCAGCAAAAAGTGCTCTGAAATGGTCGGCGGAATTTCGGTGCGGCGAATTTCGGAGGTCCCGTAGAGGTAGCTCAATGGCTGCGACGCTCTGTAGCCAAGCGCAATGCCGTGGATTCGATTCGTAGCAGCTGCGGCTGCGTTTAGACGGGGGCTGAACGCAAAAAAGTATTGTCTGCTGTGCTTTGGTAGACGAGGTCTGGTGCCTCGGGTGGACGCCATAAAATGCCAGGAGAAATCGGTGCCCCCCCTGCTACCGAGTCTCTCATAGCGGATGCCTTGTTTTGAAATGCGCGAGTGTTCGACTCCACCACCGCCGTTTTTTTCCCTGTACTACGCTCGTGACACAGGTCGAGTTCCCCGAAGGCATTGTGCGAAGGCATTGCGGTCTCCATCGCAGCGCAGAGGATAAAGTATTTTATCGTTGTCCATTACGAATGGCCAAGACATGCGTACTCTCAGATTAGCGCGGACCATTCTTACGTCCGAAGAGATTTGTCAACTCGTTCTTCGTGATTACGCGACGCCCGTTGCGTGGCCACTTCGGCGCCGCAGGGCGCCAGTGAGACGGACTGAGTCTTCAGACTGAGGATATGCCTGTTGACGCGTTCACGCGCCGGATCGTAGCGCCGCCAACTCGTGTGTGCGGAAGGTCTCGCGACGCGGTCGGCCAGTCGCGCAGTCTGCACTACTGTTCGTTCCATAGCCGCGGCGGCGCGATAGCCGCACGGTCGGGGCTCACGCGCGCGTGTTTCGTGTCACCCGTGGAGACACGAGGGAGAAGGCGGGGGACACGCGCAGGCAGTGCGAGGAACTCGAGGCGCGAACCAGGCTTCACGGTCGCGGAGAGGGAAGGGGGGGGGGGTAGCAAATACCCGCTCGTGTATTGCCCTCGTACGCACACAAACCACTTGGGAAACAAAGCGGGGAAGGGGACAGTGGAAGGGGGGGCGGGTGGACATGGGAGAGAGTGACTTCAGGTGCATCAGCCGTCCACCATAACCGACTACCTGCACCACGGAATTAGAGTGACTGCGCAAACGCTCAGATGGCCGCAATAAATAAAAGAAAAAAAGTCATTCTCTACTATATTTTGTAGCGGCGAACGCAACTTCACACTTTCCAAGAGAACGACGCTCCCGACAGGGGCGCAAGTAGAGGAAGGGATCCCTTACATTTGCCAGATCAACGTACCTGGACGTCACATATCCTCGTTTCGCCTCTACAGCCCAAACGTGGATATTTTTAAAGGAGCCGAGCTTCTGTGAAGACGAAAATTCTCAAGGGTCCGCTCTTACTTAAACAGCGTTTCATCGGAGAGGTGGTGCCGTTGCAGAGTGCGTGCTTCCATGAACATGTATCATGTAGCGTCACGTCAAATACGTTAACATCACTGGACTTATTGTATGGCAAGGTAGGTTACTCAGTATGTTGACCTGCGAATTCATTACTTTGAAGTGGCAGAGCGTTTGTCACATTTGTAACCATCTGTTGCTGTTGTTACTGTTCTTGGTTGATCAATGTGCACAGTGTACCTTATATGCTTATTCGCTCAAAGGTACATGTGTCTGTGGTGTTTATTTCGTTTTAAAGTTACATGCCGCGTCTTTGTTTTCTCATTTTAAGAACATTTCTTTGCGTGCACTTGTTTTCTGCCCTGCCTTGATGTCATGTGATGTTTGGCGTCAGGGTATTCAAAGCCGGCTTTTCACGGCTTTCTTTTTTACCCTGTTCCATATGCTAAATAGAAAATAATAAATAAAAGAATAAAGAAACGAAACGGACGAACGAAATTACGCCAGAAACGACCCATTCAAGCAATTGCGCCGCCTGAAAGCACACGTCGAAGAACAACGAGATACAGCGAATGTCCTCTGATCCTCATTCCAAGCACAAGAACAAACAAACCGGAAACATGTCGAAGGCCACTCAAGAGAAACAACGATACCTGCGACGACGACGACAGCCAGAAAAACTCAGAACACTGCACGAAAAACTCACACGCGGCGGACGCCGAACGAAACTCCGGGGTCGGGTGCGGGGACAATTAAGCTTTTTTCATTTATGGGAGCTCCATTTATGGTAAGAAAATACGGTAACACGATAATAAGCCTGACCGTGGTACTTGCCACAGACACCGCGAAAATTGGATGCCGTTCCTTATTTCAGCAGTGCATCTCGGTAGAAGGATGCAATAAATCGAGAACTATACTTGCCGAATGCTCGCCATTCTACAAGAAACAAAACAGGAAAAAGAAAGCGACGAGATGCGGCCGGAGTGCGCGACAATCATTTCCCGACGCCCGTGTGCACTCCCACACTTATAGTGGCGGCAGGATCTCGTTCCTCGCATGTACAGTGAACCCTTCTTATAACGAAATCATTAGGACAGGAAACTGAGTTCGTTATTAGTGGTATTTCGTAAAAGCAGACAGCTTTTAAAAGAGCCATAATAACGCGCGACGCGCTCTTTCCTTCGAAGACCCTGCATGAAAATCAGCGAGATCCCGATGGCGCCCGACAACAGCTGCCTCGGCTGTCAGTCATGATCGCGTGATGCAGCCAGAGATCCGAGGATCAGCCGTCACGTGGCTCAGTGGCCTTCGTAGCGTTCTCTGCATGTGCACGTTAATGCAAAAAAAAAAAAAAGGAGAGCAAAGGGGCCGCCGTATACGCTGCAGCTTGTCTCGTGCGGACTAGCGGTCTAGCACTTCGTACTAAGCGGAGTCTGCACTAAAGTTCGGACATCATAGAATTTCCAATTAAGCGATATATCGAATAAAGCGATTTAGTTGCAACGAAGGTCTACTGAGCTTACTTTTGAGAACCGCGCAAATTGTAACCGAGGTCGCGGCTGACAACAAAAAGAAAGCAAGAACGAAAGAAGCATCCAGCTTCCCATATATCTTCGCACGCTCGTCTCAAGGGCAGAACAAGCATGAGACACTCTCACACCAACGAGACGGAGTTTCTGGCCATACAGCCTTACCAGAAACGTACCTATAATAATTCCCGATCGTGAGACAATGGCGCTGCAGAAAACGTCAGAGGATAAAAATAAATTATAGCCGCGCTTCCAGGAAAGTCGTTCACGCTGAGTCGCGTAAAAAGAAGCAAGCAGATGACGAACACAAACGTGAATTCCAGCCTTTCATACAGCGTACGTTTTGCACCCCCGCCCGCCTCCATTTTTTTTAGCGTAGAAGCGACCAGCCGAAAGATTTACGACGACGCGGAAGTATGTGGCTTAAAGCATCCACTTGGGGCGCGGGTGTTCGGGTCCTTCCAAAAATAAGACGCAACGGAGACACGAGCCGTTCCGGACCTTCCTGTTTTGCTGCGAGTCTGGAGTCGAAATGTCAACAGGAATACATTGACTCGCGACTCCCTCTCGTTGTGCGCCAAGAGAAATAGAGCGAAGGAGTGAAGCTAACAAGAAAACGAAACAAACAAACAAACAAAAAAAAACGTCATCAGCTTACTATGCGAACGCATTCGAATCGAATGGGGCGGAACAACAACAACAAAAAAATATATATATACCGCGCGGTTTCCTGTATAAAACATTCATGGAAGTTAGAGATGAATAAAAAGCGCCCGTGTACGGCTTTTTATCAGAGCGATGATAGGTAAAATTGAAACAAAGGGAAACAGAGAGAAGCTAAGTAGACGCTCGTTATAATTAAAGGGAACCGCCTTTCTCTGTGCGTAATCGAAGCTTGACTAGGACATTATGAATGTTATCCGCAGTGAAGAATGCTTTTATAAAAATAAACGCTCACAAAAGGTGTGATGACAAAAATTTTGAGCGCCTTCGAGATTATTATTCTTTTTTTTTTTTGTCAATTCGAACGGATTGGCCAGTGGTATACACGAGTATTTAAATGAAAGCGCGGACGCCTTCATCGTGTAAAAATTGTATAGTGGTGGTTTAGAGCCCTTATCATCCGTGAGTCAACGCACATACCTATCTGATTGGTCAGTAGCTTCGCAGCTATTATAATTCTCTCTGTAGTAGCTCTCGTTCCTTGGCAAAGCCAGAACAAGATGTGAATGTCACACGGTTGATGATGCGATTTCTCAGTCGCGTTTCAATCGATTAGCAATTATAGGTATAGGCTGGTCGGCTTCGCATTCTTGGTGGCATATGTTGCAGGCATGAAATGAAGGACTTGTTGAGGAAATTTAGCAGCGGGGTTATGAAGCGTCTTCGCAGTTCTTGGTCGACTTACTGAAATTTCGCGGCACATATGCGTCCTACACTAGATTAATGTGAGACTTTACTCTTATGGCTGTGTGGTTGTTCCCGTAGTCATTGCTACAGGAAACAACAATAAAATGATGTAGACGAAATAAAGTGAGTCGCAGGAGAAAGCCTCCCCCCCCCCCCCCAAATCGATTAACGCAGCTGAAGAAAGTAGTCAGCGGGAGATACCGCCGCGTGTGACTGCAGCAACCCATATGTTTGTGCACGGCGTCTCTTCACTTGGCACTTCATCGAGCGCAGTCAGTGCAGGTTCTCACATCGAGTGCGCGCAGTGGCGAGTCCTCGTTAGAAATGCGATCGCAGAGTGCATGCGGTCCCACGCAATCCTCTGACTGGCGTAACCGCGGCTACGTGCCACGGGTTATGCGGAAACTACGACAAGAGAGACGGGAAAATGGAAAGGCTCGAGCCCCGAGCAGAAATGGAAATCGTTTAAGTAGAGGAACTTAATTCCCGACGTTGTCGCAGTATGTGGCATACGTGAATCGGCAAAGTTGAAACTGCGTTTCACAATACGAATTCAGGGAGGTATCATGGACAGAGAGGAAAAGCCGGAAGGTTAACCCAACACAAGTGGGCAGTTCGCAAACGCTGCGTGGTGGGAGTTGTCATGGTTGGAACAAAGTGCAGGGTGGAAGTGAGCGTTCGCTAAGATGAGTGTTCGCAGATGTCAGCGTCTGCGGAGCACGGCAACGGCCGGTCAGAGACTGCCTGCGAAACCTCTTGCTGACGATTAGGCTCGATCGCTCTGAAAGTGCACTGGACACTTCGAATGCGGCCAGTGGAAAGTCGCTCGCACAAGCATCACACCACCTACCAACGCTCTCTGTTCGCGCATAACAGACTCGTGCAAGCAGCGTGGCCTTGGTCGCTGCACCATGCCCTGCACGATACGCGCCTTGCCGGAGAGCCAGCTGCTGCGAGCCACGCACGTCCCCGGGCCAGCGTGCACGCATTTGAACAAGCAAAAAAAAAAAAAAATCTCGATGCCTTTCCACTCTGTGAAGAAGGATGACCAGCGAAGCTGTGTATGAGGGCCCCTTAATGGCGAACTGCACCTCCGCCGCGGGTTGGTCCGGTCGGACTCGGCCCACGTATGACAGAATTGTTGGCCTACGCGCGGACGCGATCCACCAGATCCTAGCCATACACAGCTTCGCTGTAAAAATGCAAACAAACCGCACCACGCCCACTCGCTCGAGTTTTATGTGAAACGACACGCGTAATAACCAGGCGCCGACCGCCTTCGCAAGTCGGTTTTGGTTTGAAGTTTGGACGGAATAACTGTGCACAGGTTTAGGTAGAAAATAACTCGGCTGTTCGCTTCAACTCTGTTGCACAGTGCCGAAAATGCAGCGGTTGCGCTGACGCGCATTTTGGGAGTCAGAAGTGTACGTCACTGCAGCAAGCTCGCCACATGTTTCACATCTTGCTCGTCGGAGTAAAAGCTCACTGTGCGCCTGTAAATACCGTAGGGTCAGTTCGCTAGGGGTGCGGTTTAAACGCGTTCCGAACGCGCCGCTCAATTTAAGCGCAGTCCGATTGCCCTAAGTGTGCACTAAATTCAAGAAGCAAGTACGCCCATCAAACCAGGGAGATTTTTGGGACGTGCACTTTCCTGTGGGACGAACGCACATTCATCGCCGAAGAGACGAGGCAAAAACGACGTCCACCATGTATATGAGACAAGTGTCCGGCGAGATTTCGCAGCCAGAGTGTCCGCTCCGCAACAGCCTCATTCGAGAACATTGTGGTCCGAGTCACTTCTGTTTGCCTACCACATGTTCACGAAACAAGATGCATTCTGCCGAGTTCAGCCAGAGTTTTTCTTTGTTGTAATCAGAGTTTAACAGTTTAAGTTGACGTTTTCGCGGCACAACGTTAGCAGTATCGCAGAAGAAAGTGCAGTAAAAAATTGCTAGAAACTGGAATCGAATACTGAGTAATTAGAACACAGGAGGCGTTAACTAGTCAACTACTACACTAACTATCGAACAAAGCTTACCCTTAACTCTGTACCACAAGCGAGTATCACTAATATGCAAACTGAGACGGGATAATGCAACAATCAATTCCATTGCTATTCCTTACCACGCTTATCGGTTTGAGCGGGGCTCCGTCCAGCTTATCACCGGGATCGGTCAGTCGTGAACTGTAGATGATAAGAATAAAATGGAGCGAAATGATTCCTTATATGATACCGGCCCTGTATTCATCAGATCATTGCAAAGCGGGTAGATATATTTACTTGACCAGTTATGTGAAATGTTTAGTTTGTTTTGGTGATTTTTCGAAAAACCCTATCCCCAATTTATTAGTATAAACTAGGCTGGTGTGTAATACTATATCGAGTAATTCCACTCAAGATCCTTGCACAACCCGGTAGTTTGTAACATCGTGGTTACTTGTTTAACATAGCTGTTTATTGTAACATCACGCTCGAAACCTAAGCTAAAATAAAGCTCGGGATGAATTTACGCGCTTGCAGGGGCCCAAATTGACAACACTGTGCAGTGGCGTTCACTTTAAGTGAAGACATATGTCTTGAGCATTGCTTACGTAAAGATCCATTGGGTTGCATGTACGGTCTTGCTATGTCATGTGAAGAGGTACGTTATAGTAGAGAGAGGTAGAGAGGTAATTTAGAGAAAAGGCAAAGAAGTTGCACTGAGCTAGTATGCTCTGGCCTGTTACTCTGCACCGGGGAAGAAGGAAATGGGATTAAAAAAGCACAATAAAAGATGATGATAAGGGCAGGACGAGGGAATGCATATTTCTACAACCATGTAACACTGGTTTCTTTAAAGCCTTGAGTCTAGTCCGGCACTGTGCAGCCTCGCATTGCGGACAAAATTATGCCTTCAGACAATGTTTGCCTGCCAATGCCTGCTAGAGTGAAAGTCTGTGTTGTGACGTCTAGAGAGGGGGGGGGGGGGGCAGCAATCGTAAAACAGTGGCTGTAGTCTCTCAGACACTTGGCAGTGTTCACAATTCGGGCTCTCCGCAAAGCCGATAAGATGTGCGTAGCGTCGAGTGAATCCGACGCTCAGGCGAATCCGGTGAAGCATACTTCCTTGGTTTCGCTTGACGTTAGCTGGGAGGCGAAGACACCTGCCAGAGTGTATTTCGCGCAGGTGCCTGTGCCGATGATCTGGTTCAGCCCAGTAATCTGCTGTGCACTCTCGCATGAGCTCAGTCAACAACGAAATTATGTCACTTCGCGAGTATGGTATCTTTACGTCGACAGCTTTAGGCCCAGCGGTTCTTGCTTCCACATCAGCTAGCTCGTTGCCGGCCAAGCCACGGTAACCCTTTTGGAGGTATTTGAGTGACTGTTTCTCTGATCGAATATCATAGCACTGGCCTCTTCTCGAGAACGAATGAACGGTTTGCAGTGCCGATTCTGCGTGGAAAATTATATAGTCTGTAGGCGGTGTCAGGCAGGAGACAAAGCGGACAGCTTCCTGCATTGCAAGAAGTTGTGCAGCTGTTGAACATGACTTGTGGTCAAATTTATATTGGAGGGATGTGCCCAGATGAGAGATCACAAAGGCCGTGGTCGAGGTATATGAAGTCACCGATCTGTCTGCGCATATTTGCGTATTACAGAGGAGCTGCTTAGCGGAGCTACTTATCCTGAGTCCCTTTTTTAAATGCGATTAACCTCCTTAGTATACTTAACATACTTTGCGGCATCTATCTATCTATGTCTGTGCCCGTTTCTACTGTTTTCCGCTACCCAATGACCCAATTAGTGTACTAGCTTATAGGTCACCAGGTACGGCCACTAGCTAGGCCACTAGACACTATATAGGAGTTCGCGGTCGTGATGCCGTTGTGGTCGTTTCATCATTCGTCATTCCAGCTTCGTCATCCGACTCACGTCCTGCTGTCGTCGCCATACAGCCGTCGTCACGATGTCGTCGTACCATCTACATCCTTTCAGAAACATCATGCCATTCTCCTCATGCCGCAGTCGTCCTACCTAGCCTTCGTCGTTCCATCGACGTGATTCTTTCTTCGGCATTCCTTGGTAACCCGCTGTCTCAATCCAGATTACGACGCCGTCGTCATGTCATCGTCGTCATGCATTCGTTGTCCCAACGTCGTCATGAAGCCGTTGTCTTCGTTCAATTGTAATCGCTCCAGCTTCGTCTCCCGAGTCTCCTCATGCCGTTGCAGTCACGCCATCGTCGTCATACAGTCGTCGTCACTGCCATCTCACGCCATCGTTGTTATAAAGTTGTCCTCACCCAGTCGTCGTGGTGTCGTCGTCATCCCATTGTCTTGACGTCATCTTTGTTTACACCGCCGTCGTCATACCACCGCCATCATTTCACAATCGTCATTGCGCCGTCGTCAGATACTCGTCGTCATGCTGTCGTCTTGGGGAAATCATGCTCGGTTCATCATCGTCGTTCCAACTTTGTCATCTGATTCTTGTCATAGCGTCGCTGTGAACTTCAATGCTGATGGCATTAACATCATGAGATGGGTCATGCGGGATTTTTTTTTTTTTTTTGAAGTCCCAAACCTCGCAAGAGTTGGTTGAATGGATGCCGAACGAGACGATTTCTACGTGGATATCTATTTAAACAGGAGATGCCAAGTTAAGGCTTTCAAAAGTGTCAACAGCCGAGTTTACAAAGCTTGTTGTTCGGAAGTGCAGTTTGGCATTGGGGGTCGGCCGCCTTCGTTAACGGTGCCCGACATTGTATGCAGGCTATCTGACCGGACGCCACTGGGAGAGCTGTCCCAGACGGCGCACCGACTGAAACACTGAACTACACTGAAATGCTACAACATTACAAAGATAGCGCGAGAGACTTCGCCCCAGCACATAATTCCCTTAACCGAGAAGGTGCCGTCGCGCGGCGACAGCTTCAAACTAATTCATTGCCCTGCCCCTTTTATCTTTACCTCTTCCACCTCACACAATATCCCTCATACTGTCCCTACTGTGGAGCAAAACCCCCAGTACATAATTGCACCTGGGAGTGCCCACACCCTTCGGATTACTCCCCTATTCCTTCACCTTCCTCCTGGGAGACTGCGTTGACCAGCTTAGACCCGCAAGAGCAGCGACGGCTAATCCGGTGGGCACGCGGAGTGGCGCGAGTCAATGGGGCAGTGAACTAAGGACTCCACCCTACGAGCAAGTCTCCCCACCTCATTAGAAATAAATGTTTTCTCACTCTCTCTTTTTCTCTCTCTCTCTGGCGCGCGTAAATGAGAGAGGCTAGCGCGACAACTCTTTGTGCTTACGAGAAATGTTCTAATCAATTTTTGTTGCTATCGCTGCCTCGGGAAATGTAAAGACTGTTCAAGGGTAAGAATTTTTGCGATCCGTATTTTGGCGATGGCACAGTTAACACATTTGAAATGCGCTTGACGTTCGTGGCTCAGAAGACGAGATAGCACGTGGCTGTAAAGCGGGTACAGCAATTCTGAAATGTGCGCTTCATTCTATAATTAAAGAGCAAATGAAACGCGAATGTGCCGGCTTTTATTTCAAAGCACCCTTGCAGAGATCTAGGCCCGCTCAGTCGACGTCGCTCATGGACCAGTCGGTGTCCACGGCGTGACGGTGGGGCTCCTCTTTGTGGTGCTCTTCGCCGTAGCACTCCATCGAGTTGGCGAGGAAGCGGGCATTCTGTTCGTCCTTTTCTTCGCCGCCGTTATCTAGTGAAAGCACGAAGGGAAGACATTTCTGCGGTATGGTGTCTGCAATCCGAAGCGCGGGTGCCTTTGGGAACCTTGCACCGTTATTCATGTCAGGGGCAGAGTGAGTTAAGTTGCATGGCGCCGAACCGCCACAGCTGCAGCGTTTCCTGCACCTGAAGCCGGTCGACATGCTTCCACGATGATGCATTCCTCCTTCGCTGGTCGCGGTGCTCGAGGCAACCTTCGCTGTGTTGTCGAAAGGGGAGTCCGCCGGACTGCCGTGGTCTTCTGCTCGCTGACTGGCGCCGATCTCTGATTTGTACCACACCAGGAGGTCGTGGTAGTTCTCGGCATTACAGCCTAGACCCCTCCGTAACGCGGGACTTGCTCGACGACGTAGTGTGGTGAAATGTTTTCGCATGATGCGTTTAAAATCGTCATCACACGGCACCAGGTCTTGTACGGTGTCCATAGGTCCATCAAGTTCTTTTAACGCTCGGAGCGCCATGGCTGCCTTCTGGTAGTCCTCGCAAACGGCGCAATCCCCAATTTCATAAACCGGACTGCGCGAAGCAGCGCCGTCTGCTTCACCGTTGTTCTGGCTTTGCCGGGCGTCCACCCCACGTCGTTGTAGGTTGAGCACGTCCTGCTCGCTAGGTGGGATGGCGGACGCACTTGAAGCCACGACGGGCGTCGCCTGCTCATGGTGGCTGCTGCTTGCGTCAGGCGCCGCTGGTTCCTCAAGTGCATCACTACTGCCTGGAACATCAACACCTGCAATCGGTTGCGGCGGTGTGTCGTCCATCGACGTGAAACTGGACTGTACTGATGAAGACTCGTGATCACTCATGGCGCCGGATGCTTGCTTGTTCCTCACTTGTGGCGCTTACCCACTATGGGGAATTGGCCAAGAAACTGGCAGTCAAAGGTTAAATTTAAACTTACACATCTGCGTAGAACACTGCAGTTTCCATTCGCAGTACCGCGCCAGCGTCGGCCTGTCAGTGCCTGATAACGGCACGAAGCAACGAGCTCAGCAAGAGTAGCGCATGCGCACAAAGTTCACTGGAAGCGCAAGTTGCGTCTGCTAGGCATGACACCACCCCTGTCGCGATTAACTGAGCGTCCCTGCTTATCGGAGACAGCAAGTACGCGTAAACACAGGCTCGTCTTAGTATCTGGGAAAAAAAAAAAATCAAAGCCCCTTTCTTAAAGAAAGATGGTTGAACACCATGCTACCCAGACGAACCGTATATATATGCATCGCATTACGCGCGTCACGCAATGCATTACCGACCGTCACCATGAGTAGGCCGCGGGTGCAGTACAAGGCAGCAGAAGAGGCCGCCGTACGCGAACATAAGCGCGAGCGCGATCGTGACCGTAAGGCCAATCCCGTGTATCGGCAACGGCATGCAGAAGCCATGTGGGAGACGCTTGTGCAGTCGAGATGCCTACTGGTCTTCTGATCGTCAGCGTGTACATCAGACCGAACACGTCTCGTTGCGACGCGGAAACGTTCCTGGCAGAAACGATGAAGACCTTAAAGCCACATATATAGTACGCCGATTCCCGTGTGCGGTTACTTTAACATCGATATGGCGAAAGAGCATGGCAAATGGATCGAGAGTTTCATGCAAGACGCTACTCGTTGAAACTGAAGACGCTACAGAGACACACAATGCAACACCGTTCCTGCATTGATCTCACGTTTGCAAGCAGGCTGTGTCACATTACAATGACAGAGCTTCTGACCGTCTACCACAGCGATCAGAAGGCAATACTGTGCAAGTGTAGAGTCGCCCGTGAAAGTACGAGTGTGTGCGTGTAATCAACGGCTACATGATCTAAAATAAAGGCTATGCAACTTAACGAAATGTGTCTTCACTCAGCTTCAACGTTCGAAAGATACAATCTTAAGCAGTCAAATCACATATCCATAGCGTCTGGTCGCTCAGAATTCTTTGGGTTCGTTGCGTGGTCGTTGGCTTTGGACTTTGATTCAGTTTGCATTGGGGGAAAGCTTCACGTTCAACCACCTTTTTTTACGAAAGGGACTTTGATATTCTATTGTGCGGCTTTTCCCTTGCACGTCGGCAAACGCGAAACCGTTGCACATGGAAGCTACTTCGATTTAGCGTTTGTTCCGAGCAACCAAAAGCACTGTCAAACGCTGCCGGAATACTTGGCGTGGTAATACGTGTGTAGCAGCCACGCACCCGCAGCTTTCTCTTCATAGCCACAGAATGATGTCCGCGAGTATAGTGCTTCCTGGAATACACGCGGGCACCAGCGATAACTCTAGAGCCTTCGATGACTCATGTGGAAAAGCTGACGCGTTTGACCCGGTCATCAAATTTTCAACGACCGCCGACTGTGTTCGTCGCTTTCGTTGGGGTTTCATTGTTACTTGCTTCCCTGTGCACAAGTTCACCCGATAAAGGTTAAGTTTCGCCATACACAGTTTTCCTACTGTGGCCTTGACCCTCACTACAACGTGACAATAGACAATAGACAGCTTTAGTTGGGCGTCTCCAACCACCCACGTATACGCAGCGCGCGAGGTCGCGAGCGTACATAGCGAAGTGCACACGCACGAAACAGTTGGCCAGACGCAAAAGCTGAGGAAGGGATTGCTGATTTGCATGCGCAGGAGCCGGTAGTGTGCTACTCGGCGCCGCCGTATGCCAAGTCCTGAAACTGTGTAGCCAATATCAGCCGCCACGAAGTCAAACCACAAGCCGGAGTCATACCTTCGGCAAGAGCCACATCGGAAAATTCGCTTCCGTGGACACGCGAGAACACACGAGAACGTCGCGCAAAGCTCGCAGAGCGCGTAGCGAACGCTACGCAGCATTTGAAAACCTGCGAGCGCACGCAAGAGACCGTGCGTGCTCCTGCGTACGGCGCATGCGCACTGTCGCCTCCGCGGGTTTCCTGCGTACGCAGAGGAGTTGCGGACGCCCAACTAAAACTGCCTAATTTCGAGCCCGCAAATACACGCGAAATTGCCGTGCGATTGGCCGCTCGAGGCGCGTATTCGTGGGCTTCTTTCACGCTCGGAAAAACACTTTTATGTAGCACGTATCGAGCAACAGAAATCTGTATCGGGAGTTTTTCATGCCCCTTTACAATTTTCTAATTTATACTTTTCATCTAATTATAATATTTGAGAAGGTTATCAATTAATTATGAGTAATTATGTAATTAGGTAGAATAAAAAGAATCTGAGTATCGCCAAGCGACGGCAAACAATATCTTGATTCTGTCCAGCTAACCTGGCATTTGCATATTTTTAATGTTTGGCTAAAGTTACGTGGGACACCATGTATAGGTACACTGTTTATATTAGGAAGAGAACGCTGTCAGTAGCGCGCTTTGTTTCCATACAGACGACACGCGCTGCTCTAGCGCCATATCGTAGCCATCGTCGCCGCACAACCCGCCTCGCGCGGCACTACGTTTTTCTTCTCACGCTTTCATTCCACCAACGAGAGCGACCTTTCATCACGGGGAAATAGTGGCACCAATATCAGCGGCGCAACACCCAAAGAAGCGTCACTCGAGCCTTAGGCCTGCTCGACATGCTGCGATTTTCGTCGCACAGGAAGTTCGACTTCCGTTGTTTGCGACGAAAATCGCAGTCGCAGTGCCGACACCCCGATTTTCGGCTGCGACCAACCGGTTGGTCGCACAGTCGCACCATCGCAGCGATCGCTGCGATTTTCCGTCGAAATTGCGCGGAGCGCTATTTCGCCGGTTTGTTTTGGAAAATGGCGCCTCGCTCAACGAGCGCAATGCGCGGAGACGTGGGTTGCCGAATTCGGTACGTACGCGAAGGGAGAATAAAAAACTTGTACTGCAGATTCCATTCTCTCATTTCTACGCGTGCGGTGACACGCTACGCAGCAAATGAAGTGCATTTTCACGTTTGCTTCGCACACCTTTGCGAGTTGCCATGATACGGCATGGCCTTTTGGGGTCTCACAATTTTCTTTTGTTGAATAGCATACAAAAATCGCCGCGTACGGAGCAGCTTAAATAATTTGAACCTCGGCAAGGGCAAATGACAAGACAGCAAAGTACCCGAAGTTTCAATGTTTTGCTGAACCGGTACCGTTGCATTTTCTTGTCGGTTTTTATGCGTGAGTTTCCCGATGCATCTTGAAAGGTTATTTTACCTCATTTACTTATTAAATTTGACAGAGTTAATGAATTTTCTACGATAGCATTAACTCCGTGGCTTGAATAAACAGCGCCGTTAAATTGTTTTCGAATATTACATGCACGCTAAGTTGCACTTCTTCCCTGCGTGACCCGCCGTGGTTGCTCAGTGGCTATGGTGTTGGGCTGCTGAGCACGAGGTCGCGGGATCGAATCCCGGCCACGGCGGCCGCATTTCGATGGGGGCGGAATGCGAAAACACCCGTGTGCTTAGATTTAGGTGCACGTTAAAGAACCCCAGGTGGTCAAAATTTCCGGAGTCCTCCACTACGGCGTGCCTCATAATCAGAAAGTGGTTTTGGCACGTAAAACCCCAAATATTATTATTATTATTCCCTGCGTGTGCATGCTGTCGCCAGGTGCTTCTGGCGCGCAGCATACACACCTTAAATAAAGTTAGTAAAAAGTTAGTAACTGCAAGCAAGTAGATAGTAACTGCAGCGGTTACTACCTTTTTTGAAATGTTACGAACTTGTTGCCACCTGTTTACTACCTAAGACAAAAGTGTCGCGACTACCGATAGTGCGTCCAATTTAGTAAGTGGAAACATTCCGAAATATCACTTATTAGTGGAACCTGGCGATGCAATTATCTACTTGATCAAGTACAGAACCATGCTTCTTTTTTTCTTGAAATTAACCGACTGCGTGTCTAAGCACCCTTTCAGGGCAGAAACTCCCCACTGCGGAACTGTCATATGGGGCGTAGCATTCCTTGTGATCGTTACTAATGAAATCTATACTCTACCCTTGAAACTAAGACTGCCGTATTTTGAGAGATTAAGCAACTCCCAAGGATCCGCGCACGCGATGACGATCTCTTCTTAAACACCAATATTGTGTTTGATAAATGAAGGAAATGCTGTTGTAGTGCTTCTTTTTTTTTCTCGCATAAGCTGCCCGCCGACACGCTCGCCTGCGTTTCAAGACGCAGAAGCTTCCCCCTGTTGTTGCAGTCGCAATTCTCCAGTTGCTCGCGTTTTCCGCGCGTTCCTTGCTGCGCAAGCTCTCGCCTGCGCTTCGGTAACGCAAAATTGAAACGTGGCAAGCGTTCACGTCTCGACACGCGAGCTGGGCCTGGAAATGGCGGCTTTGACGGAGAGAAAGACTCCAGAGAAAGAAAGAAAGGCCCGGCACGCGGCGGCGGGCGAGGCGGACATGGAGGCACCCTGTAGCTGTATGTGACACGCCACGGAGTGACAAGCCCTTTTGTGTGATAACTACGCCATGGAAGTTGCTGACAAATTAAGCACAACAAAATAGTGGCGTCACTCGGCATCCCGCCGCTTGCTTAGCGTGCCAGCCCCCCCCCCCCCCCCCCCGCCCCTTTGCCCCTCCCTCTTATTTCTTAACGCACATTTTGTACAGCGAATGTGAAATAATTTAAAAGGGCTGCGCTCCTATTTTTGCCTGTATCTCGGCATTTATTTGTGCTCGTAATTCCGCATTTCTTTTTATCTTTTACGCACTGCAAACAATTCAATTGGTTGTTTACATTGCGTTTACATATATATATATATATATATATATATATTCAATGGCCCGCGTCATCATCATCATAATGTTTTTATGTCCAACGGCAGGACGACGGCGTATTTCTAACTGTTCCTTCCTGGTACAGCCGACTACAGTTTATGTCTGCTAATACTCTAATTTAGTCACCCCGCCTAATTATATGCGTTGCTTGACTGCGCTTCCCTTATATTGGCACCCATTCTGTAACTTTAATCGTGCACTGGTTATCTAGCTGCCCTACGCATTACATGTGGCCTACCTAGCACCTTTTTTTTTTTTTTTTTGCAGCTTAATGATCAGCCATAATAGAATATAGGTTTGCTCTCGAATTCACACGTCTGTCTTCCTTTCTCTTAACTTTACGCCGAGCACGTTTCGCTCCATTGCTCGTTGCGGGGTCCAAGCTTCTTTGTTAACCTCCAAGTTTCTGCCCCACATGTTAGTATACTCGTATGCGTGTGTTTAAATTCAGTAAGAGGCTCCGGATCAAACTGAAGGGCAAGCTCGCGTGCAGAATTACCCAGTCACGCTGTTTACGCGCGACAATAAGCGGCCCCTTTGTGTCATCAAAGGAGGCCCGGAAATTCGGCGGAACCTCGGCCGAGGCTATGAGACCCGGCCGCCCAACGCAATGTCCATGTGCTCTTCCAACAGCGACTCCACGAGCACCGTTCCGTGAGAGCCTGGTGTAAACAAGCCTTTCGTGCGGCACTAATTTCCTTGCCGAGAGGTAGAGGCAACAAGGGCGCTGTTCGGGAGGGCGTTCGTGTTTTCATAGCCCACAAAGAGAAGCAGAGCGGCCTCGTGGGAAGCCCTAAATAAAGCACCACGCGTGGGAGGCCAGAAGGGCCAGGCGGTTCCGATCACCGCATAGTGGGAGATGAATCAGGCACGCCCACGCCGAGGGTCGCAGCTGAAGCATGCGGTTCGAGAAAGGAAGTTAGCCACGCACTGGTGGTGGTGGCCTGAAGGGCAAACTTCGGAAAACACGAGTTTCGCTTCTCAGATGTCTGCCCGACAGCGACGCTGTGTGTATTGTGCAAAGCGCACAAGGCGACGCAAAGCTGCGTAATCCTGGCCTTCGTGGACTGAAGCAGGTTGAGCGACAACCGGCTTGGCGCGTCGCCTGGCACGATAATCGCGCTGTCATCATAGCTCAAAATACGTAGATCATGGAGTTATTGCGAAGCATCAATAAGCATATACGGAACACATTTCGACTGGGGTTACTGCGTGGACGCCGTGGAGCACAACATGGAGCCGAAGACGTAGATCAGCACCCCGTCTTGGTTGCCGCTTCAGTGAGCAACGCGTGTGCTAAGCGCCGGAGTCGGAATAAGGGGCCGGTTTGTACCCGCCTCGGCCGCTCATTGCCTACGGTTCATGCTGCTGAGCCCTAAAGCGTGGGTCACAATATCTAGTCGCGGAGGTCACACTCCGATCCGGGGTGCAATACAAACATGCTCAGTAACGAGCATGGGCCGCTGGTTAAAGAACATCAGGCGGTCAAAACTTATTCGGATTCCTCTGTGTACTGATTCCAGACACGGTAAACGCGTTAGTAAATAGGAAATTGCTCAGCGGTTGGCAAGACAAAGTGGGCTAGGTCTAGTACGCGTACACAAATACTCAAGAAAGTGGACGGGAAAGCGGTGCCGCGGCAGCTCAATTAGTATGAGCATCGCACTTCGCGGGATGAAATCGCGATCGCGGCGGCCGCATTTCGACGGGGACGAAACGCAAGAACGGCCGTGTGCCATGCATTGGGCAGACGTTAAAGATCCCCAGGTGGCCAAAAGTAATCCGGAGGCCCCCACTATGGCGTGCCGCATAATTATATTGTGGTTTTGGCACGTCAAACTCCATGATTATTTAAAAAAGAAAACAGAATCGCACGCGTCATGAGAAGATGTGGGTTCCGTCCTTCTTGCGGCAAGTTGTTTTTTCATCCAGTTTCCTTTACATTTTCTTTATAGTTTCTAAGCTTAAAAAACAGCAAGTTTACCCGATGCTTTCCTTGGTTTCATTGTCGGTTGGCTCGTAAAACTGGATGATCGCCCCTTGATAGAGGAAAGCGTTCTAGGACACAGGTACAGGCAGGTTTCGGCACTCAAGGGCTTAAGTGCTATGCTCAAGTTCTTAAGGGCTTCTGAACTGTGCGAGCGACTTTGAAAGTTGTAGCGCGTAGCATCACGTTATTGTGTTAATGTTAACACGACAGTGTTTTAGGCCCGGTCCACCATCAACTTCCTGTAACGGATGTGACGTCGCTGCGAACGCGTAAATTCTGCTCTCTTTTGACAGGGATGGCGCCACCATCTAGGGACGGTGCAGTAGTTCATCGTGACACCAACGAGCGCCGGCAGTGAGCGATTCGGTCGTCTCAGCGCAGCGGAGGCTCCAACGTGGTGTATCCCGCTGTAGGCGGTGTCGGCCTTCTGCATGAGGTGACGACGCAGTTTGCGCACACGGTTTTGTCTTTCGCGCCCGATTAGCCTGTGAATATGGTTTTTTGGATTCTGTCCCATCAGTGCGCTCTGGTGATCGGATGTTGTGGTTGTTCCTGCACATGGTGCACCCTGCGCATGTTCTTCTGGATTCTGCTCTCTATAAAGGAGTGACGCAATAAAATGATGTCAGTTGAGAGTAGCGCCTTGTCTGTTGTTTTGCGCTAAGCAAAGTAATTATGGACACGCTTCTGCTAGTGTTGCCGTGCGCGCGGACGCATTTTTTCCGTTGATTCTCTCTGTTTTGTGTTGATCTGAATCGACATCGCATAGTAATTAAGCGAACTGCTATTGTTGTGGAGCGACGTAGAATCACACCCGGCACATGAAATAAAGCAGATTGCCAAACAACTTAAAGACACAGCCGCCGATATTAAATATATTAAAGAGGGACGCCTCATTCAGATGGATTAAAAGTTCGACGCATTAACAGCAATCGAGGCGAAGGTGTTGGACATGAAGGCTCAATTCCAAAAACTCGAAGAGTGAGCTGAAGACTTGGAAAATCGGAGCGGACGAGCAAACATAGATGACCTACCGGAAACAGAGGAACAAAGCAGCGATAGCCTAGCAGCGGCTGTCAACGACAACATGATTAAGAACACTCTTGGCCTGGAAAACGTTGGTATTGAGCGGATCCGTAGTTTAGGAAGACATTCAAGGAATAAAACGAGACCAGTATTACTCAGGCTTCTCGACACTAAGCAGAAGATTCAGATATTAAGGAAAGACTACAAGTTTAAACGCTCTATCTTGTCTATTGGAGAGGACTGAATTCAGCCGCAGAAATGCGGGAGACTGCAAGGAAACGCTGAGATAATGCAAAACCCAATCGAAAAAGACACCAAAAGGTTTCCTTATCATCTGATAAATTCTGCATTAATGACCGCGTCTTTGTTTTGGATCACAATAAAAATGAAAGGGTGCCACTACAAAAAAAAAAAAAAGAACAGAAAGGAATCGCTTGCCAGCCCGAAGTCAAACACACTCTCGATCCTAGCAGTGCTCAACATAAATACGAGAAGCATAGTAAACAAAGGGTAAATCCTCGAAGGACTGTTACTGGAACCCAATCAAGATATACAGGGGTCATCACGGAAACGTGCCTCTCCTCAGACGTATCTTCAGTCACGAAATGTCTCCAGAAGGTTACTCCGTTATCCGTAAAGATAGGGCTGTCTCGCGGAAGGGGTGTGGCCCTGCTTTTTTAAGAATGATATGCCATTTGTTCCACTTCCTGAAGTCTCGAATGCGAAGGATGTGTTTTAAAAAATTTCGTACAACGACAGCTGCATATTTGCTGGCTGCGTTCATCCACGCCCCACAGTGTTGACCCAAAGCCGTGCTTGCCTTGCAGGAGTTTATGCAGAGCCATGTTCGTGACGGCAGAGTAATCCTCATGGGGGACTTCAACCTGCCAGACCTGAATAGATTGCCATGCACTACACTTCAACCACATCCGCCGCACTCACAGATCTAATGACAAATTTCAACCTTGACAAGGTAGTCGACCAGCCCACCCAATGGCAAGGTTCTACGAATAGCATACTCGATCTCACGCTCATAGGTGACCACTTGCCACTTCACACGATGGAAATGACAACTGTCGGTGGTATATCGGACCCTGACATACCTAAATGTACTCTCTCTTTCTAAAAGGTAGCATAACGATACTCAACTTACAGCGAACTGTCTTTGACTTTCGCAGACCAGATAATGCCGGTGCTCTTACTCACCTACGGCACGAATTTGACGTTTCCCTCCAAGCAGCTTCTAAAACGGGTTGTGACGTCAACGCTTCGGGGCATCAACTTAAGTCGATTGTACTACACTATACAACAACTGTATAACAAAGTTTGTCTAATGCAACGTTGCAAACCACAAAATAAAAGCCCATGGATATCACGCGAGGTCCTTCAAGCGAAGCGTCGAGAGATTTGGAAATGCTATTAAAACAAAAGGGGCGACTCAATCTCTGCAGGATAGACTGACCTCCACTCTCGTCGACTTCAGAAGAAAGCTAAAGCACGAAAAGCATCACTACTTCAGCGCAACATTCCGTGACTTCACAACTAACTATCCGCCCAGGTATTGCAGATATTCTAGCTCGCGTTCAAGTGTGTCACCCGAATGGTCTCTAGAAGAAAAACCACTCAAGCGAACACATTTAACATATCTTTTTTTCTCAGTTCTCACTGCAGATAACGGCCTACTTCCCTCCCTACCCTGTCCTCCTAAAATGATCGATTCATTGAACATAACCGATGCCGGCGTTCTCAAGTTATTGCTGAATTAACCTCGGCATCAAAAAAGCTAATGGACCAGATAGTATGCTGAATGAGTTTTTTAAAAAAGGTATGCAGAATGGTGTAGCCAATACCTAGCCATTATATACCGCAAATCACTCATCCACACAGCTAAACCATGAGCGGAAAAAAAGCGAAGGTTATTCCCATACATAAATCTGGTGAAACCAACGAACATTCTAATTACAGGCCAATCGCAGTTATCAGTGCATCCTGTGAAATAATGGAACATATTATTTTCAGACTAGCTGTATTTCTCGAACTAGACCCTACATGAATACTTCAACAACACAGCTTTAGAAGTAGTCTCTCAAGAGCCACACAACTAAGCGACGTAGTGCATGACCTTGCGCTGAATCTAAACAACCGAACCCAGACAGACATGGTCCTTCTAGATTTCAGTAAAGTATTTGTTGCACAAGCCATGTTAAATTAGATGCAAAACTTGAGGCTACGATCGCAGATGGTCAGATTACTGCATGGATCAAAAGCCTTCTTGTTGCGTCGTACACAGTCTGTTAGTCTTGATAGCATTCCTTCTAAGTCTGCAGCGGTCACCTCAGAAATCCCTCAAAGGTGAGTATTGGGCCCAATGTTATTTTTAATCTTTATTAACAACATTACTGCTAGCATAGAATGTGACACTAATCTTTTCGCGGATGATGGTATTATTTAGAAAGACATTGGAAGCTACGAAGACCACTAAATATTAAACAGAGCACTCGACTTAGTGCACAATTGGCGCAAGGAATTGCAAATGTCTGTGAACAGTACTCAATGTGTATGTCTGTCCTTTGTAACAGCAACAACAACAAAAAAAAAAGGCCTAGGAATTTTCTTACGCTCTCAGTTGAACTTGCCTGAATAAAGTAAATCACCACTTATACCTAGGTCTGACATTCATTTCCGACTTTTCATGGAACTTACACATTGATAAAATTACCTCAATCGCAATACGTAAACTCTTTTTTTCTTAAGCGATGTTTGCGTCTTGCACCGAAGCACACCAGACTACTAGCATACACAACATTTCTTCGCTCCGTCTTAGAATACGCTAACATCATCTGGTTTCAGCACACATTAACTAACATCAAAACTAGAAAAGGTGCAAAGAAGAGCTGTGCGGTTCATCTTCAGTAAGTACAGGTCCTATGACTCTTCGAAAAACCTCTTGGCTGAAGTGTGCCTTGAAACACTATCCGTTAGGGCCAGGCAAGTACGTTTAAAATTCATCTACCAACTAAAGCAAGGCCTTTTGAAGATAGGCTGAGCCAAGTGTATTACTTTGTCGATGTCACGTCAGTCGCGAAATAAGCAGCTGTTCACACTAAACCAGTACAGCGGCCACAATGACACGTCCAAGTTCTCAGGTTTCCACCGTGCGGTCAAAGAATTGAATCTTCTCAACCTAGAAATAGTTTTCTCTCTGTCACTTTCATCGTTCCTCAACATTTCTAGAGACATCAAGCAGAGAAGACGCCGCTTAACACACACGAATTTATTCGCTGTAATACTTGAATTTCTTCTTGCAGGTACTTGTTACTTGTACGCTGTTGTCTATATGACTGCTGTAATTATACGTCGGTGATTTATTCGCTCTTGTTTGTAAAATTTTCGGTAACACTATATTTGTTATTGAGTAGTGTTGTTAAACTAACCAAATGTATATTACCATAACTTGTCATTGTGATTTTTACAATACTGAATATACCTTTAGTTTCTACTGTACCATGCAGCATGAGCTGTCTAGTTTCTTAATTCTGTAAAATTGTTTAATGGAATGCCCACCTGCGTTGGTCTCGCTGAGACAGGCAGTATCGCAAAAAACAAACAAACAAACAAACAAACAAACAAACAAACAAACAAACAAACAAACAAACAAACAAACAAACAAACAAATACCTAAATAAATAAATAAATAAAAGTATTTGAACCTGCCACGGTGGTATTTACATATGTCGAGTTATAGCTAGTATATATTAGAGGGAGACTATCAAGAAACCACACAATGCTAAAACATCGCTAAATGGTAGTGCTTCAGAAGCGCTGGCCGACACTAACATGCAGCATGTGATCTTGGTATAGAGCTTGTATCAAAGTCGAATCCAGTCAATAATAGAGGCTAAATATGGCGTTATTGAACATTCTTGGGAAACAGGAGTACTTACGAAACATTATTGTCTGAAATATTGCTTGCGAAATCTTGGTTGAAATAATGTTTCTATCCCTGTAGTCACAATTACGCGCTCATATGCATCGCGCGCCCGTCCTCTCTGTGTTTGAGCGCGCGTGCGTGCGTGACATTTTATGGCAAACGTTCCAGATAGTGCGCCCAGCCATCTGATTTCTTTTTTTTAAATTACGAACAATCATTTTATCACGCTGTTTGTGCTCCTAAATTACTTTTGTTGGATTTGTCTTTCTGTACTTAAGATTTGATTACTGCAGCGGTGACGAATACCTATTGCGTGGAGAAAAACTGTTTCCGACTATAGTTTTGAGAAAAGGTATAGCGCTTTTTCATTCAAGTTCATTAGGTGCAGCAAGGTTGTTTTATGGGGCCCTTTGACGTGATGCGCTAGGGTGCACTAAAAGTGTTTTTGTAAAATTTCACAAGCATATACACGCTTCACAGAGCCCAGTCGACTACATGATTTCGCAAATAAATAAGCAATAGAAGTGCTAAAGAAACACTGGATTTAACGAAGAGTAGTTTTGAAGCACAAGAGGCCTAACGAACCTTGAAACAATTTTGTACAAACGCGCTGAGTCGCAGCGTTTCTTCTCGGGAAGCGAGTCTAAAGCTAGCCGTAGAAAAGCTGTTATCACAAATTATTTAGGGTGCTCGGAACATTGCCAGTATTTTTTTCCAGGGTTTCGATGCCTCGAAACTTCACTGAAATAAAAAAATTAACAGCACAATATGCAACATCATGTGAGAGCGTATTTTCTGAGAAATGTTCCATATTTAGTACGACAAAAATCGCATCAGGAACATCCGAAAATGTGAGAGGAGTCCATGTTCAGGCTTAACAAACAATTAAAGTAAAATGCGAAATCCAGCGCATTTGGGAGTTGGTACAAAACAGATATATTTCTGAAAGTTTATATGAACCACTTGTCGCTTTAGGCGAAAACAAGCATTTCATATTGAGTGTCCGCCACGTTCAGAGGCGCTGCACCGTAATTTCGCTTCACTGCGCAGTTTGCTTCTCCGCGATACGACAAGGAGATGCGGCGCGGCCACGACCATGGCAGGAAGTCTGTTTCGTGGAGTTGTCACGATTTTTTCAGCTTCAAAACATCGTGGCGGGCCGGCACTACGGATCTGAAAGAAGACCTCCGGCTGTTGAACCTTACTGAGAGCCGCTAAATGAACGCCACGGGGCTATGTTGCTGCGGATGCGACGGGCGCACTAGAGTCTGGGTAGCGTCGCCGGTCATCGCGCTGTTGAGAAGTTCCAGCTTTTATGTGCCACTGCCACCATGCGGACTTGGACACTTGAAAACGTTCTGTGGCTAAGCGAGGAATTAGCTCAGCGCAGCCGTTAGCTATGATGGAACTAAGTGGCCAAAAGTGCGTGTAACATTGAGGGAATTAACCATAGAGCTGAGACCTTGAAAAGAAAATATTTGTTGAACATTTCTTTCGTCAACTGTGCTTTGGGCTAGCCGAAGCACAGCTATGCATTTTATATTTTTTGGCGCCCATGTAAGCGGCTGATGTGCCGTCGGTGTCTGTCCTTAATGGTGTCTGCGCAGGCTGGCCCGGTCAAACCAAACGCGTCACACTGCCGCTTAATACATGACAGGCGCGTTTGCCATAGAAAGTTGCTACGTAAACTACCCGTATTAAATAGTGCTCTTACGCTAGAATTTTTTGTAACAGAACACTCCAGCCAATTTGGAAGCCGGACACAAGACACTGAAAGGCGACCAGCGCATGGCAAGGAATGCATTTGCGTCACGCGACTGGCTAATTTTCTCGTTGTTACCGCCTTTATTTTAAGTGCAGGTTTGTTATGTGATGTTATATGCTCATTGACAGAAAAGGAGTCGCCGGCACCTCCTAAAGGCGACAACATCTCTCTCTCTCTCTCTCTCTCTCTCTATATATATATATATATATATATATATATATATATATATATATATATATATATATATATATATAAACATATATAAACTTAGGACACGAGCCCAGAATGTACACAGTCAAAGTAAACCTCCAGCGTTAGCTCCTTTTCCCAGCTTAAGCGATGCTGTCAAGCTCCCTACCTTTCAAGCAGCACCGTCCTTACCAGTTTTGTAGTGGCGCCACTATCGCCTCCAGAGCAGATGAAGAAGACTGCTCACGTGCATAGAGCGCGAGAACATGACCGTGGTACATTTTATTTTATTATTTTGTTCTTTTCAGTTTAATTTTTTTTATTTAATTGATATCAAATATATATTGATATTGATATTTATTGATACCCTAAAATATGCGTTATCACTTAATTGCCAAATGATTAGTTTGAAATGTTCGCCTTTAACCCTTTTGGTAAGTTGTTGGGTGTACGTTTCAATCTACCCAGTGTGGACAATCCCCCTCGTGGGTACAAGCCATGTATTGCGACAACAACTACAACTAATTCTTGGCCAATCCCCCATAGTGGGTATGCGCTAGTGTTTGGAAACAAGACAAGAACACGCTGGCGCTCGACCTGACTGGCCGCGGTGTCGGGCGCTCCTGAGATCCCGTGGCACCATGGTTGGCCGGCCTGAATATACCGTGGCAAGGGCGGCTACCTCTTCGGGCTGCCTCCCACAAATGGGTGACACCGAACGACCGAGCCCAGCCATGCCAACGTCAGCGCACCGACTCTACCAACGCAAGAGGGACGTGACCTCACGCGGTCCGACAGACGTCTTGCGGTTGCAGCGTGTCCGGGAATTCCACATCGACATGCCGGGCTTCTGGTTCATCCAACTCGACAGCTACTTTCTTCTCAACAACGTTCCAGGTTCCGGCGGCCACACTCGGCTCCGACTTCTACGAGGACTTGCGGGCAGGCGTACCTGCTTACTACGGCACCTCAAGCTCAGTCACAACAGCTCTTGCCATTTGAACCGTCGCGTCATTCTGAGTCTTGTCGTCCCACATCGCCTGCGTCCACCCGTGCCTGCCGTCAGCACGCGCCGGCCCCATATCAAAGCTCTACTCAGTTCGTGAGCCTCCTCCCCAGCTCAAAGGCAGCTGCGTGACGACTCTTTGCAAGAAATTCATTGGGCTAAGCGCAAGTGCTTTCGGCTATTCTACAGCCTGCCGCTCTCCTTCCTTGGACGTTTCAGCAAGCGGTCCGCTTTCCCTTCGGAGGTACCTCCCTCATCGCCGATTCACATGCTCGCCCACTGGCTCCACTATAGCGCAAATTTCACTCTCGCAGGTACGGCGACGACACAAGCACAACCTATACGTGATGCCGTAAGCGACCACCGCAACCCTGATGCTATCGGCATTCGAGATTTCGCTGCAAGCTGCAGCAGGCTAGGCTTTCGATGTTCTGTGCTCACGCCTTCCACAGATGCATGGCCTACCGAAGTTTTACAGGCACAGCTCCGCCCTCTGGTTTCTTCAGCTCGAGAATCACTTCTACGTCAACAGCATGACTGAGCAAGACTAGCGCTATCTCCGCGCTAGTCTGCCAGACGGTCTACTTTTGGAGCTCCGACTTCTACAGGCCCGGGAATCTACGAGAACCTGCGGCATGTCGTGATTTTGCACTACGGCATCACTGTGGCTGCGCCTCGTTCACAACCTAAGCTGCCAGTGCTGCCTAGTACATCACCCTCGGATTGCGTGAACCCGACACTACCAACGACGACAGCATCTGCTTTCCTTAGCCTCTCCGACGAAAGCCCTGGCAAATTACGCAACAAACGAGCAGCGGTCGGACTGACCACGCCATCTAGAGACCAAGGTCTTGCTATGCACTTCCCTGCACAACTGTAACCGAACCTGAAATGGTGACGCGGCATGAATCAGCAAGGGCAACAAGGCTCAGCGACACTCGCAGTTCTCCGCCACTGCCACCCTTGCACGCCGTTCGACGACACAGTTTCCAGCGTGGTTCCCCTCAACGGCCTGAACTCTCGGCACGTGCCAAGAACCTCAACTCTGCTTGCAGAGTTACACCGCACCGAGCGCGCAGACGTCGACAACGCAACACGTCAACCTCAACGCACAACATAATGCGCCCTGTGTCTACTTGTGCCCTTCGCCGCAACACGGACCTGTACTTCTTAACGGACGCTACTTATGTATATTCTCACTCATGTATATAGGCTTGCAATCACTCTTCTTGCTATACGCGCGTCGTTTGCACATATTTCAATCGCGCTTCGCCCTAAGAGGGGGACGCCTATAGCGGGGCGACTATTGCCCTAGAATCGGTGAAGGCGGCTCATGTGCATAGAGCTCGAGAAAAGAACACGCTGGCGCTCGGCCTGATCATCGGCCGCTCCCGAGACCTCGCAGCACCGTGGCCATGGCCAGCCTAAATTAACTGTGGCAACCTCTTCGCGCCGCCTCCCACAGTCTTATCGCTCCCGTCCTAACGTGGGCATCTCCACGCGTTGAGATTCGTCGGGAACACAACAGAAAACCTCGAGAACTGATAAATGTGTGTTCAATTAGTGTCGGCGGAACGACACTAACGAAGCTAGAAAATAATACCGAGCTGGCGACGTACAACGCCTGTTTTAATCGCACAGGTAAGCGATTCCTCTGTTGGGTAAAAACCAAACAGATGGGACGCTGACACGCGATGCCGCACTGCGACGAATAGCAACACCCTCGAGTTGCTCGTTTCACGCCATAAGTTCTCAGGATGCGTGCATTTCAAAAGTTTGTTTGCACCCGCATTTAGCACAGCCATATTGCCCCCCGTTCTTGCTCGCAGAGCATTGGCGTGCTCACGCAGTCGGTCGTTCACGCAACACCCCATTTGTCCTATGCAAGAGCGACCACATAAAAGCGGTAACTCGAATACCATATTTATTTTGCACGGAATAAATTGCCGTCAGTGCCTTTTCTCGCGGGTCTGACGGGGCGCGCTGGCATTCTTGCCCATTCGGCGTACTGTTCCAAGTTTGTTCTTTTCTCTGAAAAGTACCGTGACACCGGCTCGGTCCTGCTGCCTTCAGTTTGTGCGAAACGCCAAGCTTTGACTCGTCAATTTGATTTTCTGAGCTGACGAATCCTTTGCGTGAACAGTGCAGGACTGTCTCTGCGACGCTGCTGACGAAGTGGTCGGGTTACCCGGCTATCAAGACCCGCCGTACCTCGGCGTTGGGCTGAACTTGATGCAGACAACAAAGCCTGGCGCTCTTTAAGGCAGCAAAAATAGTTGTACTAGTAGTACCGCTCCTTAAATTCACTTGTTCCGTTTGGAAGTGCATGGTGTTCAACCGCCGTAAGCACGATGGCGAAGTTGTAAAGGGTTCGTTTTCGCCCAGCGCGCAGGGAAACCTGGACAATGTGAAGTGGAGTCGGGGCAAGCACCAACTGCGCGTTGGTTCAACGCGCAAGGAAATGCATGCATATCATACAAGGGCATGGATGAATAATAATAATAATAATAATAATAATAATAATAATAATAATAATAATAATAATAATAATAATAATAATAATAATAATAATAATAATAACGCATGTAATGACAGTGGCACTGTTATCCCTTTGGTTGCGTTCCTTGAAATTTTTAACGTTTGGGCAGCATTGTGAGAGATGAACAGCGCATAGGACGAAGGACAACGAGTGAAAGAACGCGCTGTTCGTTTACCAAGATGGTTATGTTTTCTTACTAATTCCCTGCTATCATATATAGATTGGAATCTTCCCCGTGTAAAACATAAACATTAACAAACAGAAGAATAAAAATGGGTTGGATCGCATGCGGCAGACTTTGTCAGCTCCTGACTGGAAGCTTACCATTATCATTGAAAAGGAAGGTGTAGAATCAGTGCATTTTACCAGTGCTGACGTATGGGGCAGAGACTTGGAGACTGACAAAGAAGCTTGAGAACAAATTAAGGACCGCGCAAAGAGCTATGGAACGAAGATTGCTAGACATAAGGTTAAGAGACATAAAGAGAGCGGTTTGGATCAGAGGGCAAACGGGTATAGACGATATTCTAATTGACATCAAGAGAAAAAAATGGAGCTGGGCAGGTCATGTAATGCGCAGGTTAGATAACCATTGGACCACTAGAGTTACAGAATGGGTACCAAGAGAAGGGAAACGCAGTCGAAGACGGCAGAAGACTAGGTGGAGCGATGAAATTCGGAAATTCGAAGGCGCTAGTTGGAATCGGTTTCGCGGGAAAGGGGTAATTGGAGATCTCAGGGAGAGAGGCGTTCGTCCTGTCCTGCAGTGGACATATATATATATATATATATATATATATATATATATATATAGGCTGAAGATGATGATGACGCTTGTTTTGTGCACGCCTACTTCAGCTTGTGCGCTAATTAAGAATGAATGAATGAATTAATGAACTTTTTTCTTGTAACGTAATGGCGAGGTCGATATTTAGCAGGTTGCCACAACGCCGCTAGGGACACTCGATCCACTCGACATTATTCTTTCCTGGAGTTCGCTGAACGCTCAGAACAGCGTGCAAATTCGTTATTCGCCGCGCTGAAGTTCTGACACAAAGTAGCCCTAATAAAGTTGTGATGACAACGCGTTTCGGTTAAGAGAACCGTACGACAAAATAATATTTCAAGGAACTTAGAACACATGCTCTGGCGATGCCCCTCGTTACGAGGGCCAGGTCCAGGAGATGGAATACCTCACTGCAAAGCCCCGACTACGGGCATCAAATCTGGGTTGTCCACAGAAGCCACGATGCGGAGGCCAGGCTCGGCATGCCCGTCCCGACGTGGGAGCGGCCCGCTGCGCGATAATCACGTATCTCTGGACTGTAAAGTTTTTCCATCTTTGCATCCATTTAGATTAGGCGCAGCCTCGCCGGGTGATCACGGCTAACATACGCATATGCTTGCCTAATATCTATCATGTTTTCAGCTTTAAAACGAAGCCTTCTTTGTCAATTCTCCCAGATTTTACGGACTGCCGGAAGCTGCCCTGTCGTGCTGAACTCTTTTTTTCGCCCAAAAAAGAGGGGACCCGTCCGAGGACCGGTTGCGCTGGCTTAAGAAGAGGTCGGTGGGGATCCCTTGCGATGCCGCGGCTTCCACGGCGCGCTGGATGAGCCGGCGTTGATCTGCTGGCTCGGAGGCACGTACGAGAGTTGCCGGAGCTGAGCAGTGTTTGCACCGAGGCGCTAGCTGTTGCGGAAAGATTCTACTGTACAAGAGAGGTTGCGGAAAGCTGCCTGTTAGTAGTTTGCGCCATTGGACGGCCTCGCGTCTCGTTAGATCGTGGTGTGCGGGAGGATATATGCATATTCCGAGTTGGTAGTACTGGAGGATGTCCGTGTAAGTGGCGAGTAGAAAATCGTGCGAGATAATCGCGTCAGGGGAAGAGAGGCGGTGGGTCCTACACTCTGCGCGGCAGCTAAGATCTCGGGCAAGTGTGTGCACCTGGGCGTTTCCGCTGAGCGACTCGTGGGCTGGAGCCCAAAGGAGTAAGCGGGGAATGGAAGAGGGGGGAGTAGAAAGTAGAATGTGCGACGCCTGGCGAGAGATGCGGCCGGCATCGTAGTTGCGGATCGCCTGTTGAGAGTCACTGAGGACGACTTTTGTATTAGGATCAGTTGGCGCCAGCGCAATGGCAACCTCCTGTTGACTGTTTCTGCATTGCGAATGCTGCAGGCTGTGTACCAGCTACAGTGCGGGGCGACCGCTGGACGTCCGCTGAAGCGTCTCTCGAATTGACGTGCACCTGCTGCCTGGCCAAATAGCTTACACTTAAAAAATAAACGAATCACATGCCTGACTACGGGAGCAAGCCTTGTTCCTGCAGTGCAGCAGCCTGACGCACAAACCATCACGCCACAGTAGTGCGCCTATACTCCTGCCGTGCCAACGCTAACTAGCTCTTTGATTTGACCGCCGTGTTGCCGTTTCTATGTCTGTCCCTGTGTTCTAAAGCGAAGCTTTCTTTGCCTCTTCCTTCGACTTTCCCACTGCTGCTGCTGCTGTGTGGGCTGCTGTGGCTGCTGTCGCGCACACCGCGTCGGGGGGTGGTTCACAGCGTGTATATATATATATGACAGGCACAAGAGAAACTCGTTTTCACCCCACCGCTGGATGGATGGATGTTATGAGCGTGCCCTTTGGAACGGGGCGGTGGGTTGCGCCACCAATCTCTTGCTATTATACTGCCTAATGTCCTACCCAGGTTAAACAATAAAAAAAGAACACCATGGACTCCCACAATCAAATTTTCTGATCCCCTATTGCGAACGCTGCTTTTGTACGTCTCCGTTTTTTGTCCTTTCCCTACTTTTCTTCCATCAGTCAACCAATCGCCTCTTACTAATCCCTATTGCGGACATGTTTACTTTTCCACTGCTCTCGCTGAACCTACGGGCTTCAAGGAGGCCAGTGGTGCCTAAATCGACCGCTGGGTCTTCGCCACAGTCGAATGTGCACAATGCCCTCTGGAGTTTCCTGGCCGTCGTCACTTAGCCTCTTGACAGTTGTAATCATCCGTGACTCCGCTCAGAAGCATTGCAGAAACTGCAGCGCTTCCCTTTCTACTTAGGTGCGAGTCCAGAGGGGACGTAGATAGAACTGTAGGGAGGAGGGAGGAGAAAAAACAGTTACCATACAAGGAAGAGGGGGAGGTGACGTAAGAGGGCAAGCAAACCCTACGACTATACGACGGCGGTTGCGGGGAAACTGGATAAGCTTAAATTCAAGGTACGGTATAGTACGTTGCTGCTATTTCTGAAAAATAAACACCATGCAAATACGTCAAGCAGACAAACTACGCAGGGCGTGCCGAAGCAGAGCCGCATTAATTAAAGCGCACCGCAGGGTCCAGACGACACGGAAGCGGTCTACCGTCAAATCAACACTTCTGTGCCCGCCGCTTTAGCTTTGCGGCTATGGCATTGCTAGAGGCCGTGGATTTGATCCCAAACGCGACAGCCACATTTCGTTGGGGACGAAATAGAAAACGCACGTGCACATAGATTTTGGGACACGTTAAATAACATCACGGTGTGAAAATTAATCCTGAGTACGCAACTACGGCTTGCCTCATAATCCGAGTGTGGTTTTGCGATGTAAAGCCCCATAATCCAATTCCAGTTTAATACTTCTGCCACAATGGGATGTGGATTATGAGGGAATGACAACGCTCAACCCTCTCAGAGGTGATAAAAATATGGCGCACAACAACGCCTCAAGCAAACACCTCTCCCTGTGTGTTCTGTGTACTACGCAGACAAACAGCAGTGGTGCACGCAAGGTAACATCAACTCACTACTCTCGTGTTAACTTAAACGTTGAAGAAATGAAGCTTTAGCCGTAAAAACTACCGCTAATCATCGTCAATCAAAGCATCCAGCACGGAAAGTTTCGCTTACATCGATTCCCACAGTGCGTGGGATCTGCATAATTTCTTTGACCGCCGTTTTTCTAATAGGCCACTGCCACGTAAAGGGACGCGATGGGATCATTATCCCATCCCGTCCCCTCCCCCCCTTTTTTTTTCACGCCTTTATTTTTATCCTGGCTCTTCTTTCCGTCTTTACTTCCCCTTTCCCTTCCTCTCGCGCAGGGTAGCGAACCGGAGGCTTTAGCTCTGGTTAACTTCCCTGCCTTTCTCTCATTTGCATATCTCTCCCTTTCTCTCTCTATTTGAGCGCCATCGAGGATCTCGGCGTGCGTCACACTGCGTAGCACGGGTGCACGCGCGCAAGTTTCTTTTGCGCCAAAGGCGCAGAAATAAAGTGGACAAATTTATAGCATTTGATCAACCGTTTCACGAAAGCTTCGTTTGACAAGGATTCCGAGATGCTCCATTGACCTCCAAAGAGCACGTGCTCCAAATGATTTGTGCTGTGATAGTGATCGCCTCCTGGACCACAACTAAAGGTGAACAACAGCGGATGGCAGTACCACGAATAGAGGGCGCGACAGACACCTCCAGGCACCACTACCATGTTCACGTTGCTTTACACTACAATATATGACCACAGCCCACCGTACATGTTTATCTTGCAATTCTGTTGTTGGGAGCTCGGTTTGGCGGAGCAAGACACGTTGTGACAGCTTCGGAACCGAGAGTCGACTGGCTTTATTCGAAGGTAAAAGCAGGTTTGCCGAGTGGCAGTGGTGGTGCCCCAGCGGCTTCGATTCCAAGAAAGAGCAGGGGGCAATGACCCCCCTTGCCGGTGGGGACAACAAAGTGGCGGACGGTCGCTCAACAGTCAATCTGCCGCTACGAAAATGTCCCATTTGCGGTATTTGTGACTACAACCGAGTTACACCCTATAACCGCGCTTACCAATGATTTCGCGCTCGCACTTGGCGTAGGCAGTGCAAGCGGTGAACGTTTCCAGGCAAAAGGCACGAACACGTGGACCGACACTGGCCTAACTGTGTGTCATGGTCGTTTTCGCGCCTTTCGCCTGATGGTGCAAAACCAACAAGCCCGAATTTCCATCCTAAAGTGAACATTTTCCACGCTGCGACCGCGTTTCCTTAGCTTTCCTTCGCCGGCGCGCTGGGATGTATGTGCGTTTGTGCCTTCAGCGAAGGGGGAAAGACCCGAGGAAGGTGGGCTTGCACAAGTGGGCGTGTTTCGGTTCCCGAAATAGTCTCGGAGCGCGCCCGTATAGTGCCGTTCACGGGGCCGTTTTCCGGTGACCTCATCATCGGATGCCTGGCTCTTCTCTCGCCCCTCTTCCCTCCCCGACCACCTTTTCCCGTGCACTTTTCGAGTGCTCGACTGTCCGAAATAGCCGCCCAACGTCCGGAACACAAACCAGCGGCCACCTCGCGTTGGTGACGCATGGCGGCCGTACCATGCCGTCTTTTCCCACCTGGAGGCGGCAGCGGGCTGGATACCGCCCATCGTGACCGCTTTTGAAGTTGAGCCACTCTGTTGTTTTCCTTACAAGTATTTGCAAACAAAGCACGCCGCTGGAGACCACGCACTTTGCGAAAGCGCTCGCAGCCGATGCTCCGCATAGCGATGACTGCGCAAGAAAGCTCAAAGGCTCCTCTACATACCGCTGACCCGAACGCTGACGTCACTCGTCCAGAAGATATGATAACCATAGTAAATTGTTCGAAAGGGAAATGAACACAACCCGCTGGGGATGTATATTATACCTGTTATGTGCAGTGCAGGTGGAACTGCAAGTTCAGTGATTTCGGAACGTCACTATACCATACAAAAAGTTTTTCCAATGGCATGCACATCTGATAATAATCAAAGACGTCAAGTCCTGACGCTAAATTTCATAATACGGGCAGTGCCCAAAGAAATTTTCAGTACATGAGCGTCAAGGCGCCTGTAAGACGCCGGCTACTTTACATATTATATAATTCATCCTCATCATCATCATCCTATTTTTTGTGTCCACTGCAGTACTAAGGCTTCTCCTTGCGATCTCCAATTACCCCTGTCTGGCCCTCGCTTATTTCACCTTGCACCTGCAAATTTCCTAATTTCAACACCCCACCTAATTTTCTGTCGTCCTCGACTGCGCTTCCTTTTCCTTGACACCCACTCTGTTACTCTAATGGTCCACCGGTTATATGCCCTAGACATTACATGGCCTGTGCAGCTCCGTACTTTTACCTTATTGTCAACTAGGATGTCGGTTATCCCCGTTTACTTTCTTATCCACATCACTCTCTTCCTGTCTCTTAAAGTTACGCCTAACAGTTTTCGTTCCATCACTCTTTGCGCGGTCCTTAACGTGCTCTCGAGCTTCTTTTTTAACCTCCAAGTTTCTGCCCCATATGCTAGTACCGGTAGAATGCAATGATTGTACACTTTTCTTTTCAATGATTGTACACTTTTCCCTGCCTCACTCACTCACTCACTCACTCACTCACTCACTCACTCACTCACTCACTCACTCACTCACTCACTCACTCACTCACTCACTCACTCACTCACTCACTCACTCACTCACTCACTCACTCACTCACTCACTCACTCACTCACTCACTCACTCACTCACTCACTCACTCACTCACTCACTCACTGATAGGTTCAAGCACAACCGAAGCAAGACGGTCTACAAGAAATTTAGCTCTCCTTTGGGACCTGTTTGTCATTTGCGCATACGCTACGATCCTTCCACATAGGGACAAACTCAGGAGAATGCGAAAACATGCTGATGCACGTGCCATCTCGTCGCTGAGTTTTCTGAAGAGCGTCAAAATGCGTCTGTATGTAGCACTCTGAAAAGCCTAAACCCTTTGGAACGTATACTCTCCCCAAACAACAATCGTCTTCGCTCTAATAGCAGTTACAAACTTTGGAACGTATTTTTGTCACACCACAATAATCGTCATGCAGCTTGCACGTCTTTCATTAATGCTGAGCGCCCGGTACTTACAGGTCACGAACGGCACGCGCGTTATCAGCGCGCAATAGCATTCGCGACAGGAAAGCAGCGACCGCAGAGTTTTCAAGAAAGAAAACGAAAGCAAGATGCATGGCAATCACTTTTGTGTGACAGAAATACACCCCAGTTGGTTCAAACGCATTTAGAGTGTTCCGTTTGGCTTGCGTTTTCTTTTTGAAAACTCGGCGCCCGCTACTTTCCTGTCAAGAATGCCTTACAGGTCAAGCCGATAACGCGCCTGCCGTTCGCGACCTCGTAGTGCCGGGTGCACAGCGTTATATAAAGCGAAGGCACGCAAAATAGACGGCATCTTTTTATACTTTTCTTTATTTTTTATTACGAACATTCTTCGGCCAAGTAGCCCAAGCAGCTGGTGTTACATGTGAATACATTGCAACATCGTTCATATGGTAACATAGTGGTAGTATTGATGTATACATAAGCAATGTAACACGTACAGGATCAATCCTGTCATAATAAATATATGCACTACGCTAAAAAGGGAAACAATTATAGGACAAATCATCAGTTATAAGCAGCGCTTTTAAAAAGGACATGGGCATTTTTGCCGAATTCATGCTGTAAGCTAAGTACAACATAACTACGCATCAGAACATGATTTGATTGCGGCTTAAAAACACTCGCGCAATTAAATATGAAGACATGTGCGGGTAATGCATTCCACCTCTATGAACGCGTGTGCAAACAAAAAAAAAAAATTCACCGACGATTACGAGACTTTCTAATGCGAAATTTGAGCGCAGCTGCACACGTGTTTTTATTTCGCGATACGTTAGCTGGCGATGAAAATCTGTCTCGTGCGGCACGTTGCAAACGGGGCGAAATGTGGCGCGACTGCCTCGCTAATTGGGAGATCGCGAGAGGCGGCGCGTGGGTGATGCGTGGGAGCGATTCACAGCAGCCGCCGCAGACAGACCTCCAGTCATGCAGCGCTTTGTTTCCGTACAGACGACGCGCACTACTCAGGGGCCATCTCGTAGCTATCGTCACTACGAAGCCCGTCTTGCGCGGAACTACACTTTTGTTACGCTTTCGCGCGCATGCCCTCTTCCTCCGCTTTCCTCCTCACACACTATTTGCTATCACCGTCTTTCATCTTCCGCTGCGTTCTGCGTGCGCTTCCATCCTTCGCTGTGTTTGTTCGCTCGGTTAAGAGGGACAACGCCGACGCTCGTCGCAGGAACGGGCACCTAGAGAGCAGCGCTCTAAACAAATAAAAAAGAAACGTTCATGACCTTTTTCTTGCGTGCGAATTAAGGTTGTAAGTTGTGACCGTGAAGATATATTGATGAACGCGATGTGAAGGGTTTTAAGTATGCTAGTATCTAGTGTTACAGAGTTCGCGTGTAAGGGGACAAGTTCCAAAGAGTGCAAACTTTTTCTTTAGACCTAATGAGTGGTCAGGAAATACAGAAACTTTTTATGCTAACCATAGTCCCTGTCGTGTGATCGCTAAGACGTAATCTTTTATATAGTGCTTCGATTCACGCCACAGCCTCACCAAGGGGTCAGTTTTTATGTATCGCTTTCTTATCCCTGCTCTTTTCCGTGACACACTGGTTCGGTAGTTGGCAGTGAAACAATGCGCACTACAACGCAACTGCGACGAAACGGATAAATAAGTGGAGAAGCATAAGAGGCGAGCGAGTGGCGCCAACTTTCATAGAGACTGTAAAAAATGTTCATTGCAGCTCGCACTAATGGCGCGGCAGACTTAGCAGCAACCGGTGTGCAAGGTCGAGTCCCACCAGATCTCTTAAGGTGCTGCGAATGCAACTGAAACGCGTTTCATTCTTGTTTATTTTTACCTCCGGAAGAAATAAAGGAGCACAGACGACAGCACAGAGCAAGATGGTCTCAAGAGGGTTTCGGATGTTCGGCCTGCACAATTTCTCGGCCGTGGCAACGACGGTGCGTAGGGATTGTTACCGGGTCATCGCACTAATTGACAGCAGATTACTGGTGCAGGATGCAGAACGGTCCGAGATGTTTTGCGACAAGCGTAGTTGAGAGGCCGGGTAGGAGCCAAAGACCCGGAGAGAAGCTCCACAAAGTACGGTCGCTAGCTCGACGTGGTTTCTGCTGGTATTGCTCATTGCCCCCCCCCCCCCCCCCTCCCCACTAGGAAAAAAAAAGAGAGGGAGAAAAAAAAAGCAGTTTACGGCACTCTTCGGCGTGACGAGCAGCCTGGGACAGCGCCGTACACTCGGAGTCATCAGGCCTATAATGAAGAATGGCGTCAAATAGCAGTAGAAGGTTCGCCGCCATATACAAAAGGAAGTAACGAGAAAAATTGGCCCAACTGTGATTCTTTAACATGCGCAGACAGCGCAATGCACGGGTGTTTTTACATTTTACCTCCATCGGAATGTGGTTGCCGCGGTCGGCTAATCTAAATCGCGACTTCTTTCAAAGAAGGAGAACACCTTACCCACTGAGCCACCGCGCCTATATAGCTGGACGGCTACCCGTCGTGTTCCGGCCAACTGAGAGAGGCGAGTGTAGTACTCGTTGCTCCAGGCGGGTTTCTCATACCGACAGCCACGTGAGCATCCCGCCGAACTCCAGTGCCCCGCCTGACGCAATTATTCGCAGAGAAAGCACGTCGCAGCGTCCGAAGAGCGCCCTGACACGATCGCGGAAGTGCACCTGGCCCCGTCATTCGCGGGCGCTCTCGCCTGCGGTGATGTAAGTATACAGGTAAGGTGAACAGTACAAGAACAGTGAAAGAAGAGTTCCTTGTCACACGGGGCGACCGCTCCAGGAGGGGCTTGGCAAGAAGATGGTGACATCCCCGGCCGCCTCCTGCAAAGCCTCCGGCCGAGCCAAACCCGGCATCGCGGGCCCTGCGCACGCGGCCAGCGTCTGGGCGCTGCCAACTGTTGCGCCTTCCGAGCGCGACGCTGTCGCTTCGAAAATAACCAACGCACTCGAGTCGCCTGAGGTGCCGAATAGAAGAACAAGCGAGAGGAGTCACTGGCATAGACTCCGCCCTTCCCGCTCGCGACCTCTGCACGAGCGACGATGCGGTACTAAGCGGCGGTTGCGTCGCGGGTTTTACGAGCCAAGCGCCACGTCCCAGCATTTCGTCGCTTAGTTAACGCAGCTCGTTATCGCGAGTCTCGTAACCGGAAGACTTTAGGCATCAAAGCATGCGTTTAAAGACGTTCGCTCATGCTGGAACCTTGTGGACTCGCGTTAGCGCGGGCAACCAGCGGTGGAGAGGGAGTTGCGAGAAAGGGCGAACGACCACCCTTTCCCACACTGGTTGCGTCGCAATTGCATTTATTTGTATCATTGGCTGAGTGTCGCCTAGTGTACAGACTTTTGGAAATATATGAGCATGCCCTATCAACCGAGCATAACTATAAAGGGACAAACACAGGGAGGGTCAGTAAGTTGTGGTCCACCTTTTTCTCGAGATTGTAGCTTAGCCCACTATACACATTCATGCATTGATGCACACTGAATCAGATAAACTGCAAGTGGAAGGGAAAAGTTGTTCAGCTTAATTAAGCAATGAAAATTAAGCTATGACAGGTCTTGGCGACCGTTTGTAGACTTGGTGCGAGCCTTCAGATGAGCGCGAAACTATGCTCTCTCTCTCTTTCTCTTTTCATCCGAATACCCGTTTCTCTTAGTGCAGGGTATCAAACCAGACGTGCGTCTGGTTAACGTCCCTGCCTTTCCTCTTTTCTTCTTCTAACCTCTCCCTCTCTCTCTTGATCGCTGATATAAGATACATGATGACCTCTCCTGACTCGTTCGTATTAACATGTTAGGCAGCCTTCCCAAACTGGTGAACTCTTTTAGCAGTGTTTAAAAGAGATGTTCACAGTCGAATTTCAACGGTTTCCAATCCCTTTTCTCCACAACGTTGTTTAAACATTTTGATTTGCCATTTCTTCATTATCCACTGACTCTTCGCGCATGCACGCCTCATGAGCGAGTTTAGGCTGTTGGCCAGTTTCGAAGTGGCCGAAATGATCGCATCCCATAAAATTGTCTGAGAGAAAACTGCCACAAGCACGGCGCTGAAAGGTCGCAATTCTGTGACAAATGCGATAAACAGTTGAACGCGGCATTAGCGGAATGCCTGTTTTTTATGCTTTGTTATTCCACGTGCAGTGGCGCCGAAACTCCCAAAGCCTTTATATCCATGTTGCGCACATGTATTATCAGCATACTATACCCAAACGCTAACAATTCCAAAACTATACTTGAATGCGATGGTCCGTTTCGAGGTTCAACTACATTTGTAACAGTGACTTTGCTGAGGCTCCAAAACGTATGCACTTGGGACTATTCCATGCTTAGAAATCGGCTGCCGCAGAGCCATTACACGTATGACTCGACGGAATCAGCGTTCTGACTGCCAATTTCCTGTTCGCGTTTAAATTTATGTCATCGGGAGTGTCGATGGGACTGCACAACAGTCTCTGGCACTGCGCGGCCGAAGGTCGCCTCGGCGCCTGTCCGCGTCTCGACAGCGGAGTGCATCCGCCCCCGCACCTCTCTATTCTGGGCCCCGCTCGGAGGAGGAGCCAGCCGAACGACAACAATGCGTCGAGCCTATTTTCCGTCCACCACCGGAAGTGCACATCCGGTCGCGCGGCCCACATTTCTTTCGTGCGCGCATGTGGCCTTCTCCCTTTCGAGCCCCCGAATAATTGACGGACATTCTGTGACGTCGCCGTGCTTGTTTAGCTTCTGATTATTCTTTCAATACAGTTTCTCTATCCTGGTCCTAGCTTACGCGAAGCAAAATAAAGCCCGGAAAGAAACGAGAAAAGCAGTTGGCCGCGGAGACGCCATCGGCGAATCGCCGGAAAATTCGCATCTGAACCGAGGGTAGAGTTGTTAGAAGGCTAAGTAAATCTGGCTCGCGGTGGCACTTGAACGACGCATCATGCAACCTGCAATGTCATAGATGGGTGAAAAATTGCGCAAACTAACTGGGTTCTTGCTACGTGCAAGACTGCATCAGCGTTGCCTGAGCACCGATCAGGGCGAGGGCGAGCAGCCTCGCCGGCAGGGGACGCGTGAAGAACCAGTCAGTGTATACGTCGCTTAGCAACTCGCATTTCATGCTCCGCAGGGGCTTGACATGCCGTGATAGAATTTTCGCCACACATGTGTGTAGTACACTGTCGCTGATTCTATGCGAAACTGGCAGCGCAAGATTTTCGGCTTGTCCTGTTGGGAGAAGGGGTGCAAACAACGATTGGACTTTCGTTCACTCGTAAGTACCTTTACTGAATCGCACGTTAGGGTACCGTGCATCACCCTGCATTACCAAGAGGTTTGGCTAATAAAAGGGGTGGTGAAACTTATTAGGAAAGATTGTTTGTTGGTCTTTAGAGAAATGAAGAAAAAAAGGAAAAATTTGCTTAAGTGCTGTTCTCAGTCTAGTCAGCAACATGACTGACTAGCGAATGCTAGATGCGAGTTTCTGCGGCTTGCAAAACTGTTTTTTTTTCTTTTTGGTAGAGGGGGGGGGTGCAATTTCCTAAACAAAGATATGATTATGAGGCACGCCGTAATGGGCAACGTTTATAGACGTTGGTAATGGATGCCTTAATTGTTACTTATACGATTTGATCAGTAACGTTATTTAACTTATAACTTATAACTGTATTTAAATATTAAGTTTTTGTATGCATTAAGTAATTAAGAAAACTACAGGTGGCACGCGTGCTGTGTTAGTAAAGATTAAAGTGTGGTTTTTGTGAATTATTTCAATGTAAAGTTTAACTTATCTTGACACCAAAATAACAGATGTGTGTTGGTACAACTGAGACATGCATATGGTACTTAGTTCAAAATCTGAGTGAAACCATTCCCATGGATTCACGGAAAACTGTCAAGGCTCATCAGCTTAATGCGTGCCGTTATAGAATGACGCGATGCGTGCCGTTATACATTTTGACGCGATGTTGAGGCGAGTATTCTGACTTACGCTTCATTTGCACCGTTGTGTTCTTTGTATATGCGATGTGATGTTAGCTGGCGCAATTGACGACCTGGCGCAACAAGTCTCTAACAACGAAGTGTTTTTTTTTTCTTATTTTCCACCGAGTCGGTAGCCCCGCGAAATGCAGACGGCGCTGGCCATGCCTGCACAAGCCGCCATTGTGGGACGTCTGGGCTTCTATGTCACCTTCGCTACCATGTGTTCATATACCTTGGTCACAGCCACCGAGCTACCGCGGCATTTTGCAGCTTGCAGATTCTCCTTACTGCCGAATTCAACTTTCCTAGGGTAGCTATGGAACAACGTGTTCTTGCTCCTAATAACCTTCACTAGTTTGACAGTACTCGTTCTGTGCACCCATTCTTAGTTAATTCAAATATATGGCCGGATATTCTCACACTATGGGTGCTGCGCTGTTGGACGCTCGCGGCTGTGCGCACTCTGGACAGAGCCTTCCTCGCTTGCCTTGTGGCGGGGTTTCTTTATCTGGCGTCTGGTTTGTTTCCTGTTTCTTCGATTGGATCACACACTCGCCTCTTTTCGAGTATGAGCGGTGTTTTCTTCTAAAAAAAAAAAAAAGAAGTAGAAAATTTGGACGAGTTCACTCTCACGAAACAAGGATCGTTCACGCATGTTCGTAAGTAAAAAAAAAAAAAAAGAGGAGTGAATGAAAGCTTGTTGCTGAAAGGGAGAGCAATTGTTCGCCTCCGCTCAGGTTGTAGCCATAGTTCTGTGTCAATAATATTGTGCGATTGTCGCGGGACGTTATATACGGATGACTCGCGCTGGCCACGGACACGAGGCTCACGCATCCGGAGACACAGAATACAGGAAGCTGACTAAGCGTACGTCGGCGGCGGTGAGCCCTGTTCAAAGTCGAACGCTTAAGTTCAGCTGGCTAAGCACTGCGAAAGCAAACTACTGCGTGTTCCCCTTCTACCAAATCAGAAATACGGGTCCATCCGCGTTCGAAAGTTCAAGTGTTCACCTGTGGACTACCGGTAAAACAATATATTAGTTTCTAACTTTTATTCCCTTTTCTATTCAGCTAAAATGTTCGTCTCCTGTAGCACGAACCAAATACATGACACATGACAGGGTTGTCGTGGGTACGAACATTGTTCTGGGCACCCAACCAAACCTTGGAACGATCACCTATGAGAAGAGTATGTCGATATTATAAGGAACCGTTTAATCCAGCCGAGCTCGAGCTACGACGAAGAACAAGCCGTGCGGCTGATGATGATAATTACAGATGCGGAATTTGTACAAGTGATGATGATATGTAAAAATAAAGAAGAGTCAGTCGTGGGACGCGCTCACTCTAATTCCCTCCCGCGGTGGAAGCGGCCGCCTGGTCGCGCTGCATTATGATGAAACGCGGCGAGTGTACGGTTTTAAGTGCGATACATGCACAATTTCTGTACCACAGCAACGGTGGTCGGAAGAAATTCTAAGGGGTGAAACGCGGTAATTAACCGGAGATGTCTGTTCAATGACCGTGGAGGGTCCGATCAAACGACTTGCGAATTTCGCGCATAAACCTAACGCACACATGTGTCCATAGAAGAACTTCGTCACCAGGGGAAAAAATGACAACACGGTGAGTCGAGTCGTAGCGATGCTTTCGCACATCCTGGACGACGTCGGTGTTAATGCGGGCTTGATGACGGCAGTCCTCGAGAGCCGTAAGGAACAAGGCGTCCACGACGAAGCTAGGTGAGCGGCCATAGACGAGGCGAAATGGAGAAAAGCCGGTGGTGTGTTGTACAGTCGTATGGTAAGCAAATGTCACAAACGGCACGATTGCATCCCAGTTTGTGTGGTCGGGGCTGATGTACATTGCAATCATAGCCGACAGAGTACGATGAAAATTCTGATGATGATGATGATATGTGGGGTTTTATGGCGCAAGGGCCACTCATGGCCAAAGAGCGCCAGGCAATGTTTTAATGGAGTCAGTGATGCAAGTAATGATCAATGGCGTCGTGGTTGGCTATAATAATGGAACCTGGCTGTATAGGGGCCTCAAAACAATAGTAAAATTAATATATATCTATTAAAATTGTCACAGTGACTTTTAAGGTGTACTATGAATTTAAAAGATATGTTCTCATGGAGGGATGGAATAAAATATGTTAATGCCAATAGCACTATTGCCTCAAGAGGCCCTTAGGTGCAAGGGCCTGTAGGCACGTGCTCTACAAATTGCTACTATCGCAGCAGCAGCGTCTGGTAAGATGCTGTGCTACGAATCTCTTCGGCCTATAACTTGCAATGAATTAACATCTACCAGAAAGTTAAAAACTGACTTTCTGTGAAAAAATGGGTCAGCACCAAGCAACATTGCAGGATGAAAAGGAATGTTTTGTCGGTAGGCTAGAGGGAAGTGTTTTTTCCTTTCAGTTTCCATTTCTCTACACTCCAGCAAGACATGGAGGACGGTTAGTGTCTTGCCACATCTACAGCATATGGAAATGAAAACAGCATATGAAAATTCTCTGTCAAGCAGTTGGTCTGCGTGTGGTATCTCGAAGTGGTCTGGTGAACGTTGTTTGAGGCACGCATAACTTCGGTAAGAAGAGACGAGAGGAAGGCTTTGGCGCAGTCGCTGAGGAGAACGCGCGGAGCTCCGTGACCTAAGAGGATGTTGTGTAGAAAGAAATCGGCGACTTCAGCGGCACTCCCAGAATGTATAGAAGCTGTCTTGGCGTAGCGTGTCAGATGGTCTACGGTCGTAACAATCCAGCGATTGCCATTAGAGGTATTGGGAAGAGGACCGTACAAGTATATTCCGACGACCTAGAAAGGCGAGGTGGGACAAGGAAGAGGTTGCAAAAGACCAGAAGGATGAGTCGTAGGTTGTTTGCGGCGTTGACAAAGAGTGCATGATGCGACGTACCTGGCTACGGCAGAAGAGAGGCCAGGCCAAGAGCACCGACTTCGTGTTCAGTCGTATGTCTTGTGGTATCCGAGGTGACTTGCCGTCGGATCATCATGAAAGGCTTCAACCACCTCACGTTGCAGAGAACGTGGTATGATGGGTGCCCATTTGTTGCCATCGACGTGATAAATATAGCGATGCAAAGCGCCATCGTGAAGCTTGAATTGTTTAAGTTGTCGTCGAAATCGGGCATTCGGAGTTGAAGCAGAGCCTTGCATGCGGTCGAGAATAGTTCCGCAGTATGGGTCGGCACGTTGGTGGGAAGCAAGGACAGATTGGTGATTAGGTTTCAGCCAGTCGAGCGTTGAGACGGACAGGGGTGATGAAGTGGGCTCGGGCTGTACATCAGTACGATTAGACGATGCTGAGTCATTATTGCACCGCAAAGGTCAACGAGATAGAGCATCTACGTCTTGGTGACTCTTGCCAGACCTGTAGGTAGCATCGAAATCATACTCTTGTAAACGGATCACCCAGCGATCAAGGTGACCCGATAGGTTCTTTGGCGACCATAGCCAACACAGTGCGTTATGGTTGGTGATGACTGTAAAGTGACTACCGTTGAGGTATGGCCGAAACTTGTGCACTGCCCAAATGACAGCAAGGCACTCTTGTACGGTGATGATGTAATTTTTCTCAGCAGCAACCAGCATCCGACTGGCATAAGCAACGAGCCGTTCGCGCAAGGTGGTGTCCCGTTGCAGGAGAACAGCACCGATACCATGACTGCTAGCGTCAGTGGGAATGATAGTAGCTGCACTTTGGTCTAAGTGGCACAGTACCGGGTCGGACGTCAGGGCCTGCTTGAGCGTCAAAAAGGAACTTTCACAATCGGCGGACCAAACGAAAGGCGCGTTATTTGAGAGAAAGCTTGAGAGGAAGCTAAAGCTTCCTCTTCTTAAGGGGCCCCTCACCAGGTCTGGCCATCTTGAGCTGACAAGCGCAGAGCATACATTGCGCGATAACGATCGTGTCTGCAAAGTATTACATCGCTACGCGCCGCGGAGAAATCTGAAATTCCAAAACGAACGCCGTTTTCCCTGCTCCTCGCGCCCGCCGCTCTCCAAGCCGGACGGGGACGTACTCGTGCTCCTGCGCCTACGTAATCGTGTCCGCAGTGTGACATCGCTCGTGGTGACACGTGACTTCGAGAATTATTCAAGACAACATTTGTTATCAGTGCGATATGTTGCTTGAATCGACGAATTGATGTTTAGAGAAATAATAAAACAGACAAGCGGAATATCTGCGTGTTTTTTTGTTTTCCTTCGCACCGAATCAAGAGAGATGTCCTTCCGCTTCGTCTGCTTGTTCCCACGGTCATGCGGTCGCGTGCGCAGGTACCGAAACTATGCCATTTTCTACCGCTTACAGCGCGTGATCATGCTCTGGGATCCGCTTGTTCTGCCTCAATAATCGTGCAGCACTGAATTATACCGCTAATCAGGTTTCCATGTGCACAGCACGCAAAATCGTGCACTGCGCGAACGAGACAACAGCTCGCGCGCGACGCCTTCAGCGGAAGTGCGTAGCGCCGAAAAAAAAAGAAGGTGAGGAGAAAAAAATGAAGGCGGGGCCTGTGGCGTATGCGTCATGCGATCCTCGAGTCCGGTATGGGAGAACGCAGGGAAGGAATTTCTCTTGCAGATGCCAGAGTGGAGAGAGCCTCTTGCTTGGCAGTGGAGCCGGCCTGTTGAAATCGTGGGTTCGCGGCACTAAAATATTTATATCTCGGCTATTAAAGGGACCCTGAAACGATTTTGACGATTCTCTACAAATGTACCGAGTCGTTAGAGTAAGTCCTTCTCATCATTAATTGACACATCTAAGTGCTCCGCGTAAAGCGTGTAATTTATTATAAGGTGTAAAAAATGCACATCGCTGCCGATCGCAGCACACTGCTCGGCGGAATTTCAAGCCGCCCCTACCCATATAACGGAAATCGGCCATATGACGTCAGTGGGGCGAGCTATCCGATTGGCTGACCAGAGCGCGTGATCGATAATTTTTCCAACTTTATGGTAAACAAATGATGTTCGCAATAGTTGGAATGTTAGTTAATTTGTTTCTATAAGAAGAAAGTAACAAAAAGAGAATGCACAAGAACAATTTCTCCACTACACTTAAGCACTTCCGGCACACAGCAAGCGTCGTCTGCTTGTGTTACACCGTGCTCCGTCTTTGACGAGAGCTCCGCCGTCAGTGTCGGTGTGTCCTTTCGCGAGCGCTATGATTCGACTTTATTGCGTTGTGGACTGCAAACGTAGCGACTGGCAATATGTCAAGCTGCGACATAGTGTCCCTCTGCAAGCCAGTAGACGAGCGGACTGGCTGCAGCGCATCGGACTGCCGCTATCCGATCGGCGCCAGGATTTGCACGATTGCGGCCGTCACTGTACACCTGAAGATTACTAACGCAATAGCGTTTCGCGAGTCCAGTATTAGAGTAAACGCAAGCGCAAGGGGACAGGACCTGGCAGTGTCCCCTTGCGTGTCGTTTCAGGGGATGAACAGAAGCGCAAATGTGAATGGTCTGCACGGTGCAGCCACCTGGTGGCACAGAGCTCAACCACACACAGTAGCAGTAACAAAATGTGTTCTTCTTTGCTGCTGGTGTAAATTTTTCGCAGGAGTGTAATAGTTAACACATTGTTTTGTAAATGTTTAAAATGTTTTACACTTCGTTAGAGCAATATTAGCTCTTTCTTTGGCTGGTTAAGCTCTGCGCCAACGGGTGGCTGGACCGTAGAGACCGATCAGGAAGCTCACGTACGTCTACGCTAAGGTTCCTTCATCAGCTTGAGTTTATGCCTTCCCCGTTCCGTCGAAACGTTCTGCTAGTGTGTGAATACCGGAATACCAGACACGTTCGGCGCTACGACAGAATGCTCGCAACGCACGCTGCTTCGATAGCTGTCGCTTGGGGTTGACGGCCAAGCCGCTAGCGGAGACGTTTCGCACGGGTGGGGGCGGGCTCCAAAACAACCGGAAGTGGACGATGTGACGTCGCATCGTGACGCAGAACCAGTGAAGGTGGAGCTTAGCGCCGATAGCTCGGCGAACGAGTTGAGGAGGAAAAGCATGGCTAGGGAGGAGGGTAACTTGCAATCGCTTGTAGCTCCCTTAATACGTAACGCTTCACTTAAATTGTCATGCGAATGCTCTACTTAAGCTGTACCCTACGCGTCTACAAAATTTGTCCGAACCGTTTCAGGAACCCTTTAATGAGCCGATTTGAATTTTTTTTTTTTTTTTTTTTTTTGCTGCAGAATGCTCCCTAGAGGACACATAACTTCAGTGAATAACCCAAATTTGCTGTGGGGCCCTTGCAATTGGCCGCCCCCCTTCGCTGATTTGTCGTCATCAGAATTGGCTGGTACATGATCTTACGAAAAGCTCTAGCGTAAGTGCTTTATTTTTAGAGAATTCGGCCTCACTTCTGGCTGACCGTTGACGTCCTGGTTGCAGTTTCGCGAGTGCCTCGCCCTGCTCATGCCCTGCTAGTTCCTCGGAGGAGAGGCAGGCTCCGGAAGAAACAGCTCTATCACTTAGTTTGTAGAAGCCAATGTCTGGATTTAACCTAGGCGAAACGTACACCATTGAATATTCGGAATACACGGACAGGAATTCACCGATTAGACATGGAGTTTCGCCAAAGCCATCTTCGAAAAAGATTAATAAAATGCATTTCAAGTTTCGAAGGAGAAAAGGACGAACGTTTTCGCCACATCCGAATGCATTCGACGAGCACGCCGCTCGACTCGCTAAAGCAGGGGCTCCGCACGGGATTGAGTGAAAATTGTTAAATTATAACCGTCATAAGCGTAGCGACTGTCCTGCACCATCTGTACTTTTCTTTCTTACGGGGAGTAGCGGATCGAAACAGCATAGTGCACGTATCGGGGCTGTATTTAGGCCGAACTCGGATGACGAACTACTTTGGACGTCCGCCAAGCGCGCCGATCAATTGCAACACCTCCACCCCCCGCCCACTCCCCCAGAAACTGGGCCACTACTAGTTGTTACACCGTTATAGGCTTGTCGGCGTACGCATACGCCAACATCTCCATCGGCGCGGGCGGGCGCAGCCGGGTCCCCTTTCTTCTCCGCGGCCCTCTCCCAGCGGTACGCCTAATGCTGCGAGTGACAGGGCCGCACGTGTTGCGCAGTGGGGATGAAGAGGGAGGGGAACCACTCCTCAGCGGCAAGAGAAGGCTGCGAACAGCTGGCGCCGCGGCTCTGTGCGGGGGGTGCACCGGGGTCAGAAGACGGCGAGAGAAGGGGGGGGGGGGGGCGTGTTGGAAGCCACCTCTATATTTATATACACACGCACATACAAGCACGCCTGCCGCTCGCGCACCTCCTCATCCAGATGCCCTCCACCCTCCTTCTCACCTTCTTGAGCGTCCCGAGTGAAGCGCCGATCGCGCGCCACATTTGGGGCTCCACCCCGGGGTCGGCAACGTGAAGCTGACGCAACGGTGGATATACAAGGGGGAGCGGGTAATATGTCGCGTGGCGGGGGGAGGGGGGGAGATTGCAGCTTCGGGAGACACCGTGCCGCTGCTGCATGGCCGGAAGACCCCGCATAGGATGTTTGGAAAAAAACATGCGCTGGATAAGCTGATGATTTAGCAGTTAATGTAACAGAAAACGAAGAATGGAAAAGTAATAAAAGACGCAGTTTCGCCCAAAGGCGAAGCATTGATTGCGATGGCAAATTATTAGACAGCTATACGCTGTAAGGTTAGTAGTTTTATAAGCTGTGTAAACTGCTGTGAACATTCGCTTACTAACAAATCAACAAGATCGTTGTCACGCGCGCACAGGCAAACATAAACACATCTCCCTCGATGATCGCAGACACTCGCTGTAAGAACGCTCACATGACGAAGAGCGGCGCAGCAGCGAGTCAATTGCCCTTCGTGCTGCCTCTCGCTTCAACGCAAAGTGTGTGAAAGCACAGAGCTCACGAAGCCATTACTTATTTCAGGTTGGCCAACCTTCGCACCTGCCACAGCCTACCTGCAAGGTAGGACGCGCGCGGCCGCGCTCAGCCACGCCATACGCAGCCGCGGCTGGAGCAGAAGCGGAGACATTTGCTGGCATGGCCCCACCTCGCTCCTAGAGCGGGCCTTTCTCCATAGCGCGCGCGAGAAGACGCCACCGCACCAAGCCACCATAGTTATCGGCTAACCATCACATGTTTTCCCTCGCACCTACAGCATACAGCACGTGGCCACAAACTTATCGCACTTTAACTTTATTCGGAACAACGCGGTGACACCGACGCCGAGGATCACGGCGGTAATTCGCCTGAACTGTCCATATAATTGCTATCGCAATAACATGAAACAGAACGGAAAGCACCCACGATGACACACGCGGTGGAGCTCTTCCCCAATATCCTCCCGAGAGCAACTAACGCGTGCGAAATGCCCGTTCAGAAGGGTATTGAAAGTAAAACATGAACATCAAATGCTATTGGCAAGTCCAGAATCCGTTACTTGTGCTGGCAACAATCTCCAAATAAACAAATATGGCTACGACATCCAGGTTCACGGCTGCTTTATCGCTTGGTGCTGTGCTCAGGCGTTTCTCGTTCGTGGCGTCGAATCGAGGCGTTTCGTCAAAGCCGAAAGAGTCCTTGCTGCCGGTTACCTTATTTTCATCGGTCTCAAGGATATCAGTGACAAAACGGTGGAAAACGTTGCGTTGTGCGTGCCAACATCCGACCTGCCCAGCGAGCCGCATCAGACTTGTTTTTAAAGACAAAGAGCCTCTTCCAGCCAGCCGGAGGTGTAAAAAAAGGTGTTCGTGCGTAGCGGGCCTCCGAAAGGTGCAGTCACTTGTTCGCGGGGTTGCTACACTGGTGCAGTTACGATGCTCGACTGCGTTGGATCTTCGTAGGCAGCTCCTTAATGCGACTCGTATTGTAGTATATCACACATATATAAAAGGGAGAAGGGAAGAAGGAAAGGCAGGGAGGTTAACCAGACTGAGTCCAGTTTGCTACCCTACACGTGGGGAGGGGAATGGTGAGTGAAAGAGAGAGAGAGAGAACATGAGTCTATAGCGCACTTGCACATGTACTAAGCTAGGTGCAGCATGTCTACAGTCGGGCACTCAAGTCTATTGCCTTCAGGTAGTGAAGAAGCGCTCGAACTGCTTTCTGGGCTAATGAACTGTGAGGCCAGGCTCCCAAGACCTTTGCTTCTGTAAATATATATAGCGTCTTACAATATAGCTGCAGTCACCTCTGTCGTGCTTTCAGAATTTCGTACGTACGGATATTCTGCACTGAGGCTAAATACTAACGTTACCCGGTCAGTATGTCTTGGGATAAAAACAACCGAGAATTCCGTATGCGAGTCGATCGGGGCCACGCATTTCTTTTTATGGTTTTCTTTTGCGTGTGGGAAAGCCGTCTGCGTCCGATGACTGGTGCTTGTTCATGCTTGCAGTACGCATTTTTCGAGGTAGGGCTCAAGCGTGCGAACACAGCAGACACTCGCTGACCGTAGAAGTCCTCAAACCCGAGTGAAACGCGAGAAGTCAGTAACAACCAATCGGACCAAGTAGAGTTTCCACCAACAGGTTTCGAAAATTTAGCGAAGGTTTTCTTTTGGGCAAAGTCACTTGTATTGGTATAAATGCATGCCTTGGATGTAAATGCATGCCTATTGGTATAATAGGCCGCGTCGGAGTTGGGCCCGAGCTAAAGCTTCCTCTTAAACGTACATCGCTGTAATTTATCAAAGCGCCTGTCTTAACAAAGCACACTCCGCGATTTCAAACGCCAGAAAGATTTCGAAATTAATGTTGTGCTCGCCGGGAAGAAGTCCCGAGTGCAGTGTTTCGAACAAACCAGTGTAGTATCAGTCGTCACCTTTTACTAATGTGAAGTTTCTTATCCAAGTCGCTCTCCGATGCGCGTCGTCTGTTTGTTTCGCGAAAAGATGGAATCTTACATTGCTGTCTTTCCACCGCGATGACAAGCATAATGGTGCCCGAGAAGTCTTTCGACACCCGTATTTTTTTTTGGGGGGGGGGGGGAGGGGGGGCTTGGACGCGGCGGCATTATGACGATTTGAGAATTACGAGACATTCAGCATAGATTAAAGAACCAGATTTAGAGAAGGGAAACTGTATCTTCTACAGTGGTACTAAAATAAGAAGCGGCAGCACATGGAACTTACCGGGGGAATCTGACAGATGGCGCTGCTCAAACAGATAGCGTAGGGAAACGACAAAAAAACGGAGACGCACAAAAGCAAAGTTCGCAATAGGGGGTCAGAAAATTTGGTTGTGGGAGTTCATAGTGTTTTTTTTTCTTTTTTCTTGTTTAACCTTGGTAGGACATTAGGCAGTATAATAGCAAGCGCTTGGTGGCGCAACCCACCACCTCGTTCCAAAGGGGACGCTCATAACATCCATCCATCCATCTTCCATCCAGCGTAGGGGGCCTCGATGTAGCACGCCGTCATACGGCTACAGGGGCTAATACGGCACATCGAGGCACCCTAAGAAAGTGCCTTGCGTGCTGGAGAGGATAAACGCTGAAGTGTTGATAGTTGTGTGCACCACTGTGGCCCTTTATTTATATCCCCATTTGCAGGTAGTTTGTATACTGTTCTGTTTATTTACGTTTTGTTTTTGTTTTCCTTTATCCTTTTTTTTCCATGTCTAGGACGTGCAATCGACATGCCTGCCCGTTGCAAAGGGCAAAGCCTCATTACATTATCACCATAAGGTGAAATGCAAGCTTTTGTTTTTAGTGCAATAATCTTTTACCAGTAGCGTACACTGGTACGCGCCATGCTCGCCCTGCTGGCTTTGCGACATGCCTCAGTGCCTTGGCTGCCGCGTGGATGGCGCGTTCTAATTGCTAGGAGACCAAAAAGCCTATGCTGACGCCCATACAAACAAGCTACTAGTGAGGGAACAGGACGCGCGACTTTATTGGCCGAAGAAAAGCAGTGCGCCTTCTCGTACAAGAGCGTAAATAAAATTTGCATGCTGAGATACGCTGAAACAATTAACGCGAGCTCGTAAACTGCTCGCTTTCGTCGTTGCACACGCTGGTCTGGTAATGAGCGACAACCAGCAGCGCAAACAGATTGGACAGTGTCCCACCTGTTTGCACCGACAGTCTCCGTTGAAGATTAGCAACTTGCAATGCAAAAGAGAGAGAGAGAGAGTTAGCAAAGAGAGGAAAGGCAGGGAGGTCAACCAGACGAGCGTCCGGTTTGCTACCCTATATAGGGGGAAGGGAAAGGGGGAACAGAAAATGGAAAGTGGGATAGAGAGAACACTGCGTAATGAGAAGCAATCAGGTGACGCAGGCATCTGCTGCCGCACCCAACACAGCAACATGCATTATCCGGCATTTCGGCATTACCTCCTTTCCAACCTGCACGTTCCTTTTTGTTCTTTCGAGGCCGTTAATATGTCGCACACACTTGGTGCCCAATTTCTCTCAATATGGACATGGACTGTTTTGTGGCAATCACTATTTTGCAGCCACTTTTGCAGGCCTTTTCACTCATATGGCTATCAACTTCATACACTTCTGACCATGTAAGCACGCACGCTAGCCTCTGTTCACGCCAAATCACGGCCGAGGAAGGCCACAAGCAAAATTTGCACACGGCTGCAGCAGGAAAGAACGGAACGGGGAGCACCAATCACGGTGCGTGTAAATTCCGAGTCTATGTCGCTGTGCGGACTCAGTAGCTTACCTCGAGAGACTGTTTTCCAATGCAACTTACCATGCCCCCACATCCGAGAAACGTAACACGGCGACCACGACCAAGTGCGACAACAGCGAAACCAGCAGGGGCGCTATAACGTAAAGTTATTCCAAACTTTTCTATTCCAATTGTGCGATCAGCCCTCCACGATTGGTTAAAATTTTTGGGCTATGGATCCCCAACTTCTCCCGTCTCTCACGCGATGTCGCGAAAATCACGATAGTTCCCCATCTGATATCACGTGTACACACTGAATACGCATGATTAATCCGAACAAAAAGAATAATTATGCCTGATTCGAAGCCTTTTCGCCATTAGCCCTCTGCTATTGGTCAAAAGTTTTCGGGGTGCACCCCCTTCGCCTGTCTGTCACGCAACATCACAAAACCGCGAGAACTCACCGCGTGAAAGTGACGTATATGCATTAAAGATGCATTAATATGCCGAACAAAACTGAATTTTCCCCTGAATAGCCAGGGACTGCCCCGTTCCGAAAGGAATAGATGATGGCTGCCCGCCGATCACTCGAGAACTTGCTGCTCGCACGTGCTGGTGAGCATGGATTTGTTTCCGTATAATAAACCTCTTTGCGTGGCAGTAAAACGTTATCGAGCCCTTTCGGCACGTATACATCACCGTGCCAACTTTTCCTTGTTGAGGATCCATTTTAGAGGCATGCTTAACCTTCCGTTGCATGCCGCCGAGATTTTCGACCAGCCACCGCAAGCTAAGTAAGCTAGGGAATCGCAGACGCCGGCACCTTCTTCTTCATCCGGTTATATTTTCACTGCGCTTGCTCAGCCCATCCAAACCCTCTCCACTTGAGCGTGTTCCTCGCCTCTTGTCAGCAAATCAGATTAAAAAAATCGCTCAGTGTAGGCAATGTTATTCGTTTTCAAAGCGAACAAAGGTGACTACCTATGAACGAGGAGAGCGTTTGATTGGGCTGTTCAGACAACGCTACGGGTCACCGCCCGATGCTTGCGTCGGCGGTTACATAAATTTGACGTCACGAGATTGGAATAAATACAGATTGGAATAGCTTTACGTTATAGGGCCCCAGATTCTGCAACCAATCACTTCAGTGTAGCTTGCGCAAAAACCCAGGCTATCGAGCAAGAAGAGCAATCCTGAACGAGACAAGGAATTAAATAAGGGAATGGAGAAAGGTTGCATTAAAGAAAGGAACCACTCTGCTCTGCAAGAACTGAAGGTCAAAAACATAAAGAAAAGTCAAGTGCTACATAGCACATGGTGCAAAGGTCAGTGCAAGACACAGGCCGATGCCGCATCAGCTATTTCAGGAGAGAAATTGCTACTAGAAAATACTACGACAGATATGTTATGCTACTAGGCAGTGACTGGTATTAAGTATGAGCAAAGAATAGGGGGAATGAAAAAGCTTGAATTCATAGAAAAAAAAGTCTACTTGGCACAAATGGAATTTGACAAGGCCAGGAAGCTGATTAAGGAAGAGCAAACTGACGGAACTCTTTTGGCCAGCGTCGTCCGTGGTTGTTCAGAGGTTGCAGGTGCATCTGAACACGAAGAATTTCTTTTGTTGAGGTGCTTAGATGGCTCGCCAATATCCGTGCTGATGGAATTATGGCTGAAGCTCCTTTTCAGTCTTGACACAGTCCTCCGTAGGCTCGATATCTCATCCAAATACTTCTAGATCGTCGTCTTTGTTCTTGGTGTAAAAGCCTTGCGAATTCGGCTCCAGCCCCTTCCCATTGGTATGGACGGGGGCTCCAGTGATGACGACCAGATGTGTTTGGTGCAGACTCTGTTGGAGCAGAGCAGCACAAATTAGCCAAACTCATGTAGTGTTTTCTTTTATGTATGAACCAATTAAGCTGAACCGTAAATATAAACGAGCATTCATATCATCTGCTACGTACAAATGACCTGTATCTCAAGACTAGCAAGCCAGTACAGCATATATCAAGCATATTTATTCCTGAACCAGGTGTTGTTTACCTTGTGGTAGCAGCCAAAGTCCACACAATGACCTTGTTGCAGCAGGCAGCAGCTTCTCTTTAGTGCGTGGAGTGTCTTGCTTTACACTGATGCCGTTCTCTTTACTGAATGTCTGGAACAGAAATTTTGACTGCATCGGAAATCATGAAGCTTATCAAGATACAAATCCTGGAACGCTGCACTCGGGACACGAGAGCCATCCTTGGTTTGGACCTGGAGAAGGCCTTTGATAACATCCGTCACGAGTTCGTTCTCGACGCCATCTCCAAACTCGACCTAGGCTCGTCCTTCCATGCCTTCGTCAGATCTTTCTAGAGCAAACGATGCGCCATCCTCAAGGCCGGAGATTTGGGATCGGAGAAAATGGAGCTGAGTAGAAGAGGCACCCCTCAGGGCTCAGTCATCTCACCGCTCCTCTTTAACATCGCAATGGTCGACCTCTCAAGGTACCTAGGCAAGGTCCAGGGCATCGGTCACACGATCTACGCAGACGACATCACTGTCTGGTGCGCGTGTGGCAGTGACGGACAAGTCGAAGCCGCTCTCCAGGAAGCTGTCGACACTACAGAGCACTTTCTAACCGACACGGGGCTCCGGTGCTCCCCAAAGAAATCGGAGCTCCTTCTCTACAGCCGAACTAGAAAGGGCCGCAAGCCACATAACTGGAAACCCCCCACTGAAATTGACATTAATCTCTACACCAAGTGCGGAGATCCCATTCCCAAAGTCGCGCCCATTGGAATTTTGGGAATGACGCTCTAAGGGGCGGGCACGAATAGCATCACCATTCACAAACTAGAAAAGAAGACGGTTAGCGTCATCGGTCTAATCAGGCGGGTAGCTAACAGAAGGAGAGGCCTGAGCGAAGAGAATCTGATAAGGCTAGCCCACGCTTTCTTGTTATGCCATTTCACGTACGTAGCGGCCATGCACGTCTGGAAGAGGGCCGAGCGAGACAAGCTAAATGCCATGATAAGGAGGGGGATCAAGAGCGCGCTCGGACTACCAAACTACACACGCACCGACCGACTCCTGCAGTTGGGTATTCATAATACCCTGGAAGAAATTGCAGAGCACAAGAAAGGGCACCGATTCTCAGGCTCTCCGGCACCAGGGCAGGCAGACGACTCCTAACAGAGATGGGCGTCCCACCGGCCACTGTCGAAGACGCCTACCAGGGCCTTCCGAAAGAGCAGAAAGATAGCATGATCATATCGCCCGCCCCGCGCAATATGCATCCCCAGCGTAACGTAGAAAGAAGGAAGGCCAGGGCGGTGTCGCTCCTACGCCGCGCGACAGAACTCTCTGGCCGCAGCTGCTTCGTTGACGCGGCCCAGTATGGCAACAGCAACAATTTCACGGTAGTGTCGATTAGCCACAGGGGTTCGACCGTTAACGCCGCTTCGGCACGAAGCACGTCATCGCGTGCGGCCGAACAAGTGGCCATTGCCTTGGCCCTCCTGGAAGACAAACATGCCCATATCTTCAGCGACTCCAGGGCAGCCATCCGCGCCTTCAGCGTTGGCGCTGTGTGTAAGGAAGCCTGCCGCATCCTCGACGGCAAAAGCATCGCCACCCACACCCTCACGTGGTTCTCCGCTTACATGGGATCCATCATGGGAGGCCCCACAAACCTCAACGAGCTGGCCCACTCCAAGGCGCGAGGTCTCGCTTTCCGCGACCATGGAGAACTCCAACGTCGGCCCGCAGTGGTGGATAACAGAGATCAACCGACCACATACAATGAAATTACGCAGCACTTTTATCTCGGCAGGAGAGACTTTCCCCTTCCACACAAGAAGTTAAATAGAGCGCAGGCATTGACCCTCAGATTATTGCAAACAGGCTCGTATCCCAGCCGAGCTTTATTCCACAAGCTTTATCCCGACACCGATACCACTGGTTCTTGCAGGCACTGCAATGACATCGCTAGCCTAGACCATATGCTCTGGCGTTGCCCCTCGTTACGAGGCACGGAACAAATCAATGAGGACAAGTGGCTCTCCGCTATCAAGAGCCCCGATGCCGGGGCGCAACTATGGGCTGTCCAGAGGGCCCACGATGCGGCGGTCGGGCATGGCCTGACTGTCCCAGCGTGGGAGCGGCCCGCAGCGCGCTGAGTCGCGTACCTCAGGACCTTCATTAAAGTTTTGCATCCATCCATCCATCCATCGGAAATCAAAAAAGCACAATTTTGTAATATGAAACGCAAAAAGCTGCGACATATATATCGTAATATAGCGCTGAAGCTAGAGTTTTGCTGGAAGCATTCCACATACAAAGAAAGGCGGGTTTGTGCATCAGCGATGTTTCGATAAATTTGTACTCGTCTGAGCGCACACTTCTGCAGAGATGTGTAAAACCGTGACATATGGCATTTCGACCGTTGCTGTCTTTTATCGGTCATTTGTTTCACTTCTTGCTGCTTGGTTTTTTATCATTTCACTTCCCGTGACTGCTTGCGATATTGCGATATCATTATTTGCAAAAAGAAGGCTGGCGCAGTTCGGTTGTGCGCACGTGCTGTGCTTTTAAATTTGAACCCTTTTCGAAAATAAACCAGTTGTCAGTAGCGTTCCCTAGTCGTCGTGTCGTCTTTTAAGCGTGTGTTGGTCCCTTTTAGCGCTACCATCAGTTTTAAAGGATCGTAATGGTTTGTGACTGCAGAACACATGCAGCGTTTGTTCTACGTACTTAAGCAGTACGTTAATTAAATGAATATTGCTACTGTCCATAACATTGATGTCAGCATGTAAAGAGCTTAAGAGGAAGCTTTAGCTCGGGCCCAACTCCGATGCGGCCTATTCAAATACACGTAAAAGGCAAAAACGCTTTTCTGAGGTAACGCCTTGACCGATTTTAATGAAATTTGTTTCATTGGAGAGATAAAAGTAAATTCTAGTGACTGCTGGAAGCGAAATTTCGATTTAGGGCTTGAATTTTGTGCAAAGAATTCTCAAAAATTTGGAAGTGCGAAAAAAGTAGAAGCACGAAGTTAAAAAATTGATAGCTATGCATCAAGAACAGATACCGCGGTTCTGTAAACGACATCCATTAGATCATTCAAAACGGACAAATTTTATATGTCAATTTATATATTACGTGAATTTGTTACGTTATGTACAAGAGTACTGCAAAATCTGTATTTGCATATTGCTATTTTTTTAGGATTTATGTGTAACATATCAATGTTGTCCGCTTTAGATGTACTATTAGATGCAATTCACAGAATTGTGATAATATTGCTCATTGCTGAGTTAGAGTTGTAAACGTGATAGTGTCGTTATTTTTTTATTTGCGATTTTTGCCAACTCTTAATAAAAAATGACGACCTAAATAAAGAATCCGAAACCAACCGTCGCTACATTTCAAGTTTTTCTTTTAAATGCAAGAAACCTCGTCAAGTTTGGCGCAGTGGTTGCCGAGGAAAACGAATTCTCCTTTTACATGTATTTAAATAGGAGCACCCGAGCTAAAGCTTCCTCTTAAACATTATTAGGATCACAAAGGAGAACATTTTTGCGCTCATTTATACACTAGAAGGGAGCACACTGCTGGTTCCACAAGGAAATGCACGAAAGACATGAAGCTATTAGAAATGATGCATTCTTTTTCTGCACGAACGTGATGCACCGCTTTGCTAATGCAAAAATAAATGCCTTAAGGTAAACCAAACTGAACAGCAAGAACATTTGGAACTAAGAAGTACGAAGTATGGGTGAATTACCACGCGTGTAACTGTTTAATACAATAATTCAGTACTTTCACTTCAATTTACCAAAGGGGCAGTCGGTTTTGTGGATGAATGTTTCCGGCGGACTCGAAAAAAATATATATTGATAAGGCAACTCAGTCGCCCATGGCTACGGCTATGGCTACGGCTACAACGTGATGAAAAATGTGACGCGCGTACCGACATAGCTCTCCCTTTCGCGATTTTGTGCAACAACGGCCTCGCAACTAAATGTTTATTTCGGAAACAACAACGGAGGGTCCCGATTGTCCATATGTAATGCAGGATCTAGTTCGTTAACTCATGCCCACCTGCAAGTTAACGAGACGGATATTACATAACGATTCAAGCGCGACGTTAAACGACTCACCGGTATTGCCGTCCTCAGTTGCAGCAGAATCAGGCTCCCGTTTCGATGCAGACGTGTTCCGCATGGTTCACGACCGAAACCTAGCTGGTTTACACCTCCGCTCACAAAAACCTCACTTTACCCTAAGTTAAACAACGCAAGATAACGAAGCGTAATAAATGGGCTTTAGCACAAAATAAGCTCGAACCAATGAATCCGTACCTGCCGTGCATGCGAATATACAATAAAAATTTGAATCCAGGCCAAAAGTCACGTGGATGGTCGATGATGCTGAAGGTTATTTTGCGCTTATTATGGCTAAAAAAAAAAAAACACCCCCATGAGTACTCAAGAATACAATATATAATAAGGAATAACAATTTTGTAATCTTTGTCATGTAATAAAAGCGTTTCTATAAGTGTGGGAGAAAGGTTGTAGGTTACAATTACGCTTACTACGGCGCCTCTAGCGGTAGATCTTGTGTTCACGGGGGCAACTTTTGAATCGACTGACTCTGTTTGTTTTATTAGTAGCGCCGCCTGGTCAATTTTTTCGCCCTCTGTGGCCATTTGTTGAACTTGAGAGTGTGCGGAGTCTGGCAATCAGCGCATGTCATGATGGGAAAACCTCTTTCGCTTCAAGGTTGAACCCGGATGAGCTGTTTCCTGTGCGGCCGCTGGGGGCGAGCACTTAGTTGGAGTCGCCAATAGTCGTGTCGGGTGGAGAGAGCATGCTGATATGGAATAGCCCATATTTGAAAGGAAAAAAAAAAAAACACGTACGACATAATGGTTCGCAAATTCCAGCCAATCTTTATGCTAGATATATCATTAGTGAAACCGGTCGGCCTCCCTCCAAGAGCAAAAAGCACTTACGTACAAAATTTGGCGCCTGAACTCAATTCACAGCAAACAAAGCTCAAAAGCTGTTCTGCGCAGAAACTAAACGGCGCAGGAATCAGGTAGAACAAAGCGAGTAAACATTTGCGCAATCATGCATCGGTAACGCTATAGCTGACCACGTAATGTTCAACATGTTGCAATTATGTGTTGGAAACAGGGCCCGCATTCGCCAAGCGATATTAAGCTATACATTTTCGTAAGAGAAAATTCCAATCAATACTAACGCTGGGCGTACTGCTACCGATGGCGGCTGGTCAATGACAAAAATAGCTTACGAATAGTGAAATCTGCCTTTGTGAATTCAGGGGCCCTATAACGTAAAACTATTCCAATATGTTTCTATTCCAATCTCCTGACGTCAAATTTGCGTAACCCCCAACGCAAGCATCGGGCGGTCACCCGCAGGGTTGTCTGAACAGACCAATCAAACGCTCTCCTCGTTCATAGGAGGTCACTTTTGTTTGCTTGAAAAGCGAATAACATTGTCTACACTGAGCGGCTTGTCGTATCTAACTGGCTGACAAGAGGTGAGGAGAACGCTCAAGTGGAGAGGGATTCACTGGGGCAGAGCCAGTGCACTGAAAATCGATAACCGGATGAAGAGGGTGGTGCCGGCGTCTGCGATTGGTCGGCTTTCCCTTACTTAGCTTGTGGTGGCTGGTCGAAAATCACGGCGGCATGCAACGGAAGCTTAAGAATGACGCTAAAACTGACCCTCAGCAAAGAAGAGTTGGCAGAATGAGGTGATAAACGTGCCGAAAGGGCTCGAAAACGTTACACGGCCACGCAAGAAGCTTTATTATACGCAAATACACCCATGCTCTCCGGCAGCTGCGAGTAGCCAGCGTCTCAGCGATCGGCGGCAGCCATCTTTTATTCCTTTCGGAACGGGGCAGCCTGCAGATATTCCGAAGAAAATTCAGTTTTGTTCGGCATATTAATGCATCTTTATCGCGTACACGTCACTTTGACGCGGTGAGTTCTTGCGGTTTTGTGACGTCGCGTGACAGGCAGGTGAAGCGGGTGCAGCCCGAAAACTTTTTACCTATAGCCGAGGGCTAATGGCGAAAAGGGGTCGAATCAGAAATAACTGTTTTCTTTTTTCTGTCAAATCATGCATAATCAGTGTGTACACATCATATCAGATGGGGAGGTATCGCGGTTTTCGTACGTCGCCTGACAGACAGGTGAAGTGGGGGTAGTCGAAAAAAGTTTTTGACCAATCGTGGAGGGCTGATAGCAGAATTGGAATAGAAAAGTTTGGAATAGTTTTACGTTATAGCACCCCAGTACCATTATTCCGAATCCACATATTTTCACTCGTAAGTAATCTTTGCCATTGGCCGGCAGCCGTCGCTAATAATATGTTCAGCATCAGGATTGGTTGGAACTTTCTCTTACGAAAATGTCTAGCGTAAGATCTGTTTGTGAATTTTGGACCAATTTCGGCTTTTAACAAGTTGAATGTTTCGAAAAGCTGAATGTCCTTGTACGAAACCAGAGAGAGCGCAAGAAGAACCGCTTGTTCCGCAATGCACCGCACGCGTCGCAGACAGCACAAAAAAAGAAAAGAAAGAGAGGCAGATGACAGGCTCTCCACTATAGTTCATCGCAGTGCGGAAAAATTTTAGTAACAACAATAATACATTTTGCCTACAACTTTTAAGTATACGAATGATGCCAGGCACACTACTTCTTGGAAATGGGAACACTTCACGTAGTGGCTGGCTTCAATTTCGCCATTGAAGCATGCGGCCTAACGTTGCTAAATAATTAAGCGAGTTTAATAGTGAAACCCAGTCAACTCTTTCTCGCCATCAGCATGAATGTCCAATGGTGTTCCACGACGCTTAAATTAATGGTCGTCGCTGCGCTTAAAAATGTGTTAAAAACCTCGTTGGGATTTATTGCTTTGAAATCTATGCAGAAAGTAAGCTCTGCTTGACTCTTCTTCCTCAATTGGAGCTCCAAGTATGCAAGGCGCGTTTGTCCTCAGTTTACATCACAAACAGTGTTGACTTCACGATCTCGTTGTATAGACATTTTCATCGGGTGAGGAGGAAAGGGAGCGCTGCGAGCCTTTGCTCCTCTCTGGCTTGTGCGATCCCGCGCGGCGCTGCTTGAAAGTATTGCTGTCGCGTGCTGCGCAAAGATTTCGAGATGTTTTAGATCGTATTTTGTGAAATTTACGCAATGTCCGTAAATGTATCATCATGGTATGCACAGGTGAGACAAAGGTGATGGTGTTGATGTAAACAAGCTAGCTTGTCAATCAAGCCAATGTCGTCAAGGAATATGAAAAGAAATTTTCATATATCTTGAAGTAATCAACCAACATATATATACTTTTGCCATGGATTCGCAATTCCAAATGACCTAGTGAGCAAATAAACTTTATTACGGAGACCAAGCTGCTCATGCCCGGAGGCGGGTGGCCGCCATATCCTAGATAGCTGAGGCCCTGTGCCTAGACCTGTTCGCCAGCCGTAGCTGGTCCTCAGTTCTTGGGCTTGTCAGCTGGTATCGGTATCTTGTTGGCCTCAGGAGGTCAAACTTTGTTCAGATCCCTCCATACGGTGTCTTTCATAGCCCAAGAGTTGGTTCTGGACGTTAAACCTCACGAATCAATCAATCAATCAATCAATCAATCAATCAATCAATCAATCAATCAATCAATCAATCAATCAATCAATCAATCAATCAATCAATCAATCAATCAATCAATCAATCAATCAATCAATCAAACTTGTACTTTATAACGGGAAGTGGATACATCTGGCAAATGACTCCGTTTTGCAGCGAAGTTTTACAATAACAAATTTTCATGTAAGAATAAATGTATCCCTCTTCTGAAGCTGCCTCTGTTTCACCGATGGATTTCTCGAGATTGACTCATCTAGTTGACTGCTGAATCTCCCCTCGCCGTACACATTCGTTAGTACTGCTTGCATACCTTCTGGTACGTACAGTATATACAGCGGGTCCCACGTAACTTGAGCCAAGATCCTAAAAATGAAAGGTGCGTCGGAAGCAAATTGAAACGAAAGCATACTATTCGCACTGGCCTATAGTAACTCAGGCAATTTTTTTTTTGTTTCCCCATAACTCACTAGGTAAGTTTATTACCGACCTTTTTATTTATTGGCTAAGAACCCAACGTATGACACGCAGATTTATAGAGCACCTTCAGAAACCACCGATCGAGTTGTTTCCTGTGCGATACATTTCACGTAGTCCTTCATTCCGGGTCTCAAAGAAAGCCCGCGAAATATGAAAAAAGCCACGTGGCGGATCGCTTACGCCGTGGTATCGTGCTGCGCTCAAGCGTGCGTTCGGTGAACAAGGTCGGCTGCATTTACAGCGCAATAACTTTTCGTGCATACGTGCCCAGGTGCGCATCATGATAACCCAACTCGCCCAGTAATTTTTTCACTGTGGTTGGACAACCCGGAAATGAAGAGTAAGTAACATGTTTTTGCTGCAGAGCAGAGAAAAATGCAGTTATTAGGGTATTCGCACCTCAAGCTCTCGGCAGTAGCACATCGCTAACATAATTAAATAATTCTGAAAATATGGTGTAGCAGAGAGAATTTCTTTTTCTTGTTGCGACGCGTTATTGACTGCGGCGGATATCAGAAACTGGGCGTATAGACCATTGATTCACACTTTAGGTGACTCAATTTCACTAATCGTCTAGAGAGAGAGAGAGATGTATTTATTATGATAGAAAAGCGGTCGGCCTGAATCAATATTCTGACCTGCTACTCGGCGTTGGGGGAAGGCGAAGGGGTGTAGACAGAAAGAATAGAGAAGACGTTGAATATGAGGATGAAGATGGTGGTGAAAATCTTGCACGCTCCAAGACTCTTCAAAGACTCTTGTCCAGTCCGCTCTCATACAAAATTTGTTGAGAGCCTTAAGAGTATCAGGCTGATGACGAGGATCAGGCGAAGGTACCAATATAATCTTTTCAGTGAATGGTCCAGCGACAAATTTTGACAAGATGTCTGTCAACGATTTTCTCTGTACATCAAATCGCGGGCGGATGCACAATAGGCGTACTGTCGTCTCAGGAGTACTGCATTCCTCACAATTTGGACTGTCCGCCCGGCCGATGAGATGCAGGTAGCACCGGGTGAAGGCCACACCTAGTCGTAATTTGTGCAGCAAGCTTGCATTACACCTTTGCATGTTCGGTGGTGTCCGTATTTTCATCTCTGGGTCGAGTTCGTGAAGGCGGTGATGACGATGACGTGGCGAGGTCCAATATGCTGCAGTATTATAGCGCAGAAGTCTGCGCACCAGGGCATTAGTGTCTTGTCGTGAAAATGGGACGGGCACTGGCGTGGCATTAATGTGGCCCATCTTTGCCTCCGCATCGGCGAGCTGATTTCCATGTAAGCCACAGTGCCCCGGAATCCACTGAAACCTTATGCAATGGCCAGCTCTTAGGGCGACATCGTGTGATTCGATCATCTCTTGAGCAGGGACTTAGTAGGGTCCTCGTCCGAGGGCAGAATCGATCACCTGACGTGCTGGCTTGGAATCGCAAAATATAGTCCCCGTCTGATGCGGCTCCATCGATATATAACGAATTGCCTCTCGAATGGCAACAATCTCTGCGGCCGTTGAGGTAGTTTGGTGGTCGAGATGGAAGCGCTTTCTGACCTTCATATTCGGTATTACAAATGCCATGGTTGAAGTAGTTGTTGACACCGACCCATCAGTAAATATATATATTGAAGCGACATATTCTTCAGATATATCGGTTAAAGTAAGTTGTTTAAGTCCACATGAAGGTATACGCAATTTTTTCCTGACTCCTGCAATTGATAGATTCACCACAGGTATTGACAAAGTCAACGCTGGTGACGTTCATGCCTGTCATTAGTCGAAGATATACCCTTGAAGGTTCGCATGAGAGGTAAGAGTCTATAGGAGGTACATGTGCTTCCGCAATCACGACCTTTGTCGAAGTGCAGCGTGGCTGACCGAGACATGTTCTCAGTGCCTGAGCTTGTAAGCCCTCCAGCGTACGGAGGCAGGAGGGGCGAACGTTTGTAATAATCGGCAAACTGTATCGTAAGTAGCTTACGAAAAGTGATTCATATATAGCTGGAGCAATGATCCCTTTGGCGGGCCCCACTTCATACCTGCTACACATTGAAGCATCTGTATGAAGCTGCTAGGACTTAATCATCGACACTTGCTTCGAAGAGGACAAGGTTCGGTCAATCATCACTCCTAGAAATCTGTGGTGCGTTACGTACGGTATGGCTGCGCCGTTAATCGTAATCTGGTAGCGGTTTAGACTGATCGTCTGAAAATGTATTTTCTTTAGGGAGTAGAGCGAGGCGAGTTTGTCTGTGTTTGTCATCTGCGTTCTCCGCTTCCGTGTTTTCTTTGTACTCAGCGAAAGTGTTACGATTACTCACTAAGTGAACATGCTGCAACTAACGAAATTGAATCCGGTACACTTACCAGGAATCCCGAGACTCAGGTCAGTTTCGACACATTAGTTTCCGATACCTGCCACGAAATACACTAGTGCTGTTTTCTCATAGGTTTGTGTCGCAGTGCAAAAGGAGATGGTTGGTGGGAAAATAAATGGGATTCCAATGCATTTTGTTGTTGGCTTGCGGATAATTAAATGCCTCGAAACTGAAGCTAACGTTGGTGTCAGTGGGCGTGACTTGAGCAGTGACCGGATTTGATGCCGCAATTGCAATACGCTTTGTGCTGAAGTCTTTAAATGTAGATTGGTTATCTCTTTCATTATTATTTTAGACGTTGAAAAATGGAAAGTTAGGCTTCATTAGGGTCAGCTATACAGAAATCCCCGATGACGCTATAGTCAGGCAAGAACATAGGATTAAAAAAAGCAACGAAAAAGGAGTCTCAACACGCAGTAAACACACAAATACAAGTCACAAGCCCACAAAAAGTGTCGTTATACGGCCATTAACAGCGGCAACATATTGTACATGGGACAGTTATCCCGCCCCACACAGGAGGGATGAAGTGCGCACAAGTCCTTTCATGTTACAGTTAAGTATGGAGCTTCCCAATAATTATTGAACATCTATACGCTATCACCAGCAGTAATAACACGCTGTGTAATATAGCTCCAAGCTGTGCTGCACTGGTTATAATAGTGATTTAAAATATTCGCTAGAACACACCTGGGATATCGGTAGTTTAAGCAACATCCCTACGTCGCGTTTGCTTCGTTGGAATGTAGTGCTCAAAACTCAAATAAAGGATGAGCAACCTAATGCTGTAATGATTCAAGTGTGTGTATTGCGTTCTTGATTCATATCCTTTTGTCCTTCAGTGCCGTACTCACCAAATTCGGTGCTTTGTTAAGACACTAAAAGCGTTCGAAAAATGTAATTGAAGGCGTATCAATCTACTGCGAAATCTCCACAAGAAAGCCAGTCACAAATTTAAGTTACCACTAAATATAATATTTCTTTTTCGTTTCTAGTTTGCACTCCTTCACAGAAACAAAAGAAATTAATTTCTAATTTTAAGCGAAAACAGCCTAGGATGTATAACGTGCTCCACTCTGAATCAAGTGAAAGCGCCGCCATATATTTATGTAGGCACGCCATGCAATTTGAATTGAAAAGCCGATGTGCGACTTCTGATAATTTTTGTTTGCTCTGAAGGAGAGATATATGCAAAATATGCTAGGGCAGGGATAATCTAGTGATTCTATTTCAACCGTTTTAGTTTTCGCGCTTCGGGAGTATGCAGCGCTCTGCACACGTTATCACCAAGATCGGCACGTCGTGGGCGTTGAATGGTAACAAGGCATAGCATCGAGCGAAGGCAATCGTGACATGGTTTATCCAGCTGTCCGTTTGAAAGAAGCACCTGCATAATCGCGGGCGCCGGCAATCAACGAACGGTTCTTATGCGAGGATTTGTGAATCACCAAGGGCCGCATTTACAATGCTGATCGTTGGGAATTACTACTCGCTTTTCGCTGGCCGCCTTCGCTCATATGTCCAGCATCAGGACGAGCTCGCCTTCGCTCATACGAACAGTCGAAGCGCAACAGCTGTATGCGAATATTGGTTCGGTAGTACGGTAATACTATCACGGTTTAACGAACTGCCCCGTACATTCTAAGCAGATTTTTTTTTATTTATTTACAATGACCTTACAGGGCCCCGTAGGAGCATGACGTAAGGGAGGGTATAAACAGAAACAGTACTATAAGAGCTAGTAAACATATTATGTAGCAAGTGGCACTTATACATATCTACTATAAAGCATTCAAACACAAGAGATACAGCACTTTCAAAATGTAACTGATGCGCAGTACAAACCACGATGCAACTGAGAAATAACAATGAAAAGCAATAAGTTGGTGAACAGATTAAAAGCGTGTTAAAAGGGAGAACGCTGTCGGCCTGTGGGTTTACGAAGAAGCGGCCACAGTGATTATTCTGACGCGTCACCATGTGATGTATGACGCTCCACAAGTCATGCGGGCAGTCGTGTATATGTATACATATACATATATATATATATATATATATATATATATATATATATATATATATATATATATATATATATATATATATATATATATAGTCGCGTTTGCGTAAACATGGCACCTTCTGAGTGCCAAGCGGTGCTGATTACACACTCGGGCTATAATTACCTTGCCGATACGCATGGTTTATTGTACTCGATGCAATACGGCAGCGCACTTCGATACAAGGACGTACACAGTGAACAAACACGAGCGCTACGCTGCAACTTTTAATTCATTGTTGGATAAGCATAGATAAATATGGGTTCCAACGCATGCGTGCAGCATTTCAGCGGAGAGAACGACACAGATTTTTGAATACTCAAACGAGGAAACCACCATCCTGCTGCACGAAACCTCGTGCTTGACAAGCCTTCACAGTGCGCAAAAATAAAGGGAAAAAAGGAAGAAGAAAGCGTGTCAAACATACAGTCTGACATTGCCACGTTCAGATACACAAAAACTTCGTTTTTTTTTTTTGGTCAGATAAGACCACTGAGGGGAAACGGACGCGCTTTTCCTTCCGCTTTGAAATCGCAGCTGCTTCCATAATTTCACGTGTCATTTACTCATTTATTTATTCACTTATTCAGTTTACCCTACAGGCTCGGAGGAGCATTGGGTAGGGGGTATTACAGAAAAATGGCAAATATTTAAGGCAGAAAAGCGAACTACATAGCAGGAGAAACAAATAAGATTGTCCATTGGAAAAAAAGGAACACTGGTAAACATTGGAAAAAATACATAGGAAGTAAAGGGAATACAATGCAAAACAAAGCCGAAAAATGATACAAAGGCGAATACAAGAGAGAAAGAGACAAAAGGGGAGAAAAAATAGGGAGGTTAGCCAGTGTAGTACCGGCTGGCTACCCTGTGCTGGCGAAATGGGTGAAGGAAAGAAAGCGAGAAAGTAGAAAAAAAAAGGAAACCGGAAAGTTCACACAGTATCGCGATACTACGCGTTAGAACATTCAAAGACTCGCAGAATCCGCATGTCGTTAAAAACTTCAGCAAATCCCTTAAGTGCCGAAGCCCGTCTGGACCAGTGTGCTTGAACTTTTTCCTCTGTGAAGGGGCGATTGTCCAGTTTTACGAGCGCGGTAACGAGCACTTTTCTTGGCACATTGTAACGGGGACAGTCACAGAAGAGGTGCTCGATCGTCTCGTCGCAAGTAGGGCTGTCGGCCGTTCCAATGCGGAAGGAATAGAAGTTCGTGAATGCCACGCCGAGCCACAGGCGGCACAGAAGTGTTGCTTCCGAATAAAATACAAAGTCGTACAACATAGTCAAGCGAACATGTGAAGTTCCAAAAGTTCACGAAATTTGCCAGGCTCTTTTCATGAAACAATATTATTTGGAAGGATATTCCATAGTGCGATGGCGAGCGGTAATGCAGAGTTATTCAACTAGTGTGTGCGGCCAAAAATGCGCCTGAAACAGATGATTATGAAGTCGAGTAGATCTGCGAGAAGGAGTTTCAAGCGACAAACGGCTGGAGCACGAGTTGTAGTAGTATTTATGAAAGAGGCATAGAAGCGCAACAGAGCAGCGAGAATCCAAGTCAGGAAGGGGAACATCGCGTTTAGTTTGGGTAATGCTAGATGGACGACTGTAATTAAAAGTTATAAAGAGGGCAGCACCATTTTGGATGGATTCCAATTTGTCTATTATGTGTTGTTGATGAGGAGACCAGATCGATGAAGCATATTCCAGTTGAGGGGTACAAAAGTATAGTAGGCCTGTTGACGGATGGTATATGGGGAAAGGTGCAGATGACGTAAAAACCCTAAAGTTCTGTTAGCTTTAGCGCATGCCTTCTTGATGTCAGCTCTCCAGGCAAGATCAGTACAAAAATAAACGCCAAGATATTTGTAAGTAGAGTCACGAGGAACTTCCGCCGAATAGATTTTGTAAGCAAACTTAGGATATGATTTCATACGAGTAAAGGAAAGAACGCAGCACTAAGGTCTGTTAAGTGTCATTTGCCAACGGTCGCACCACTGGTTAACTAGGTGAAGGTCATTTTGCAAAGTTAGATGTTCATCATGACAGTTAATCGTTTTGTAAATTATGCAATCATCCACGAAAAGTCGTATGCAGGAGGAAATGTTGCTCGACAAATCATTGATAAAAATTAGGAAAAGAAGAGGGCCTAACACACTACCCTGGCGTACACCTGACGTTACAACAGATGTGGAAGAGCTAAAGTTATTCACAGATACGAACTGTTGCCGATTAGATAAGAAATTGCGAAGCCAGGATGTTAATGAGTCAATCCTAAGAGCAGTTAATTTAGCTATTAGACCGCAGTGACATCTCTGTCAAAGCCTTTTGCATAGTTGAGAAAGGCGCAATCAATAATTTTGCTATTATTCATGCTTTAATGTAAATATGGCGTAAATTCCAATAGTTGAGTGTCACAAGACAAAGCTTTACGGAAACCATGTTGATTTTGAAAGAAAAGGTTATTAGATTGAAGATGGTTGGATATATGGGAGGCAATGATGTGCTTGTTTCTTTCCCTGCACACCACTTTCGTTTCTCTCAGTTCCGGCTGGCAGCCACAATCCCTACAATGGAAGGCAAGGTGACTTTTATAGAGCAGCGGTAGCTATGCTCTGTGCGCCTTGTGTTCTGACATTTACCTGTCGGGCCAACGTGCACCTTGCCACACGTTAGCAGAATCGAATAAGGAAACCGCTCCGTGCAGGCGACGTGCGGATCCTTGTGCTTGATTACAGAGACACCCGTTGGTTTCTTCTGTGCGTTTACTTTTTTTTGCAGAGTGCGGACAACCGCACTGGCGCTGAGAATACAACGTCTACACCAGCCTTCTTATTTTACGAAGGCTGTGCGAAACGCTATGCACGTAGGGAATCGCTACTGGTCTTTGAATACGTTCGCGTGCATCATGATCCGAGGCTACGTGAGCGCTCCTATCGAACACTTCAGCAGAGCTTCCGCTGCTGAGGCAAGAAGGGCCGAAGGGTATACCCTGAATTCTCAAGGTAGCGCGCCTTCTTGAAGAAGCTACTTGTGACGCATGAGGTCCCCAGGGGCGAGTTTATTAAAATTTTTGGACCTCGGTCTGTATTGCGGCGCCAGCCATGCCTGCCGTTGTTACGAACCAAGGGGAAGCAAGCCTGTCCTTTTTTCTTTTCATTCGGCCCATTGGAAGCTAGTGAAGACTAAGTCATGCTTCCGTAACGGGCTTGTCAAGCCTTGCGAACACCGATGTGCTGGTAGCCACGCATTCTTGAGGATTCAGGGCATCGTTCGGCCCTTCTTGCCTCAGTAGTGGAAGCTCTGCTGAAGTGTTCTAAGAACGCTCACGTAGCCTCGGACCATGATGCAAGCGAACGCATTCAAAGACCCCTGCTTTGCTTATTCGCTATCCGTAACTTCAAAGAACAATCTTTGCCAAGTAAGTGCTCCTGTGCATTAATCTTGACCTCACAGAAGAAACTTCACGCCGTTAGAGTTTGTTGAGTTTTATTTCTTTTTTCGTGACGGAAGGCACCGCTGCATATTCGTGATGTCACGCTCGTTGGTTCTCCCAGCTACAAATCTGTAGCTGGGAGAACCAACGTCGTGGCAACGAAGGGCTATTTAAGCCGTGAAAACGAAACATGAAGCTTAATACAGACGTTTCACCATGCTTGGAAGTAGGAATCGTTTCTGAAGAACCCTTCGCAAGTCGCCGAAAGTGAGCGCTTAACAGTGCTCATTATCATGACAGTTCAAGTATCGCTGCAATTGAAGTGTCGTTGAAGTATTTCCCTCCAGGTAACTGGTTAATTACTCGGTGCATCCCAGCAATTCTGAAGAACTGAAACGTTTCAGCTAGTCCCTGTCGTTCGTATAGATACGAAATAATAATTCGTGAGGATTGGCACTAGCCAAACCGCGATAACAAAACCAGATGACACTAGAAGCACCGACCAATATTACGCAGTTCTTACGCCCTAACAACTTAGTAAATCAGACACACGGTCCTTTGTTTGCAGTATGTTCGCAGAGCAAGTAGTTCAAGGTTGCTATATGCTGGCCGTAACAACAAACTAAAACTTGTTTTCCAAGTTGGAAGCTTGGTTGAAGGGAGCTACGGCTTTTTTGAACGAGGCCTCGATGTTGGTTCCTTGGGCACCTCTCAAGCGTAAGAAAATTTGCCCCTTACCGCCGCCTCCGTGAAGGAGGCCCAAAAAAATCCGCAACCACCAACTGACGACGGCATAACCAATCCCGCGCTCGCTGACCATGTCAGACCTCGCCTCGGGACCTGGCCAGCACCCTCGACTGCCACTGAGTTCCAGCCCGCAGGAGGACTAGCGGCAGCACCAGTCGCTTCTAGCGGAGTACCACCTACCTCGGAGGCGGCAACCGTAGCCAGTGGTGCGGCACCCGTAGGACCGGTGTCTAGCTCGGCACCACTCACGAGGCCGACCACTACGGACCCTCCGGATGGAGCGAGGCTGGCCCACGCAGCACCCGGCGTTGCCACACCCGACCCGACCCGTCGACACCGGTGCCCAGGCGGAGTACTTGACTGCGGAGGCCACCAGACCGTTACTCGCCTGGGTAGCAGGCACCGTCGACCCAGCTAGGGTGGAGGCAGAGCCTCATAGTGTGAACTTGGACGTTTGTTTCACGAGTTTGACTTGAACTTGGACGTTTTTTTTTATTTTAACAAACAAACTGGGGGTGAGGGGTTGTAGCAAGTAGGTGACGCCCCCTCGGACATAATCTTGGTTCACCCGCCAAGCTCGGCGGCCTGCTATAGCTTGGCAGGCAACAGTGGTCACCCGCACCACAATAAACACCGACGAGCAAGGCAGCTCGCCGGTCAGTAATCTTTCAGCACCACCACGCTGAGAAGCCCTCCCTTGTTCACGACCCGCGGTGGATCGTGACACGTGACACCGTATGCGCCATCGAACGGGTGGTACCCGTTCGATGGCGCATACGGATGTTGACCCACGGCGGCCCCAACCCCATTGTCCAGTGCAAATTGCAGCGCCTCCGCGTTTCGCTGCCCCGATGCAAAAGCTATACTTGTGTACAGCGCCGATCAACAAACGGGAATAACCCAAGAGGTGAGTCACGGCGCTCGGAACGCGTGTTTATGTTTTCGGCGCGTTTCTCTTCGTCTGCCAAAGCAGCAACTGTCGACGGACGAAAGAAACACGGCCATTGCCAAAATTGACGGCAAGTGCACTCGTCTCCAAAATTCTTTCAACGAGTGGCCGAATTTGCCAAACCCGCGTGCATTGCGAGGGGAAGCCGCTGCACGAAGCCTCCGGGAGTGCGCAATATAACCCCTCCCCCCCCCCCCCCCCCCCCCCCATGGCATCTACACTGTAAAATAACGTGCACCCATAAACGAATGAAAACGGATGTAAATCGGTCTATAACTCACACCCTTACACGCAAAAGGGTGTAAAGATATGAGTTTTGTTATTGATATGATATAAGGAGATGTTGACCCACAATTTAAGGCACCGGCTACTCCTTAGCTCTTGAATGGTTCTATCTTAATTAAAACAAATAGAGTTCAAGATTACATATCAAATGACCTTTTCACACAAATACCAGGACTTGTCACGCAACATTTTCACAGTAACACTACGACGTAAGAATCACATGGCACATACAATGTACAAATTAAATGGCTCCACAGTTATGTAGAAAAAAGTCTCAAAAATACAAAAGATACTGTCGCCTAATAACATAGTCTATAGTACGCGGGTGGTAGATACATCGTGTAAATGCATTATCACATATAGTCACAATAGAACACTCAACATAATATAATCCACAAACACATACGTATATACCGCGACATTGCAATGAAAGGAACAATAAAAGCGTTAATAACGGCCAACAATGCCGCTGTCTTCAAGAAAAGTCTTTAGTGCTTTTAAAGCGCTCTTCTGCAAGGACGTTGTTGGCCAAGGACCCAAAAGTTTCTTTAAACTGAAAGGTCTGCGGTCTAATGTACTTAGGGTTGATTTAAGTCGGCGTCTTGGTCTGTCGTGATGTGGGAAATCTAGAACGAGGTGATACATATCTTCGTCTACAAATCCACAACCGCATTCGGGGGTTTCCATACAGCCAATTCTGTGTAAGAAATGTTTTGTGTAGGCAGTGCCTAGCCTTAATCAATGAATAAGGGTTTTCATATTTCTGTCTTATGACAATGAAAGTGTGAATTCAATAAACAGATCAATATGGTATAAATCCGAGCTCCTAAAATTCTGGTCAAACCACGTATTTCTGCACATATTGAAAGACGTTGTCCTTATAATGCAGCGTAATTCATTCTTTGATATTGTGAGCGGAACCACATCATCTATGAGGTTTGCTTGTCGCGCTGCTTCATCGGCTGCTGTGTTGCAAGGAATGTTACAATGCGCTGGTATCCAATGGAATGCTATTTCATGTTTCGATTCACTTGCCTGCCTTTGTGAGGGCTTTAAGTGTTTCGTATATTGTACTATCACTGACTGTTTTTCCTTTTGTTCTGCAGAGTGATGTTAGAGCCGCCTGCGAAGCGCTGAAAATTACCCATTTTTGCTCATCTGTTACTGACAATATAAATTTTACCGCACATAGGATTGCGAACAGTTCAGCCGTTGTGGACTAAGTCGCACGAGATAACTTAAATGATTCTTGTTTGTTGAGGTGCGTTATAATGAACGCTGAAGTTGAAGAAGTTGCTGTACTGGAGCCATCTGTATAGACGTGTCTGTATCCTGAATACCGCATATATATTGTTAGGATCGGCCTGCAGGGGTACTGCTCTGCAAAACTATCTCAGCCCGCTGCAGGTGCTTCGATCGATCCGCGGTGGTGGCGCCCTTCAGAGAACCAGCGGCGACGACAGCGCTAACCGACCATGAACTTCCTTCGGTGAACTGGAGACTACGGCAGCGTTAATCCACCATGCGCCTCGTTCAGAGAATCGGCGACGGCAGCAGGACTGGCCACGTTTGGCGCCCCGTGTATTGTTGGTTGATTTGCCGGGTCTTCATGGTCTCTCTGCAGCAAGAAGAGCTTCCCTAACAAAAAGGTGCTTTGCGGTACGTTTTCCTCGGGCCCCAGGATTCGTCGCAGTCTGCTGACACTCGCAGCGACTATAGGAGAAAGGCGGCTCTGGAATTTAGAGGCGCCGGCTGGGGTCAGGCGTGACCACCTGGCTACGAGGACGCGCTCAACTCGGGTTCTGGGAATTCAAAGTGCGTACGTGTGTGTGAGCCCTCCTCCTCCAAAAAGGTGGGTCAGCTTCGATGACGGTGGACGCTACGAATTGGCGGTGAACTGCCGTTTTCCTCACCTAGGGATCGAGAGATAACGGAGTGTTTATAAGTGGCTGTTTGTCGGCTGCTAAGGTGTGCTCGTCAGCAAGGTCTGTGCTCGACAGTGTGCTCGTGATCGTACTCGTGACCTGTGTGCTCGTGCTCAACCAGCATTCGTGCTCGCATGCTGTAAGCTTAGTCTTGCGTGCTCCATTTGGGAGCCACGCTAAACTGTCGAATGTATCTCTTGTTCAAATGTTAATATCTGTAAATAAAAACCATGTACGCCTAGTTCCTCCCAAGTTCCTCCCTACGACCTACGACCTACAACCCTTACAACTGGTGGCAGCGGCCAGATCGTCCGACAACTCCTACAACTGGATGCCAGCGGTGGGATCGACCTCTTCAACTCTGACAATATCTGGTAAAGTGCTAGTTGTTGAGCTTGAAGGAACATGTCTCTTTTTTTGAATATCCCGTCTACTGACAATTCGATTTTTGGAAGTGTAAGCAGCCATGGAAGATATTCGACGTCCGAGTTCCAAAATTCACTTTTCAGCAATATATGAAGGTTTTATCGAATTTCTTTATGAACATCTATAGCTTTTCATTATGTCTGGAGCCAATGGGTGGCTTTTATGGTGCGTTTGAAGACGGAAATAATGTCGGCATGTTTCTGTAGTTCGCACAGCTCGAAATGGTGATTGGCGAGCCTCAGCTATTACAAGAGAGCTAGAAGTCACTCGTGGAACTCCTAGACATATGCGTAGTCTTCTAGCTAAAAATATTTGAAGTCGCTCTTTTGACGTGTGGGAAAGTCTGCGTAAGTGGGCGCGGAATACGCAATGTTTTGTCGTATTAATGCATTGTAAACAGTCAGCATGGACGATACTGACCCGCCCCATGATGTGCCTGCAAGTCTGCGAAGTACAGTCACTATCGCATTGACTTCATCTTTGAGTTTCTTTATGTGCAGTGCCCAGGATAGCTGCCTACCAAGTATTATGCCAAGAAATCGATGCTGTGTGACAATCATTAGAGGGTGTCCTTCCAGATTAAGGGTGAAATTTTTAACTGCTTTGGGTCTTTGCGTATGATAGAACCATTCCCTCTCTCTCTCTCTCTCTCTCTCTCTCAAAAATTGATAAATGATATTTATGCCGTCTCGCAATGCCATCTGAAGTAGTTGAGCATCAGACCTAGATGTCCAAATACACACATCATCTGCACACATTAAAAATTTAACTGTTATGGCAGTCTTCTGGTTGAATCAGCCATGACACAGTTAAAAAGAAAAGGGCTGAGTACGCTTCCCTGTGGTGCTCCCTGTTTGACAACATGTTCAGCACTCGTTCCTTCACCCGTCTGAAGAAATATTTTGCGACCTGATAAAAATTCAGAAATCCATCGTAAGGACCTGCCAGAAATTCCGAGTTCCAGCATACTTAGCACAACATTTCACAGTTTCAAAATACGTGAAATTTCCTGCAAAACGAACTATATGAAGTTTTCTTTTTTTCCCCGCAGTATTTCTGAATGGAATAAGTTGCCAGTTGAAGTTGTGAGTGCACCTCGGGATGCATTTTTAAGACTAATCAATGATTTGTAATTGCAATCGTCTTCCAAACCAATGACTGCAGGCTGAATGAACTTTTTTCTTGTACTGTTTTTCTTGTACTGTTTTTCATGTACTGTTTTTCATGTACTTTTTTCATGTACTTATTTTTATCTTGATGCATTGCTCCTTTGTCATCCCTCCCTTTTGTGTGATTATATTCTCGTGCTAGTCACTTCATGTTGTACCCACTCCCCTGCTATAATGCTTCGGCGCTGCAGGGTGTACTGTAAATAAATAAATAAATAAATAAAACATGAACGTGGCTAACAGTGTCAGATGCCCTCTTGATGTCTAGGAATACTGCTATTGTCATGTTTCCACGTGGACGCTCGTGTTGCACACAGGTTACTGTATCTAATATTGCATCCATTGTGCATCTATGTTTTCTAAAACCTGCCAAATGGTTGGACAACACATCTGTTTCCCCCCATTACACCACCGTCAATAATTTACTCCATTACTTTGCATAAACAACTTGTCAAACTGCTGTCTGCTGTCGTCTGGGTTTCCGTATCATTGATGCATAAGACTGGGCGCTGGACTGTGATCCTCTTGGTTGGTATCTTGATTGCACTGTTGCTTGTTCTCTTGAGGAGGAATAGCTTGTTGGTTCTCTTGGCCTTCTGTTCTTCTGTTTGGTCGCTGTCTTTGTGTGGTGCTCTGATTTTTCTGTTTTTTTGGACGTTTACGGTCAGCATTGACGAAGATTGACTAACAAGACGGCGGGTGAAGATTCAGCAGGCCAGGCGCCTTAAAAGTGCGACGTTTCTTTCTTGAGACCCTGGTTATTACCCGACCTCCACGGTGGTCGGAAGCCGAGGACATCGTCACGAGCCTTATGCTCGTCCAAGTGTAGCAATCCATATGAGTGATGCTGCAGGCCGTAATGAAACGCCCGGGGCCTTGCAGGGTCACAAAGCTTCATAAAGCCGGCACGTTTGGTTCTCCACAACTCGGAATCAACTTCGGCGACTTCAGGAATAATGGCTGACGGTGAAGCTGGGAGCAAGAAACCTCGCCTAGAGGACAGCAAGTATCATGATACAACATAGAATAATGAACTAAATGATGAAGAATAGATGAGTGAGGATGCACCACTTACGTTTGTCACGTATAAGAAAAAAAAAAACGAGGGGAAGGCATACCGGTTGTCTTTCCCCCAACAAGCGAAGGCACTACTTTTTGGCAAGTGAATCCAAACTGAGTGTCTGCCTAAATAGTTTCCGCTGCCAAAGAAAAAATACAGTCTTTCAGGATGACCAGAGGTGGAAGTTTCAGTGTCAGCGTTGCTTCCTTAGCATCCGCAAAACGTCTTTTGATGCTCACAAGTGTAGGCGGCCTGGAAGTCAAGCTCTTCATCCAAGAGTCATACACGCAAAACGTTGGGAAAGTAAGACATGTGCCTCTGCAGTATGCAGACGAGCAACTCCTAGACTTCTTGAAAGATGCAGGAGTTACATCGGCACGCAGACAGACAAAGTATTACCGCCAAGAAGATGGAGCAGTGAAGTCACATCCACTTCACGCAGTAATTCTGAGTTTCAGAGACGATCACCCTATTCCAAAAAGAATTTACTTGGGTTTCACCAGTCATCCTGTCAAGGAATATCTAGGACCAGCACTTCGCTGCTATAATTGCCAGAGATTTGACCACATAGCGAAAAACTGCCGCAGCGCACGTCGATGCAAAATCTGCTCAGATTTGCTCAAAATCTGCTCACATGGAGTGCAAGTCACTCCTTCAACCAAAATGTACGAACTGTGCGGGGAACCATGCCACCTCCTACTCAGGCTGCCCTCACAACAAGGCAGCGGCACAAATACGTCGACATGAACTAATCCATGAAAGACAACCGCGACGCAATGAACCCGCCCCAAACCTTGAGATTGTTCATCCAAGGCAAGGTCACCCACCTCAGCGGGTACCAGAACCACCACAGCCAAGGTATGAGTTATAGTCCGATTGACGCCTATATTCAATGTTAAGAGTGTAAATGACTTTACAGTTTAGAGTAGGCCCTAGTGCTCCCCTTGGCGCTTAATTTTCCTCTAAGCACTAGAGAGACATAAGACAGAAAGAAAAATGGTAGGGAAGTCAACCAGACGTGCATTTTGTCTGGTTGACTTCCCAACCATTTTTCTTTACGGGCCGAGAAAATGAACGCATCAACCATCGAAGCTGATTCATGATGTAGTGGTATTTAATGCTTTTTGACGAATAAAGTCAATTGTTTCTAGCGGGTCAATCAAAGCTTTCATTTTATTTGTCTGGAAGCTTTTCTCTGGTTGTGTTTTAGATGTTATTAAAATGCACGAACTTCCACAGCACTGCTAGTTTGTGCGTGTGTGCGTGCGTGTGGGGGAGGTGTGAGAAGGAATTAAGAGTGGCGTAAAAATTAACCAGTGGTGTAGCCGAAAATTTCGTTCGGGGGGGGGGGGGGGGGGGCTCACACTGCAGCTCGGCCTCCTCCTTATAGAATTTGCCGAGGGATCAAATACATGAATAATATTAAGCTGCAGTGCCATTGCCACAGATACAGCAAACGAAGTCTTGAACGCTACGCACTGTCAAGACAAGTAAAATAGGCATTTTTAGCTTGTGCCCGAAATAACTGATATCAATGCTTCCATGTTTTTTGTCTATTTAATAAGTAAAGAAAATATCACACGAATTTTGGAACTATATCAGTGCTAAACCAGCAAAGCAGTGCATGCCGCTGATATGAAAAATGTAAAGGCCATGAAATGAACAAGTTGAGAAATCTTTTAATGAAGCTTGGTCATTCAAAATTATTGTCTACATTTTTGCACATATGCAACGGCAAGCGAAAAATCTCAATGACTCTGTCTTTTGTTCCACTGTATTGCGCAGGAGCAGCTGTCAGCGGTCGTGTATTTTAATTGCAGCGAAATTATAGTCGCAACAGAGAGCACATATAAAAAGCAGTTCTGCAACATATACGAGGGCGAGTCAAATGAAAGTGAGCCAATGCGAATATATGACAAACGGGGTTATTCATTTAAAAGTAGTCTCCATGATCGTTTAGACATTTGTCTTACTCAGTAGCGAATCACGTGATTCCCGTCTCATAGAACTCCTCGGCTTGCTGCTTCGAAAAGTCTGTAACTGACTCTTTCACGTCATCGTCCGCCACGAATCTGGTTCCCTTGAGCTGCTTTTTCAATTGCCCAAAATGTGGAAGTCGTAAGGCGACAAGTCTGGGCTGTATGGCAGATGTTGCAGCGTTTCCCACTTGAACTTTGTCAGGTTTGTATTATCCACATCAGCGACGTAGGGACGGGTATTGTCGTGGAGCAAGATGATCCTATTCGTCAATTTTTCCAATTGCGACACGCAGCCGATCTAGCGTTTCACAATATCAGAAACGATTGATAGTCGCTCCAGGTTTAGGAAATTAGATCAGTAATGGCCCCTGACGATCGAAAAAAAAAAAGTCAACAGCACCTTTCCGGTTGAAATAACAGCCTTTGCATTCTTCGGTGGTGGTGAGTCCGAGTATTTCCATTTTAAGCTTTGCCATCATGTTTCAGGCTTGTAGTAGTGGAACCATGGTTCGTCCCCGATCACAATTGCAGGCAAGAAGCCGTCACCCTCATTGTGATACCGGATCAGATGAGTCAAGGCAGCGCAGAACCTTCTTCTGGCGGTGGTTGAAAATATTGGGCATCCATTGCGCATACAAGAGCCGATAACCGAGATCTTAATGAATTAGGGTGTGAACCGAACCGTGACCGATGTTCATACGCTCTGCCACCTCATCGAAGTTTACCCTCCGTTCTTGTCTAATCAGCTCATGTACATTTCCAATTGTGTCGCGGGTGATGGCACGATGGCTTCTACCCGGTCTTGGATTGTCTTTGCAACTTTCACGTCCTTCGTTGAACCGTTTGCTCCAACCATTCACAGTGACCAACGAAATGCAATGTTCAACGTACACGGCAGCCATACGGCGACCAATTGCTTTTTGGGGAACACCTTCAGCTGTCAAAAACCTCACGACAGCATGCTGTTCAACTTTTGGAGCGTTCAATATGTCACGCAACCATGTTGGACCCAGTGTATGAGTGCATTAAAGAACATTTATCCTCACACCTGCGTGTCACTTTTGTAAATGAGAGATACACGTGTGCTACGCGCATGCCTCGCAGTTAATGGACCGAACCATTATTGCGCGGGGCTGGTTGGCTCACTTTCATTTGACTCGCTCTCGTACATTAGAAATGCGAAGATACAATGGAATATACAAATGCGAAGATACAGCTTCACAAGGGGCAAACAAGCGTTACTGGAAACAATGTTCACTGCACGCATACACAAAACCTCGCAACAAGATTTTTAAATATACGTATGTCTGCAATAAATTTACGTATCTAAGAAAAAGTCACTGTACATAATGCGTCAAACAAGGCAAATGAACATGTTGCGCAATCACAGATTACAGAATCATAAGGCTCGCCCCGATGCCTCCATTCCCCCTGATGTATCGCGCGCGACAGAAGGCGGCGCGCTTCCTCCCCACTTTTCTTCCTTGCGCACAGCCACCATCGTTGACTCACCCATACCACCACCACCCTCATACGTTTTCACTCGCACATACAGCATGCTGCGCGTGGTCTCGATGTTGTCGCCCTCAGATTTTATACGGAATATGAGGGAGACGGCGAAGGCAGGAATGCGCCTGCAGTGTCCATATAATGGCTATCGCAGTAATATCATAAGAGTATCCGGCAAGTGAAGCGTCCCATGGCACATTTTTTTCCGCAAAAGAATTCACAAAATCGAACTTTCACCATGCGACAATTCGCTGCGCCGCAACAAAGTCTTTTTTTTTTCTTTTGTGGGGAGGGGGCACCGAAATAATAAAAAAAGAACGCAAAGGAAAGTATGTTGGCCATAATCTAATGCTTGCTTTGGGCGCCTAATGTGGCTACTGAAGGAGTACCGAAGAAAACGTGAGGCACTTGGTCCACAGAGAACCATGCGCATACTTCTGGGTATCCTACACCGGCGAGACAAGACTTACCCAAGAGGTTGCGCTCAAGCGAACGCGTTGCAATCCGTTGAGTCCCCACAGTGATGGCGGCGAGCGACCACTGTTTCTTTTTCTCGACTGTTGGCCAGAAAGCGCCCAAAACTCTGTCATGCCAAAATCCACTCGGCCAGAGAAAAGTGAATGCGCACCGAAATGCGCCGCGCGGTGGTCGGGGCAACAAGAGAAAAACGTGTGGCGACACACTCCGCGCATATTTCTGCGCACCCTCCGTCTTCTTATCATCTGGCCCAGCATAACACAGCTGCACGCTGGACTGCATGGTCGATAAAACATAGCGCCACCGCCACGTCACCCGAGGTATGCGTCACCGATGGTGGCTATAAAAACAGGCTGCCTGGCTGAGAAAGGCCGCCTTCTACCTTCTGCTACTGGGACGAACGTAGCGTTGGTACGCCCGTCCGCTGCCATCGTTTTAGTCGAATAAAGAAGCGTTGCGTTTTTATGTTGGGATTCGTCCTTCGGCAGACACGATATCCCACAAACGCGTGCGCTCTGGCTGGCTCTGCTGCCCGCGGGTAGCGAGAACCACGAAATTGAAGAGGCTCAATGTGTCCTCACGAACAAAAGTCAAAGTAGAAAAAAACAAATAGGAACGTAGTTACCTTTGCTGGCGTTAGTGTCTGACATGGATCTTTGGTGCAGGTGAAAAAAAATGATATTATTTTGTGTGGCATGACGGCACACAGAACGCTTCGTTCGTCTCATCGGACCTCGCTGCGTGCTTTGTCAACTTTTGTGATAGTGTATTAATTTCGCTTGTCTCGTTGTATGGTCCTATGTACGACTTTAGAAACGTCAACGCACCTTTGGCGTCAAATGTTTATAACATTAAACCTACAAAGTTCGGAAATTGAAGATGTAAAGCACGACTTCGGAAATGTCAATGCGCTTTTCGCATCAAAAGTTTATGAGAACTTTATACCCATAAAATCCCGGAATAGAAATTCATGCGCTCTGTAGATTCCGAGGCTTTCTCGATATGGCGCGACGAGCCCGCTTGCCATCAAAACGGCCTTTAACCTTTGTGTTCGAATGGGGCTCCTTGCATTATGTGACTCCAAGTGCATGGGCGTTGCCACGAAATCCAGCGCGAGTTCGCAATGTTCGCGCTGAAATATCTTTTCGAGAGTGAAAGTAAATTCTAGACAAAATCCAGAATGATTTCTGGCGCCGAGGGTTGGTTTGGTTGGCGGTGCGTGGCAGAGCGAAAAAATTTCGGGGGGGCGGGGTAGCGGCTGAACGCTAGATTGATTTCTTCATTACAGGGTACATATAACGGATGTCTACAACCTGCTCAGTCATGCATGTTTTACCTTGTATCAGGCGTATCGGCATTTTCTAGCATGTGCATTGATTTACTGATTTACATCAGTATTTTGCGTAGTCATTTAACTTAGTGTATCGAGACATGAAATCATACGTATCCACCTTACCTAGATTCGGTAATTAGAGGCTGCAGAAACGAGCGCTCCGAATTATGCCTTATCTAAGTATACGGGACACACAGCACCTCTATTCAGAAAACTTAAAATTATGCCATTCCTCATGGGTATAGGGACTTCAAAACAACGTGTTCAGTTCAAGATATATTACTGAACAATAGACCCCTTACAAGTAGCATTTTCATCGCGACACTTAGATACATGAGGGCGCAGCTGAAAAGAGAAAGTTTAACGTTCCCCCTGTTAACAACCTGTACGGTAGGCGCAGGGTAGCCTACATAGGAACAAAAGTATGGAATTACTTTTCAAAGATGATGATAGAGAACACGAACTTTTGGCATGTTCTTGAGCAAGCTATAGTTGATAATGAATAAGTTTCAATGGTGTAATAATATTTGTTCTTTTGCTATTTGTTGATTTTTCCTGTTGTGCAATAATAATTTTGTTTATGTTACACAAATCCGTACTTCTAATTCACATTAACTTTCAACGTGAGTTGCAATGATGCTTTGTATTAATTGCATGTGCCCGGAACTAGCAAAGTTGCTAAGTGCCCAGGTGATCTTACAGCAATGTTTTCGTAAACATATGCAAAGAAACTGGTAATTCAATATATATATATATATATATATATATATATATATATATATAAGGCTATGGTAGCAAAATGGTCGGACCATCCCGATCTGTTCATCCGAACTTGTTTCATTGTACATTGGGCCTGCCACGCCGACTGCCCGATCCTGACCAATGCCTCCTTTACTAGATGCGTGCCGCGTGAGCCGAGAAGCTGGTTCCTGCCCCTCACCTCTTTACTCTTCCCCACCAGGGTTAACCCGGGTCGGCTGCGAGCGCTAGCTGCGGTGGCCGCTGCAAACCTAAATCACGTAGCCCTGCCTCCGATATTTTAGCAGCGTCTGTTGCGATCCCGGAGGCAGGACCCACGGTCTCTCGTCAAGCCATTGGTCGAGCGCGCGCCAGCCTAGTTATGGTCACTTCCTCCGCAACACGAAGTGGGTCGGCTGCGAGCGCCGTCTCTCCGCGACTACCCTGAACTACGGGAACCTCCGCTGTAATGGGAAGACTAGCGACGCGGCAGGCATCTAGTAAAGGAGGCATTGTCCTGAAAATATGCTCATGCACCGTGCCTTCTGTGCCACAGACTATAGTAACTAAATGAATTGCATTTGAACAGAAAGAAGACTCGTATACGCCGAGGTGATCCTGGTTGCAGCTCAAACTGTCGATCAAAACTTCTAGTGCTGCTTCTGTGCTCACTTCTAACGATTATCATCATCATCACCACCACCACCACCATCATCGTCATCCTCCTCCTCCTCATTATTATTATTATTATTATTATTATTATTATTATTATTATTATTATTATTATTATGGAAACATGCAAACACACAAACCAAACAGTGAGGGAGCAAGCTGTCAACTGCCACCGAGAGGGGCACAACACCTGCCTACTCTTTCGGGAGGAGGGAATGAAAAGTGGAGAAGAGGAGAAGAAGATAGGAAGCAAAGAAATGGGAAAGAAAATAGGAAATAAGCAAATGACAGAGACACGGACTAAAGAAAGCAGGAACACGTAAACAATGTCTATAAACAGAATGCCAAATCAGTTTTCTGCATGAAAGTTAGCTAAGCTCTATGGGCCTGATCGCGTTGAGCAGCACTTCCTCTCGGAAACAGGCAATCGTCAAGGGTCGTACACTTGAGTCTAATCTGTCCATAGTCCTTAATTAGGAGTGCACGTTGTGTGACGAATGCGGGACACTCCAATGTAACGTTTTCAAGTGTCTCACATCATCCACAAGACATACACGACGGACTGTACACACGTCTTTGACGATACAAGCGTGCGCGTGCCAACACAGAGCCAACTCTTAATTTCGCTAACAGTGCTGTAGCGCTACGAGGCAAACCACGACCACGAACACGGAGAGGGAACGAGCCGTTTGCAACACGGTGGTCTGGGTGCGGCTTTAGGAGGTATCGGCGGATTAACACACCGACGTTGTCAACCATACAAGAAATTTCTGGGCAGTCACTGCCGTTGTGAGCACAAGTTGGAGCGAGGTGATCAGACTCCTCATTTCCAGCAATATCCATGCGCGAAGGCATTCACTGGGCAATGAGGGACACCCCACGGGAAGTAATTTTGTCGCCGGAGTCTACTATACTGCTTGGAATTGGGCTATTGGCACCCTTTCACAACAGCCTGCTTAGGATAGCACGGGATTCCCTAAGGATGACGACCTTCGGCGTGCTTATTTCTTCCAGTATGCACTTCAGAGCAACATCAATCGCTCCGCACTTGTTGATGAGTATGGATGAGGTATTCTAAACACCCCTCTTATGTCAGTCGAAGGGCAGAAGAGAGCTAACAACGAAACAAAGTAGGAAGAAAGCCACAGACTGAGCACTTTTCCACGTTGTCTTGAGCACCAGAAGGAAGTGTGCAGCAGACTTCTAACGACTGTAGAGCTGCGATAACCACATCACACGGATAGTTTTGCAAGAGCTAGAGTTATCATAGCGTATTACGACACGTGAAAGCCCCGGCGTTCCGTTATTTGCTTCAGTTATTCAAACGCAGCGTTTTCGTGTGGCCAGCGTTTCCGAGCCGAGTGCCTTTGGGATCGACGGTCCATAGTTTGAGAGACTCTCACATATTCGAAGTCTATGCATAGATGTGAAGCAATGCTTCATTGCCCAAGCTGTAGCGCTGCGGCAGAATTTGCTAGAGCAGACGTTGACGAATAGAATCTATTCAAGTGCATGACTTGAATTTCCATACTGTGCTCACGTGGACATGGGCGATTGGTGTTGTATGACATGGTGTATTCACAGTCGGCTTAAAACAGCGCCATGGATAAGGACGAACAGTATACGAACGACAGGACAATTGCTGAACTTCCAACTAGCCTTTATTTCAATTGACCGGCTATTTAATATGAACTGCGCATCACGTACACATCATCATATAAAAGATTAAACAGTCAATCGATTCACGTGTTCAGATACCTGGAAGCAATTGGCACTTCTTTATCATGCAGCGCCAAAGACGGACAGCTGTCACACTTTCTTTATAAGGACTTTTCTATAGCTTAGCGTATTTTGGTCAATTTCACCCGGAGAACCAACGCTGAACTGTCGGAGAGGGCAACTGTCCCGGCCTTAGCCGACGCAGATACGAGTGACATGACTATACGCCTCACCGTCTGGCGAGCAAGCAACATGAGTCCAACAGCGATTTTGCTGATACTATAGACACTTCAACGCGGTTCAACATTTGTCAAAACAGTTACTCTGGAATAAAAAACGAGCAACCATGGCGGTCATTATGTTGACCAGGCATAGCGTAGAACCAAGCACATTTTATTCCTATCCATTAGACGCATACGATGGGATCAGCACACAGCGAGACCTCGGCATTTTGTGTCCTACTCTGCATATTCCCAAGGAAAGAAAATGAGAAAGGGTAAAGGATCGAGCGCAGCGTCACTGCGATACGTTGTCTGGTTATAAGCGTCTTCACGCATGGCGCACTATTTGTAATCGCTGAAAATCGAGTCCCGTTAGCAGTGGCTTGCGGCGAACCAACGAGTAAGTGCAGGTCGTTGCTTTTCAGCGTCCAGAGCCACAGTGGCCCATTAGTCAGACTCACAGACGTAAAATATTGAACCCGCAGCGGTAGCTTACTCATGGCGCTGCGCAGTTGAGATCGAGGTCGAGATCGAGGTATTTCTAAGGGGGTGAAATGCAAAAACGCGCGTGTATGCTCAGATATAGGGGCACGTTGAAGAACCACAGGAGGTCACAATCTGATAGTACTGCTGGCACGTGAGACCCCAGAATATAATTATTGATTAACAAACGTTTGAAGGCACAAATTGCCCGAATTCACGAACCTTTTCGTTCGCAAGTGCTGTTTCCCATTGGCTCGCCTCCTTAGCCAACGATATGTCCGTCGTCCCGATTACCGAACTGTTCTAGCTCAAGAACGTTATTGTGAATACGAGATTCCTTTCTTTATTTTTTAAACCGATTTCCACTTTCTCTGTAATTGCAGGCTGATGCTTTTCGGCGTTTTTAATTTATTATTAGAACGTCAAGCATATAGTAAAAACACACTCATGTTAGGTCTAAACACAAATACCTATAAAAGTAAGAAATTTTTATCGAAAAAATAAAACCTGATAACGCTATACGATTTCTCTACAGTGTGCACATTCTCTCTGTCTTTTTTCTTTTTTACTTGGAGCATTTTTTAAAAATTCAACGAAATTTACTCGAATTACGTCAGTACAGATGACTTATCTGCCCAGGTGGACATCACTTGCAAGATCAATCAAACCTGTTCATTAACTAATTAATTATGATAATTAAATTTGCAGTACCAAACGTTACGCTGCATGTTCGTATGGGAAAGTTGACTAGAATCGTCGTAACTGTCTAATTTCATGCTCCCACATTTGAAAATGGCCATGTGTGGAATGAAATATAACCGGCGTCAGATCATTCGCTCAATTTATCCGTTCGCGCACGCAGCATAGCGAAGCGGGGCTCGCAGTCCAACCACCACGTGACGTAAAAAAAAGCTTGGCGTAAGATGAAACTGCCGCCGTACTTCCCTATTCCGACAAGATGATGGCGGTTGGCGCTTCGCGCAACCGTCGACTTGACGCACATGTTACATTGAACAGCTTTAGAAGGCGAGACGGACATCTTTATTGAGCGATATTAGGGCGCATTAGCGATATGGCGACGCTTCGTATTACGACGCCCTAGTACGTCTAGGAAGGGGGGGGGGGGGTTGCACCGCCAGCCGCGCTGTGCGCTTCCGTGTGCATCAGGTAAATTGGACGAATCGCTTGGCGGCAGTAATTTCGATCGACGAGGCCATCTTGAAATCTAGAAACACGGCACTGAACTTTTTGTGACGATTCGCTTCAACTTTCCCTTATAAACATGTGGCATAAGGTTTATTGCACTAACAAAACTAACTAACGTAATTATTTTAATTAGCGAATGAATCACTTTGGTTTTTTTTCTTGAAAATGATGTCCGCCTGGGCGGATAATTCGTGTGTAGTGACGCAATTCAGGTAAATTGTGCATGCTTTTCCAAAAAAAAAAAAAGAATTGTTTGAAGTAAAAAAAAAAGACGCATTGTATAACGAATTGGTTTAACCTTGAGAAGTGGGTGTGTAATTGTATTAATGTCTGCAGCAGGATAACGCCCAACATGTAGCTCTGAACATTTGAACTCTGTGACGAAGTTTGCGTAGTAGAAAACACCTGGGTCATAAACAATTCTCTATAGCGTGGCTCGATGCTACGTGCAACTGTTGCGAGTAGCCAGTAGGCGTTTTCTTGAGCACAGTATCCAGGCAGCGGGCGTTTGGTACGCGACATCTTGCTACATGCCGTGCTATTTGTGGCGAATTATTGAGGCGATCGCAGCCGTGGTGCCCAATTTTCTGTGCTATTAGTAAAAACATTAGCGCGAGAGAATAATCTTGTGAAGTTTAGACTCTTCATTTATCGGAACCATCGTGCGAACATACGCATATATCGGGAGTCGCCCCAGCTAATGTTAGCCAAGTTGTTAAAAAAAAAAAAAAGAGAGACAAGATTTGGAATACACGGTACATTTCATTATGAGGTTTTACGTGCCAAAACTACTTTCTGATTATGAGGCACGCCGTAGTGGAGGACCCCGGAAATTCGTGACCACCTGGGGTTCTTTAACGTGCACTTAAATCTAAGTACACGGGTGTTTTCACATTTCGCCTCCATCAAAATGCAGCCGCCGTAGCCGGGATTTGATCCCGCGACCTCGTGCTCAGCAGCCCAACACCATAGCCACTGAGCAACCACGGTGGGTTATACACCGTACAGGATATGCTTTTAAGGCTTACGGTGTTCGGTCACCTCTGCCGACCGATCAACACCGTGAGTCATATAATTTTATCTTGCACCATGTTTCTCAAATCTTTTTTTTTTTCTTTTTCGTTGAGCATCTTGGCTATCCTTAGCTGGGACATACAATAGGTCCATGGCATACGCCGAATTGATCGCGGTTATCGTACGTAAAGGCCACCTGCGCGGTGGAAAGCCGCACGTTAACGCAATGCAACTATTTACAGCTTATCTCCAATAGTGCTGCGCATATATGCAGTGAACATTGCTCCAATATGGCGCCAATTAAATCACAGAAACCGCCAACTGGTTACAGCCGAGCGCTATAGCGTGCCGGCTCAAACTCCCGGACGCTCAGTCGCACAAAGATCTGTGCTGATGAAAGTGGACGGAGGCACAGCCGTTACCGTATACTGGTAAAAGCAGAGTACGCGTCGTGCAGACGGTGCGGGATGGTCCTCTCAAAAAAAAAAAAAAAAAAACGAAGAAGAAGAAGAAGAAGATTCTGGAGTTTTACGTGCCGATACCACAATTTCATTTCGAGGCAAACCGTAGTGAGGGGATCCCGCATTAATGACGACCACCTGTGGTTCTCGAACGTGCACCCAATGCACGGCACACGGGCGCTTTCTTTAAAATTTCGACCCCATCGAAATGCTACCGCCGCGGCCGATATTTGAGCGCGCGAAGCAGCGCAATGCCGTAGCCATTTAGCCGCCATGCACGGTGCATGGGGTGGCCTGAGAACTAATAACTTCGAATTGGTAAAGAAAGAACCTGTACAATACATTGGGTCTCTGAGTTTCCAAAAAGACGATGCAGCACGGAAATATCATTGATTGTGCAATAGATTGCGTTCCATTCGTTCTTGCGATCTTCACGATTTCTGCTTCGTGTGAAGCGACGAATACAGCGCAACAAGCACTATGGCAATTGAGAAGATCAGTGGAAATAGCAAAAAAAAAAAAAAAAAAAGCAATAAAGAACGCAAGCGCGTGTATGTTTCTGGATACCTGAACCACACCGCGCTATCAGCATACGCCCCTGATTTTAAACACTTATATTTTGGAAGTTGGCACTGGTGTAGTTATAGAGACCGCGGTCGAAGAGCTCGAGTACGCTTAAGGCCAATTGGGGTAGCGCATAATCAGTATTACTAATATGTCGCACAACTTATTACTGAGACAACTAAGAAGCAAAGACATGTAGCAAACGTGAACCAAACCGCGTGCCAGTAGTTTTTCCAGTTTGGTGACTTCATGTCTGCGCAAGGTGCGAAATTAGGTGACCAGGCATTTCGAGGAAATATTAACTTTCGGTGCCCATTTCATGCAGCATTCTTATTCACGCACAAGTACCATAGGAAGAACGATGGGGCTTACGTTATGCATAAGAGCTTTTCTGGACATCTTTCGAATATGCTGATACATCGTCCCTGAGCGTCTATGCATATCTGCACACAGACCGCATGACACCGCAAGCCTCAAGAAGTAAGCGAAAAAGTTGGCATCACTTCGTCCTTGCTTAATTAAGGATTACAGCGACTTCTTTCGATCACGCGGAAGGCAGGAGAACTCCCGAGTTGCTTCTTCTCGCAAGAGCAAGTTCCATCGCATAGTTTCTCAGCAAGAATGGGACTTTTGCATCGTGCGAGGCGTGTGCTACACCATTATGGACAGACGCTACACACTTTCGGGAAGCAGCTCGGTCTCCCTTTCTCGCGAACTCTGTAAGTCGCCGCCAAAATGCGGGCCATGTGCAAAGCCCATCGTTGAAACAGAGTGCACTAAAATATTGGTTGACGAAAGTCGCTCGCAAGATACCGCTTGGCACGACAACGGTACTAATTTCGGTTTACCGCCCCAGTCCTGTACCCATTCAATTCGAATATTTGCCATTCTCCCGATCGGCGCCATTATCGCAGAAGTCAATCAGATCAATCGACGCCGCCTGTAAAAAAAGGTCGTGCTATGCCTGGTCGGTCTGCTTTCGATAACTTGAGAACGTTTGCAGAATCGCGACAGCGAGAGTCATCGAGAGGTGCAAACTTGAGCGGTTTCTATACAGCGCATTATTATCAGCTGAAGCGCATCTAATCTGATCACACGTGCACTTGAGCCCCCACCCCACCATCCCGTTGTCAAAGCGCAAATCATGTTGAGATGCGGTAAGATAGACAAGTAGAACAGGTGCCAAGGTAGCGTGGTTGTCGCAGACCTTGCATTTGTTTGCGCACTGAATGAAGCCCGCCGTCAATACCATTAAAAAAAACGTGCGACTAATGCCTGCTTCGCGCAGACAAGCGCAACGCTGTTGTGAGCGCTCGCTTTGAATGTCCTGCGTCGCGGTCGGCAACCGTCTACCGTACGCATATGGTGAGGTAGGGGAACGCTTTTGGCAAACGAGCATGACAAGAAGGCAGCAATAGAAAAAGAAAAGACTCGCCTTCGCAAGTTTACCTCGGGCTACCTGGCCGTCGCGCACGTGTTCGATCTCGAAGCCGACGACGGTGAGATGGGGAGGGGGGCAGTCGCGTAATCCACTGGTGCACGTCGGTCAGGGTCAGTCAAGTCTTGAGGCACGTCTCGAACTCGCGGCACAGCCAACCAGGCAAGGAGCGCCGGAAGAGCACGACGGCACCACGCCACACCCTTGGCGGTCGGTCAGCGGTGACTGCTGCTTGCCGGGGTCGAAAACAAAAAAACTAAAAGAGGCGAGAGACAGTTGCTCGCTCTGGAAATCGTTGCCTGCCACCGTGTAGTCAGAGGGAGAGAGGAGTAGGGGGGAAAAGTGGGCGGAGGGAGACGAGGGTGCTGCTCGAGTCGCAGCCGCGGCCGGGAGCGCCTTGCGTCATGCTTTCGAAAGAGACCCGCCGACCCCGTTTTCGGAGGCCGATTCTGTTTTGGCCCGGCGTTGCTGCGGGTCAGGCAGCGCGCTCAGCGGCACAGGCCGGTCGCGGGCTGCGCTGCCTTGGCCCAATGCCGGGACCCGGCGCGGGCTCTTCTTGCCGCCCGGTTGCACGCACCGCGTTGGGGACTCCGGGCGCCATCCGGTTCTGTTGACAGCTGTTGCGCAACCGGTGCAGTGTTTACCCGATCCACCTTCACGTCTCGCTGAGAGGAAAGACAACGGGAAAAGAAAGAGTGTGGGGGTGCCCATCCCGTGTCCTCCTCTGTTGCCTCGCTCTCTGTCGTATACTGTATAGGGATCAGTGCACAGTACACCCGCCGTGGTCCGTGGCTTAGCGCCGATAGGGTGTTGCGCCGGTAAGCACGATGTCGTGGGACCAAATCACGGCCGCGGCAGCCGCATTTCGATGGGGCCTAAATTCTAAAACGCCCGTGTCCCGTGCATTGGGAGGCACGTTAAAGGTCCGCAGGTGGTCAAAACTGATCCCGAGTCCCCCACTACACGGTGTGCTTCGAAATCAAATCGCGGTTTAGGCGCGAAAAACGTCGAAATTCCGTTCAATTCAGTGCCTTTACTGTAAGGTTGCGCAGGTGCACCTTTCGTGTGAACCAATGGTTTACGTAGGGTAGCGCGTTTTTAGCATCTGTAGTGGTGTAGCACCTGACCAGCCATTCTTATGATGTGCAGCTTACTTAGGGGGCCGCGGCGGCGACTAAGAAATATACACGCATGTATTTTACGGTAAGCTAAATTAATTTCTCACAACATTTTTCATTTTACGGTAAAGTTACGAAAATAACTAATCAAATTCTGAACATAATTCCCGGCATGTCAGGCATACTCTCTACACTCACTAAATTAGCTTGTTATCTTTGAAGGCTCAATTGGAAATGACCAAAGGTGCCTGTTTCTAAACAGTGAATGGGTCGATACGCAAATACGTAAGGAGAAAATAATGTACGCGTCCGCAAAGCAATTTGATATAAGCAGTTATGAAATACAAGGAAAAACGAATGGCGCAAACAGCACTGAAACAGACGGCGTCTTTATGACCGCAGGACGCTGTGTGAACTTGATTAACATCCTCAGGCGTCGCTGTTTGAGAATAGAATTTCAGTAGTGATACGAAGAGAACTTAAAAACAATGCAGCACCGCTTCGAGGTGTGGGGTCTACCGGAAGCTTAGACGGCTGCCCCACTTGTGCATGTACGCCGCGAACGCTATAAGCCTTTTTTATTCTTCGCGTGGTGGGAATGTGACTATGCAGGAAGTCAATGTGTATATTGTACGGTCCACTGTTACAGGGAACTGCTAAACGGCAGAAAAGCCAACTGGAATATTTATTCGCCTTTGACAGAGAGAAATGGCTAATGTTATCAACTGTACATGGGTTTACACATAATTCGCAGTTTCGCCCGAGAAGCGAAGCATCGATTGCGATAGCAAAGAGAGAGAGAGAGAGAAAGGCAAAGGAACGACAGGGAGGTTAACCCGCGATTATCTCCGGTTGGCTACCCTGTACTGGGGGAGGGGCAAGGGGATGCAATAGGTGAGAGAGAGAAGGATAAAAAAAGGAAAAGAAAAACCTAAACACACACACACGCACGTACACACCAACTGTTTCTGTGGGCACTGTCACGTAGCCCGCAAAGGCGTTCCTAGTCTTACGCAGTGTCCCCGTACAGTCCTACAAACCTGGAATCCAGCATCTTCTTTGCGATAGCAAATTAGTAGACAGCAATACGAAGCTAAATGATAGCAACTGCACCACATACTATGGGATAGCAATTTTATCGGCCGTATAAACTTGTAAGCATGCGCTAACTAAATTAACAAATATGGTGTCACGCGCGAATAAGCAAACAAAATACACATCTCACTCGATGAACGCGCACACTTGCTGTCAAACCGCTGGAGTGAGGAAGCGCGGCACCAGTGGCGAGCAAACTGACCTTCGTGCTGCCTCTCGCTACAACGCGAACTTAGCGGCAAGAACACAGCGCACACAAAGCTATCAGGACTCGGCGCACTCTGTCCCCATCGCAGATCGCTTTCGATATAGGGCCCGCACGGCGGCGCCACACGCAGCCGTCGCCGGAGTAGCACGCCCCCCGGCCCCCGGTGCCTAGTGCGCGATGGAAGACGGCCCGCTTCCTCCCCGCTTTGTTCCCTTGCGTGCGCGAGATTAAGTCCCCATCGTTGGCTCACCGTCGCCCGCTTTCGCTCGTACATACAACATACGGCACGCGCGTCGACCATGTTATTTCACTTGGACTTTATACGAAATACCACGGCGACGCCGACGGCGGAAATGCGCCTGGAGTGTCCATATAATTGTTATGGCAATAAAATTAGTCTGAGGGATTTTATGCCCCCATTTCAGTGATTTCATTTATGCTCCATTCCAGCGCAAGACTGGAAAATAGGTAAGATAATTTCAGTGCCGGAAGAGGATCATCGTCATCATGCCCCAATTACCGTCCAAGTTCCCTCACCAGTGTTTGTTCTAAATTAATGGTGCATATAATCTATTCTCATATCGTAAAGTATCTACCATCCGCTAATTCTTTCAATCATAATCAACATGGTTTTCAGAAAGGCATGTCCTGTGAGGCTCAACTAGCTCTCTTCGTTATTGACATCAGCTCACATCGTGATCAAAAGGTACATATAGATGCCCTTTTCCTAGATTTCCAAAAACCATTCGAGAAGGTTCCTCAATAAACGGCTCTTCTCGAAGCTATCGCGTCTTAATCTTGACCCTTGTGTTCTCCAATGGATACGCAACTTTCTGACTAACCATCAACAGTTCGTTTACACTAATCAATGCTCGTCTACTTTATTACCCGTTATCACCGGCGTGCCGCAAGGCACTGTCTTGGGGCCACTACTCTTAATATACATTAATGACTTAGCGAGAGGTTGTTCTTCATATTTTTTTTTAATTTGCTGATGATCGCGTAATTTGTCGTCCCATTACTAATGAGGCTGATTCTCGTGCTCTACAGTCCGACCTTAACGTCATTGAAACTTGGTGGAACGTTTGGCTAATTTCTCTCAACGTCAAAAAAGCGTCGCTACTTACTTCCCACCACCGCCGCCAGTCACTTATTTCAGCTAATTACGTTAGCGCCGGTTCTGAAATATGTGCCGTGACTTCTTATAAGTACTTGGGTATTAAGTTGACCAGTAACTTCAGTTGATCCTCACACATTTTCAGCATTAGCAATGACGCCAATCGTGTTCTATGCTACCTGCGCCGTAATCTACGTACTGTTCCCCCTTCAGTAAAACTACTAGCACATTTAACACTTGTTCGACCCAAACTAGAATACTCATGCTCAGTGTGGGACCCATACCAATCAACCTGGCAACAGCACTGGAGTCCATACAGAGTCGCGCAGCAAGGTTTATTCACTCCGACTACCCTTACCACCTTAGCGTCACTAAACTCCCCTTTGAACCTTCCAATCCTCGAGCACCACCGCAAAACAGCAAGGCTTTGTCTATTTGAAAGGTTTTATTACTCGCTGCTTCACCAGACGGCCATTACGCCTGCGCGTCACATTTCATCTCGTCATAGACATTCAAAGGCTGTTTATCCCCCTCAGCTAGCACAAAAATTGAAATTATCTACCTACTGAAGCGACGCATCACTCCATTCATTCATCATTCAAGACATTCATAGGAAATGTAACCTACTAGATATGCCCAGCCCTCATGTAGAACCCCAAATGGGATATTTGAGGTATGAATAAATAACTAAAATAAATAAATAATCGATTGAACGGGCCTACCTATCTGTTCCCATTAGCAGTGGATCATACTGTGTACATTCCACTTCTGGGTCTGTATTCACAAAACTATTCTTAAGTTAGAACAGTCCTTAAGATCAAGTACCAGCTGATAGTGATGGCGAACATACAAGCAGAAGTAATGACTAATTATATCTTACGAGTGAAAGGCTGCGCGAATCGGGCTTCCGTTTATCCGGCCTCTCATCGTGAGACTGTATGCGAAAACTGGTACGCTCGGCAGCCTCAGTCTCACTCTAGATATTACGCGCGCTCTGACTTTGTGACGCCGCCGATGACGCTATTGGCCAGTTTTACCAGACGCTGGACTGTAATGAAACGCGGATGTGCCATGCTCTCTCGTTGACGAGAAATCATCTGCGACTGATCTTAAACTGCTTATGTTCACAAGAAACAACTTTTACCATGATCGCTTTATAATCATACTCCTGCCGCTGAACGGAGTCAGGATTACGTGCACAAAGTCATTTGCAATAAATCCCTTTTAGATGCGTCGCTAGAACGCGTCCGCCCTAATGTGCGGATTGCAGTGCAAAGTCGCAAGTAAGACGACAAAATCAACTTACACACAAAATTGTCGACGCAGTATAATACTGTGGCTATCTGAAGCCTATACGAGCGGGTCGGCATCTTTTGATTAGACAGTGATGCGATCGTGACCGGGTGAGGTAGGTCTTCAGCGCAAGAATCAGGAAACGACGGCAGGCATCAGGATGATGTGAAAAAGTAGAAAATATTGTATTCACTTCATTGGTACATGGTGGTGACTCTTATCCGAGTCTCGAGCGGTTCTGATTAACACGGGGGCTAGGACAGCCTTAAATAACCCCTTGCGGTCTTGTGGTCGTCGCTGTCTGCTTTGGGGAGCCTGTGGAAGCAGTGGCGTAGCCAGAAATTTCGTTCCGGGGGGGGGGGTTCAACATTGCAGCTCGGTCTCCCCCTTAAGAGGAAGCTTTAGCTCGGGTGCACGTATCTAAATACATGTAAATAGAGAATTCGTTTTTCTCGGCAACCAATGCACCAGATTTGACGAGGTTTGTTGCATTTAAGAGAAAATCTTAAATTCTAGTGACTGTTGGTTTCGAATTTTTCATTTAGTTTGTCAATTCTTTATTAAAAATTCACCAAAATAGAAAATTTTCAGAAATCTAAACTATCAAGTTTAAAACTCTGTAACTCAGCAATGAAAAATGATATCACAATTCTGTGAATTGCACCTAATAGTACATTTACAGCGCACAAAATTTCTATGTTACACGTGAATCTCAAGAAATTTTGCAATATAGAAATACGGCTTTCGCAGAATCCTTGTACACAACGTAACCGATTCACGTAGGATACAAATTGACACACCAAATTTGTCCGCTTTGACAGTTATAATAGATGCCATTTGCTGAACAGCGACATGCGTGCTTGATGCAGAGCTGTTAGTTTGTAACCGTCGTGCTTCTATCTTTCGGGGGGGAACTATCGAGTTTTTCAAAATATTTAAACAGTGTTCAGGCCCTAAATCGAAATTGCACTTCCAACAGATACTAGAATTTAACTTTCACTCTCAAATGCAACAAATTTCATTAAAAGCAATCCGGGGGTTATCACAGAAAAGCGTTTCCGCGTTTTACATGTACTTGAATAAGCCGCGTCGGACTTGGGCGCGAGCTAAAGCTTCCTCTTAAACAATTTGTCTGGGGATCAAATACATGAATAATAACTGCATTGTCATTGCTAAAGATGCTGCAAACGAATTGTTGAACGCTACGCACTGTCAAAACAAGTAAAATATGTATTTTTTCATAAAAGAATGTACTTGTATGTGCCAAAAATTGTGCCCAAAATAACCGATATCAATGCTTCCATGTTTTTCTCTATTTAATAAGTACATAAGATATCACACGAACTTTAGAACTATATCAGTTCGAAACCAGCAAGGCAGTGCATGCCGCTGATATGAAAAATGTAAAGGCCATGAAATTAACAAGCTGAGGACAAATATTGTAATGAAACTTTGTCGTTCAAGAAACTTGTTTTGATTCTTGTACATATGCACCGGCCAGTGAAAAACCTCAATGATGCTGTCATTTATTCCAATGTATTACGCAGGAGCAGCTGTCAGCGGTCGCGTAGCGTGAGTAATTGCACCGAAATTATAGCCGCAACAGAGAGCACGTATAAAAAGCAGGAGTTCTGCAAAATAAACGAGGGTGAGTCAAATGAAAGTGAACCAATGCGAATATATGACAAACGGGGTACTTCATCTAAAAGTAGTCTCCATGAGCATTTAGACATTTGTCCCATTGACTAAGGAGTCGCGTGATTCCGCTCTCATTAAACTTCTTGGGTTGCTGCTTCAAAAAGTCTGCAACTGACTCTTTCACGTCATCATCCGACACGAATCTGGTTTGCTTGAGCTGGTTTTTTCAAATGCTCCAAAAAGTTGAAATCGTAAGGCGACATGTCTGAGCTGTATGGCTTATGTTGCAGCGTTTCCCACTTGAGCATTGACAGTTTTGCATTAATCACATAAGCGACGTGGGGACCGCATTGTCGTGGAACAAGATGACCCCATTCGTCAATTTTCCACCTAGTTTGTTCTTGATTGTGACACGCAGCCGATCTGGCGTTTTACAATAACAAAACAAATTGATAGTCTCTCAAGATTTAGCAAATTCTATCAGTAATGGCCCCTGACGATTGAAAAAGATAACCGATGGTCATTAAGGGTTACGGACTGGATCCCAAGGGAAGGGAAGCGTAGCAGGGGGCGGCAGAAAGTTAGGTGGGCGGATGAGATTAAGAAGTTTGCAGGGACGGCATGGCCACAATTAGTACATGACCGGGGTTGTTGGAGAAATATGGGAGAGGCCTTTGCCCTGCAGTGGGCGTAACCAGGCTGATGATGATGATGATGATTGAAAAAAAGTGAACAACACCTTTCCGGCGGAAATGACGGCCTTTCCTTCCTTGGAGGTCGGGAATTCGAATGTTTCCACTGTAAGCTTTGCTGTCGTGTTTCAGGTTCGTAGAAGTGGCACCATGGTTCGTGCCCGATCACAATTGGAGACAAGAAGTCGTCCCTCTTATTGTGATACCGGATCAGATGAGTCAAGGCAGCGCGGAACTTCTCCGTCTTCTGGCCGTAGATCAAAATCTTGGGCAACCATTGCGCACACAAGAGCGGATAACCGAGATGTTCATGAATTATGGCGTGAACCGAACCGTGACTGATGTTCGCACGCTCTGCCAGTTCATCGATGCTTATCTTCCGTTCTTGTCTCATCAGCTCATCAACCTTTGCAGTTTTGTTAGGTTTGATTGCACGATGGCTTTGGCCCGGTCTTGGATCGTCTTTGCAACTTTCGCGTCCTTCTTTGAATCGTTTGCTCGAACGCTTCACAGTGGCCAATTAATGCAATGTTCAACGTACACGGCAGCCATACGGCGAATAATTTCTTTTTGGGAAATACCTTCAGCTTTCATAAACCTCAGGGCACCACGCTGCTCAACTTCTAGAGCGTCCATTATGTCGCGCAACCATGTTCAACCCATTGCATGAGTGCATCAAACAACCTTGATACCCACACCTGCGTGTCACTTTTGTAATAGTGAGATGCCCCTGTGTCGCGTGCATGCCTCGCAGCTAATGGACCGAACAATTATTGCGCGGGGTGGGTTGGCTCACTTTCATTTTACTCGCCTTCGTACATTAGAAATGCGAAGATACAGTGGAATATACAAATGCGAAGATACAGCTTGATAAAAGGGAAAAAAGTTTCACTGGAAACAAAGTGCAATGCACGTATACAAAAAACCCCGCAACAAGATATTTAAATATACGTATAAGTCTCCAATAAATCTACGTATGTAAAAAAAGTCACTGTATACAATGCGTCAAACAAGGCAAATAAACATGTTGCGCAATCAGAGATTCACAGAATCCTAGATCCCACCCCCATTCCATCCACTCCTCCCGATGTATCGCGCGCGATGGAAGGCGGCGCGCTTGCTCCCCGCTTTGCTCTTTTGTGTCCATATAATTGCTATCGCAATACTATATGATAAGACTATCCGGCAACTAAAGCGTCCCGTGGCCCATTGCTGTCCGCAAAAGAAGAAAAAACAAAATCGAACTTTCACCATACGACAATTCGCTGCGCCGCAACAATGTATTTTTATTTTCTTTTGTGGGGCCGGGGCACCGAAATGAAAAAAGCGCAAAGTATGTTGGCCAGAATGAAATGCCTACTTTGGGCACCTAATGTAGCTCCCGAAAGAATATCAAAGAAAACGTGAGACGCTTGGTCCACCGAGAACCATTCGCATACTGCTCGGTATCCTACACTGGCGAGACAAGACTTTCCGGAGAGGTTGCGCTCAAGCGAACGCGGTGCGTCGAGTCCCCACAGTGATGGCGGTGAGTGACGATAGTTTTTTTTTTTCTCGTCTGCTAGCCAGAAAGTGCCCAAAACTCTGCCAGGCGAAAATCCACTCGGCCAGAGAAAAGCGAACGCGCACCGAAGTGCGCCGCGCGGTGGTCGGGGTAACACCAGTTTGTATCGGTGTTCTGTGGTAACCCCAGAAAAACTCATGCGCTCTGGCAGCCCGCGGGTAGGGTAGCGAGGACCAAAAATTGAAGAGGCTCAATGTGTCCTCGCGAATAAAAGTCGAAGTAGAAAAAATAAATAAGAACGTAGTTACCTTGGCTGCCTTTAGTGTTTGACATGGATCCTTTGGCGTAGACGAAAAAAAAATGTTGATAGTTTTTATGTGTCATTACGGCACGAATGAACCACCAAAACGCTTCATCTCATCCGACTTCGCTGCTGTCTTTGTCAACTTGTCTGATAGTGTGTTGATTTGGATTGTCTCGTTGTATTGTCCGATGTAAGACTTTAGAAAAGTCAATGCACCTTTGGCGTCCAATATTTATAGTAACATCAAACCCACAAAGTTCCGCAATTGAAAATCTAAAGCACAACTTTGGGAATGTTAATGCACCTTTCACATCAAAACTTTATGAGAACTTTATACCCATCAATTTCGGAATTGACATCCATGCGTTGCGTAGATTCCGCGGCCTCCGCAAGATGCCGTGGCGAGCCCGTTCGCCATCAAAACGCCCTTGAAACTTTGTGCTCGGATGGGGCTGCTTGGCGTTATGTGACTCCCGGTGCATGGGCGCTGCCGCGAAATCCAGCCCGAGTTCGCAAGGTTCGCGCTTAAATGTCTTTCCGAGCGTGAAAAAGACAATCTAGGGAAAATTCAGAATGATTTCCGGCACCGGGGATTGCTTGGGGGGGGGGGGGGGGGTGCATAGACAGCACGAAAAAATTTCGGGGGGGGGGGCTGAAGCCCCATAAGCCCCCCCCCCCTGGCTACGCCCCTGTGTGGAAGTATTAGTGCTTTCGTCAGGCTCTGCCGTCGACTACCTCCTGCCCTACGGGTTTTCTTCCCTTTGTCCTCCCCTTTGTGTCAGCTCGGGGAATAAAAGGGGTGACGCTGTTTCGGAGAAGAGGGCAATTATGCCGACATGGGGACGCCCGCTTGAACGCTTCTCACACTTGACAGGTCGATGTCCAGGCTTGTCGTAACAGCCTTTTCTGGCCCGAGGCAAATCATCTTGTTATGGGAACGTACGCCTGAATGTCTGTCACACTTGAGAGGTCGATCATAACAACAGGATGTGTTTCTATTTCCCTCTCCTTTTTCGCATTAAGAAAGCGTGTTGTGATACAGGTTACTGTCACTGCAGTAAATATTTTGACGCCTGTATGGGTGTACATTAAGGTTACTTCGCTTGTCCGATGGCTAGCATTGTTTAGGGTTTAAGATGAAATCGTTGATAAGGACAAAGTTCTGTTTGGCAACTTTTTGACGCAGATAATAAACATGACCATAGCTGCTAGAGGTGACACGAAAACTGCATGAGATAAACTTTCATACGGCTATCCATGTCAAACTTTCGAGTCAGATATTTCGGTGCACAGAGGGTTCCGCGCAATCATTCAGCATCATTTGGGACAATACTTTAACCATGGCCAAATAGTGGCCCGGAAAGGACAGCTTTCAGTGCAGTGAAATACTTTTGCTTTTAAGTACGGACATGTGCTCAATGTACTAGGGACGATTTTACGCAGTGACTTATGTTGGTTTAATGTTTCATCTTTATTCCCCTTCTTGTGTGTGTTAGTGTGGTGTTTACATGCGGTAAACCATCTTTTTCATTATGATTATTGTTTTGTTTTTTATTTATCTTTAACGCGTATTTATTATTATTATTATTATTAATATTATTATTATTATTATTTGCATAGAAGTGAAATGGCGTAGTCCGGGCCGTACTGCTTCCAACCTCTCCAGTTCAGCCGCATCTAACCCCACCAGGCGGTCGGAATTAACACGCAGGTTTCATCTACGCTTTGTGGAAAGTGTACTTTGAGGTCGCTGTCGCGTGCAGTAAAACTTTTATAGCCTTGAGGGTAAAGGTGTTCACCATGAAGCAAACGTGCAGCAACCTCGTGGGTATGAAACTTTTTAGTGTGCTACGGCGTCATTGCACACCCGGGTCGAAAACCGCGACCTGCTATAAATAGTTTGTATGAATCCGAGAAACTGGAAGTCCTTCTTTTTTTCAAAACAAGCGGGGGCTTATACTTATTTGCACGTATCGCTCAGGGGTCAAGGGTACAGTTAATATTGGTCACAGCAACACAACGGGTTTTGCCTCCGAATCAAACAAAAAGCAGGCAAAAGATAAGAAGGCAGCTCAGATCGACAACCTTGCGCAACAGTTAGCAATCGCAGCGACTAAGCCACATGTGCTAGAGAAGGGGTAAAAAAGTACTAATAATGCAACGAGCACACATTGTTTTCATAACGCGGGAAGTGCCGTTCACATTTGAAAAAACAACAACAAAAAACACACACACAGCAAACGACAAAGCCCCTGCGGAACGATGCCCGCGGGGAGGCTGAAGATAGCTCGAAGCATTCGTTTGAAAAATCGCACTTGGCTGAGAAAGCAAAACTGCACTGTTGCAGAAATACACGTCTACAAGGTGCGAGTGAGCCAAGTGCAGTGGTCCCTCCAGTTCACCTAAATTGCGCCATCGTATATATTGCGAGATCATGCTCAGCGGAAACTGTCCGACGCGAGCTATTCCCAGCCTGCAAGGCGTCTGACTAACTCCGTTAGTAAAGATAGTATAGTTGTGGAGGAATGGACTGGCGCCATTTTCTTGCACTTGTTGCACCTCTCGTCTGTAGCCGCAAGCCTTCGGCGCACCGTATCCTTTCAGCGCAAGACAACCAGTCGCATCCGTCGAGAAAATGCATGGCGAATGGAGCCGTTCTGAGCAACCTAGCGACTTTTTGAACGCACTGGCCACACGGCGCGTCTAGTTTTTCCTCACGTACAAGCCGTTAGCTCCACAGAATCGAAGAAAGATGAAAGCCCGGCAAAAGGTATCGCGCAGTTCACTCGAAGACGGAAGAAATAGAGCGAGGCGTTCTTACTTTGAATTCTCCTGGTGTTGCCGCTCATCTGTGAAATGATGTCCCCGTTCTTCAGACCTTTAATGCGAAGAGCATTCTTTGCCGCATACCAGGCGCTTCGTGGTAGGTAGACACGCAAGTTCCTGTCTCTTTTCTGTGTACCACGACCTGGCGCTCGGTCATTTTATGTGGGTTCTCATCTCGAAAAGGGGCCCTAATATAGGAATTTGCGAGGGGCGCACCACTTCTCCCACCACAGTGTCAGTGAGACAGGCCGACGAGCGCTGCCGCCAGGTATACCTACCGGTGAAATATAGGCCACTGTAGACGGCGAGTTCCAGACGCTCGGAAGGACACCCACCTATTGGGAAGTTGGTGACGTGGGATCATTTTTTAAGAGTATTGGTGCTCTGTTGTGGATCGTGGACAGGAAGCATAGCGGTCTGAACGAACCTCTCCCAAGGAGCAGCGCACCTTTGGAAAGCCTCACGCTTGGTCGCGGGGGATGCTTTGCTTGTACCCGTCTTATAATAAACCGGTGGCTGTCCGGCGGTGGTGATCAGACCACGCACCTCCCGCGGCCGGGCCGGACGTTTTGCCCACTTGCCCACGCCTACGGTTTCGATGGTGGTATCGAACTAGGACTCCCCGGCACAAAAGTACGATGCTGTAACCATAAGGCCACGGACGCTGAATTTTTGCGGGACATTTATTTCAGCACCTAACTTGGCATGTATAAGAGCAAACGATTAGATAATTAGTGACAACAGTGACAGGTATACTGACGCACTAAATCAATCGACACGACCCGCATTCACAAAAGGCTCGCATAGGCTAGGATTATCCGTAAGAGCAAATTCCAGCTAATCCTGATGCTGAAAATTTTAGCGAAAGCGGCCAGCCAATGACAGGGAGCACTTACTAACGAAAAGCTTTGTATATTCGACCCCACATGTACAGGCTCATGACGTTTAGAAAGGTGGGCACTTTGACATAGTCACACACAAGATAGAAACCCTCAAATGCACCTTGTATAGTGCCGGGGGAACGTGACTTGTTTAAAGTACGCATATTGTGCTAAATGGGGGAATCGTAATATTGGAGGGGGGTGGGTTGTAAGGATGGATAAAAACATCAGCAGAACTGAGTACCATTCCGGTAAAATTTCGTCTTCATCATAAGTGCATCATAAGTGGAATGCAACCTCGAAGGAGCCATTGGTTCGGGGCCGCGGTTCATCACGTGCTTTTTCCACAAGCTGCACGCTTCTCTCGTAGCAACGCCAACTAGCACTTCGAAACAATTGGCTCGTGCGAGTTTTCATTGAGGCCACACACGCATGATTGAAATGCGCAATTAAACGTAAAGTTTACCACTTCCCTTCGTAAGCGTGGCGTTGCATGGCAACAGGTTGGTTACAAACGCGACAGAGTGTAGTTTTCGCCATATGGTACCACCTTCGGTATTGGCCCAGTTTGTGAGAAAACTGGTTTTTCTTTTCTTCTTGTTTTTTTTATTGACATGGTGTAATCGAAGAGGTTGGCGCCTTTAGGTGTGCACCGGCTACTCCTCGTCGCTTGGGAAAGAAAAATATTGCCACAAGATTTATTACAAAATGAGGCACAATTAAAGTATCCCAACAGCAGTTAGCAAAATAACAATGTTCTGTAGATGAATCCACGGACCCACAGAAGGTGAACATTTATACAGTTGCATATGTAAACACATATGCTTCCTATTGTCCGAGACAACATAAAGATGTTCGGCGTCACAGAAAAGTATACAGACCGTAAGTACAGCCATACATAACGTGATACATAAACTTTTGACAAATTAACAAACATACGCTTACATCATAATGTATATATCAGTGGACACTAAAATTTATTATCGATCCAAGATACTTGTGCTTTCTAAAAAAAAAAAAAAACTTTTAAAACGACAAGATCTTTTCTCTGAAGCTCCACTGTTTGCCATGGACCAAGTATTTTTCTTTTAGGATGAATGGTCGTCTGTCTAACAGCACTGAATCTGCCCTCAATTTTCTTCTCGTAGTTTCATGCCTTGGGCGCTCTAGAAGGAGGTGGTGTACGCCTTCGTCTAGACGGCCACAAGAGCACTGCGTACTGGGCATACCAGAAGTCCCACGAGTATATTATACCAAGTCGCAGGCGGTGCAGTAATATGTCTCACATTCTTTTCTGTTATCTCTTAGTTTTGACAGAACTGACATTCTTATACGTGGGTGCATAAAAAATAGCTCGGCATCCTTAGAGTGTTGAGCAAAATCAAGCATTTTGCTGAGACGACCGGATAACTGTCCCAGGAGCAAGCGGACTTCACTACGTGAAAAACGAATGTTTAGTCTTTCTGCCGACGAATATGATTTATTATGGCAATGGCTGTCTGTATGCACGTTGATATACTGAGGACATAAGATTTAAATCTGGCATAGTGCCCAGATCTTGCGCGGCCGTCATGAACGTGTCTCTCTTAGCTATATTATTCCCTCAACCAATTGTACAATTTAGGTCTTGTCAGCATGCAAGGAGGACAAGAAACATCCACTTTGTATTATTCAAAGCTTGGTAACAATGTTTTATCTTCCTGAATGAACATGCGAATTTTGCTATTGTCCCTTTCCCCGAAGGCCTGGTTATTTGGATGCTTCTCATGTTGCGTTAAAATGCGGTAAGCGTATCGACAAGCTTCAACCGTACATATAACTGGAAAGGGCGGATGACGAGATTCAGCGATGACTTGAGGTTGCTTGGAAACGCCGAGACGTCCTCTCGCTAGAAACCCTTGAAGAAGAAGAAGAATTTTATTTATTCACTCACGAAAATAAAAGCACAGTAACACGATATACAGAACGAGGTTCCAAAGCGCAAGGCTGTAGGGGGACCTCCTGTTCTAATTAGAAAGATCAAAACAAGTTAGGTTAGAGCAAATGCAGCAAAGTTTTAAAGTTGTCTAGAAATAATTACACATGACAGCAAAAGAACCGAAACATCATATTCTTGCTTTATATATTTATTATATATTGCTTTAATTTCAACGCTTTAGCGAACAGCCTTCTTTTTCCAGCGTCAGGTGGTCGTTTACATAAACAGGGCGACTTTGCGATCCATCAAAGCCGAGGTCATTAGTGTTCAGTCTAGCCTTTCGTGCCTTAGCGACAAAACCTTGCTTCTTAGCTCATGAGCAGAAGCGGGTAATGACATTTTTCTCAGCTGTTCCAACCTTCCCTGGAACTCGATGAACGACGTCAATGTGACTATCCATGATGTGACAATCAATTTTTGCCCCTACAGATTTTATAATTGCCGCGCAGTCCTCTCCTTGTGTACACGAGATGTTATTCAATTCAACGTTGTTTAACCGAGAGTACTGCTCAAGTTCCGACACTTTTGCTATTAAGGTTTCATTCTGTGATTGCAGAGTTTCATTAACAGTTCTTAGACGCTCATTCTCTGACTTCACTTTCTCGACAAGAGAATTAAGCATTTCGCCACTTGAGACCAGGCTGCTGATTTCGGCCTTCATCGCACGAATTTCAGGCCGAGTTGATGAAATCCTCTGTTTCATTTTCTCAACCAGTTTTTCGAATACTTCTTCGAGTTTGCCTTCAGACCAGGCCTCAAGCAGCTGAATTCTCTTACCTGGTTCAGCAACAGTTGGCATCGCAAGAGATACAAGGTATCACTGAGACAGGTCAAAACACTGGCAGCAGCAGTTGCGGCTAAAAAAACAAAAACAAACAAAAAAAAACCACCACCAACCTGCAAAGGTAAGGAAACTCGTTTATGCCCGCATTCCTCCAGCCGCAAGTGCTGCTGCCGAATGAAACCGGACAGACGCCAGCACCACTTTTTGAAGCCCTCTCGTATCAACAGACTATCTCAAGGCGATGGTGCGCAGGTTACGTTGGTCACGCACGCGAAGTAGCCACGGATAGGCCAGCTTCGTTGAACAGATCAGAAACGCGCGCTCCAGCGGTGCAGGCAGGACGGGTACGTTACGCCGCTTGGGTGAATGGTTGGGTGAGCGTTGGATGGTCTGCAAAGGTAAGGAAACTCGTTTACGCCCGCATTCCTCCAGACGCAAGTGCAGCTGCCAAATGGACCTTTAAAAAACTGATGCCTTAAAGCCGCTCCTCATAAGTCTGCGTCAAGCAACAAAGAATAGGAGCGGAATATGTTCTTTTTTTGCTTTTTGAGTGCGTTATGTACTCGTCAGAGTGAAGCAACTGTTCACTCCCCTCCCCAGTCCTTTTTCTATGTCATGCCGGCTAGTCGGCGAAGTACGGTTAGAACTGTTTGACTTGTTTTTCCATTGCGCAGATGTGTGAAGTCCACAAGAGTTTTCGGTAGAGAATACCTCCTAAAAATCTATGTTCTTTCAGGGAAATTAATGTTTGCCCTTGAAGACTGAGATGTAAATTCTTCAGCTGTCGTCTAGTGAAAGGCAATACAGCTGTCTTAGCGTTGTTAGATACGGGACCTTTTCCTGAGCCCCCTTCGAGTTCACCAGACCACATCGAATCGCGCCACAGCTAATTAAGGAGCGCAGAAGCACATCTACCCCGTTCCCGAGGCGCGGCACGTGCAAACGAGTTGGCGTCCCCCCCTTCGTGCGCCGCAGGTGGAGCTATTCACTGCTTCACTCTTCCCGAAAGTGTAGCGGGAGCCTGGCGCGGTTCCAGGTAACGTGGGTCCCGAGGCAAGACAGCTGTAATGCACCGTGAAGCCCTGGCAGCAATCCCCCCATCCGCCTTTGTGAAGGCAGTTGCAGACCGGGTTGGCAATACCGCAGAGAGAAGTAAGCACTCGGACAATTGGGCCCCAAGGAGCGACCCTCGGCGCCGGGTGTGACACAATCGCACGGGCGCCTACCATTGGCCGAAAATGACATCTGAGCAAGCTCGCCGATTGGCCGAAAATGGCGTCACCTGAGCGGGCTCGCCGATTGTCCGAACGTGACGTGACTTCGAGACATCGAAAGGCTTAAAAGCCAGAGACCGGGAGTAGCAAGAGAGCATTCCTTCATTCATCTCTTTCGAGCTTCTTGCCACGGGCCGCAGCGTCCGAGTTGCTGCCGGCTCGTAATGACTTTATGACTGTTAATTTCTTTGTACTCTCACTGTAAGTAATGTAAATAAGTCTGCAGTTTTCATGTCAAAGTCCTCCTCAACTTCGGCCAACTCCCGCACCCAACGGCAAGGTCCAATATCTGGGGGACAGCAATTGGGATTGTCCTCCAGATCCAACAACTGGTGGCAGCGCTAGGGATGAACCTTCGTCCAAAGAGATACAACATCTGGTGGCAGCGGTGGGATCGTCTCCAAATGCAACAACTGGTGGCAGCGCTACGGATGAACCTTCGTCGAGAGAAATCCTAAGGAACTGGGAACAGCGAGGAGACCTTTGACCCAGAGAGTCCTGAGGAACCCGGAACAGCGAGAGAGAGCCTTCGTCGAGAGAAAGAGCCTTCGTCCAAAAGGAGTCCCGAGGAACTTGGAACAGCGAAGAGAGAGCTTTTGACCCAGAGAGTCCTGAGGAACCGGGAACAGCGGACCAATGAATAAGATGGCAGGGTGCTGCAACCGTAAGTGAGCGCGTGGTTTTTTTCCTTTTGATTCGCCAGACTTCAAATGTTTTGTGTTTATTTTGATAGTTCTAGGAATCGGGAATTTGTTGCATATTGTGTGTTTGCACAAATTAATTAAGGAAAACAGTTCTAACCACCAGTCGGGGCAGCTGCCATGGATCTTGGAAGGTTGACGAGGTTAGACTTGTTGTTGGTGTGCGACGATTTGGGAGTTGAGGCGGACGAACAGATGGAAACGCCAGCTATCATAAAGGCGATTCAAGATAGTGGCAATGATGATGAAGGCATTAAGATTGCTTGGGAGGTGATACAAGAACCACGGGAGCGTGAGCGTCGTGAACGTAAGCGTGAGAGTCACGAACGTAAGCAAAAGCACGAGAAAGAGATAGCATCATTGGAAAAATAGATACAATATTTTCAGCAGTTAAAGGAACAAAGACAACGCCTGTCTGAAAACTATGTAGGCAGTACAGAGCACAAGAATGAGCAAGTATCTAGCGGATTTTTGCCAAAAGCCGACGAAAGATGTATTGCCTGTGAGATTAGCGGCACCTTCATAGTTGAAGGGAAAAGGCTAGCTGCTAACGATGCCTTAGTGGCAACAGAGGCCGTTCAAGGCCATAGTGAGAGCGACGAGGTGCTGTGCCAACAAAGGACTGTAGAGACAGCTAGGCCAGCTGCGAACAAATTGGCACAGTCACCGCGTGTGTGCGTCGCATGTAAAGTTAACGAGGTTGCTAGCGAAGTAGAGAGTACTGCTGACCCGACAGACGCGAGCACCCATGTCGAGTCAGGTCTGCGTGCCGAAGTGCAGTGCGAGCTGGACGATGCAGTTGAGGGTAGTTCGCAGGATTGCGAGCTCCGTAGCTCGAGAGAAGACAACTGCATTGTTCAGGGATCGGTGCAGCTCTCCGCCAGTCTAGATAGCCAAGAGAGAGTAGATTTAAATGAAAATCACTCAGACTGTGGGGGTAAGAGACCGATCCGGGCCGACGAGATGTGTACCGGCCAGCACGAGGCGCCAGAGGACGGCATAAAAGGGAATTCCAAGAGAAAGCGCCGCAGAAAGAAGCGCCGTAAAGATCGTAATGCGGTGGCTAATGTAGCGAAGCCGAAAACGGCGACGGGCGCGAAGAAAAGAAGGGTGCGGTCGTCGTTGACGATGTTGACGCATCCAAGATATTCGAGCCACCGGTCAAATAGAGACCGAGAAGCATGTTCTGCACGGACGCGGACAAAGGGCACGGGGCAATTACGTTCCTCGTCGTTCCGCCGTTCTTTTCGGGGTGCAGCATGCAGTGCGAAGAAGCGCAAGGTGGCAAGACGAGACCAGGTGGTAGGGAGTCATGACGCGGTCAGTCGAGTTCGTGAGGAAAGAGGGGCGCCAGGACGCAAATTGGCAGGAGACTGTAACGTCTTGGAGGAGCTGATAGTGAGTCAGCCCTTTTGTTGTTCCTTGGTAGCCAAGTAGCTTTTGAACCGCGACCACCTCGAGTGCGGCTCAAATGTATGAGTCAGTCGTAAACATTTGGAACGTCCTTCCAAAACGTCCAAAAGTCCTTCCGTAGAAGTGACACGTGTTTTTTTTTTTTGAGCATTTTGAAAACTTTCGCGATTTGAGGCTAGTATACCTTTCAATAAGTAAGATATGAGCTCTGTTTGGTTTGAGAAGCTCCGAAAAGTTGAAAGATGCGTTTTAGGTAAACATTTAGTCTCGCGAGGTGTTAATTAATGAGTAGATAGGCTTTTTTTTTGTGTGTGAGTAACCTGAGTGTCAAGGTTATTGTTGAGAGGCCTATCGTAACGCGCGTGTGTATTAGTTAACCTTGTTTTTTATGTGTTTTTTTATTTTCTAAGGTTAAGCGCATAGATTTCCAGTGAGTGCATGATTTGCACTGAGAAGCGTTCTTAGTTCCTTTAGCGCGTGTCCTTGTGCGGACGGAGGGAAGCAGATTGTTAACGACTGGGTTGCTCGTGTGTGCTGAGGGCAGCCGTATTCTGACTTCTCTAGTGAGCGTGCGTGGAACGAGTTATTAACAGACGCATTCTTTTAAGGGTTCTGCGGAGTGCTTAAGTCCCGCAAGTTTAATTGCTCGTGTAAGTTACGTGTCCTGTAGGGACTAAAGGAAGAAACTCGAGTAAGCATAATGAAACGTTTGCCTACGACGCAAGTATACGCGTTCTGAATAGTGACCACAAAGCTAGAGCGCTTGTGATTACGTACCTGTGGAGTTGGCCAGACTGTTCAGTGGGAACAGTACGTGAGATAAGTACGCCACTGCGATAAGTTGGAAACATGCTGTTCGTGTAGTTAGGCCACTTAAGTTATGTTCGGTTGTTTCCATGTGTTGTTTGCATCGACAACGGCCCTTGTTTTGCAACAACAATGTCACTCTGGCCTTGTCGGCATTCGGGGAGAAATGGATAACGGTTTGGAGAGGTGGTTGGAACTGCTTTGTCAAAATTAGGGAAACAAAAGATCAGGGTTCATTTTGACCCAGTAATAGCCTGGCGAGTCAGGGGTGAAGAGCCTGCGCTTACACGTGGCGCAGCGCTGTGTTGTTTTGTTTGTTTGACGTACGTTCTCCAGGGCCCAGGATCCCGAAGTTCGTCAAACGAGGCTCGACGCCAGTGCCCTGCAGGTTCTTTCAGCGTTCCTTATGGCCAGCGAATTGATTTCAACGGCCATTCCGAACTTCCGGGGCGAGGAGGAGCTGTTATATACGGGACCTTTTCCTGAGCCTCCTTCGAGTTCACCAGACCACATCGAATCGCGCCACAGCTAATTAAGGAGCGCAGAAGCACATCTATCCCGTTCCCGAGGCGCGGCACGTGCAAACCAGTTGGCGTCCCCCACTTCGTGCGCCGCAGGTGGAGCTATTCACTGCTTCACTCTTCCCGAAAGTGTAGCGGGAGCCTGGCACGGTTCCAGGTAACGTAAGTCCCGAGGCAAGACAGCTGTAATGCACCGTGAAGCCCTGGCAGCAATCCCCCCATCCGCCTTTGTGAAGGCAGTTGCAGACCGGGTTGGCAATACCGCAGAGAGAAGTAAGCACTCGGACAATTGGGGCCCAAGGAGCGACCCTCGGCGCCGGGTGTGACACAATCGCACGGGCGCCTACCATTGGCCGAAAATGACGACATCTGAGCGAGCTCGCCGACTAGCCGAAAATGGCGTCACCTTAGCGGGCTCGCCGATTGGCCGAACGTGACGTGACTTCTAGACACCGAAGGGCTTAAAAGACACAGACCGGGAGTAGCAAGAGAGCATTCCTTCATTCATCTCTTTCGAGCTTCTTGCCACGGGCCGCAGCGTCCGAGTTGGTGCCAGCCCGTAATGACTTTATGACTGTTAATTTCTTTGTGCTCTCACTGTAAATAATGTAAACAAACCTCCAGTTTTCATCTCAAAGTCCTCCTCAACTTCGGCCAACTCCTGCACCCAACGGCAAGGTCCAATATCTGGAGGACAGCAATTGGGATTGTCCTCCAGCCTCCAGATCCAACAACTGGTGGCAGCGCTAGGGATGAACCTTCGTCCAAAGAGATACAACAGCGTATGAAAGACTCATGCCCCTTTCTTTCAAGAAGTTATTGATAACATCAAGACCATCACGCAACTTCTATTGAATCTAACTTATACGCAGTCCAGACGACCATAAGTAGACGTCATCTGCGCACAGTGGATAATGTAAGCCATACGGTAGTTCTTGTGGTAATGATGCATTATACAATTAAAAAGAAACGGAATACGAACACTGCCCTGCGTGACGTCTTGCGCGACGCTCTGGTAATTGCTCTGCCCCTCATTTTGGATAAATATTTTCCTTTCAGAAAATAAAGACTGAAATACATGCAGTGATGGGCCACACAGGCCATGCTTTAACATACTAGCAAGTACATGTATTTGAGTTAAAGTCTAGAATGCTCTCTAAATGTCAAAGACTACTGTGATTGTTATGTTTCCATACATGCGTTCATGTTAGACGCAAGTAACAATGCCAAACACCACATCCATAGTACAACGCAGCTGTCGAAACCCCGTCATGTAGTTGCAAAGAACACTCGTGTGCTCGCACCACCATTGCAGTTGACTGTCCACCATATTCTCCATTAAAGGGACCCTGAAACGATTTTGGCGATTTTCTACAAACGTACTGAATCGTTAGAGTAGGTCCTTCTGATCATTAATTGACACATCTAAGTGCTCTGCGTAAAGCGTGTAATTTATTATTAGGTTTTAAAAATTCACATCGCTGTCGATCGCAGCGCACTGCTCAGCGGAATTTTAAGCCGCCCCTACCCATATGATGCAAATAACCCATATGACGTCACATGGGCGAGCTATCTGATTGGCTGACCAGGGCGCGTGGTCGATAATTTTTCCAACTTTATGGTGAACAAATGATGCTCGTAATAGTTGGAATGTTAGTTACTTTGTTTTTGTAAAAAGAAAATAACTTAAAGAGAATACACAAGTATAGTTTTTTAGTACACTTGAGCACTTCCGGCACACAGCAAGTGTCGTCTGCTTGTGTTACAACGTGCGCAGTCTTTGACGAGAGCTCCGCCGTCAGTGTCGATCAGTCTTTTCGTGAGCACGATGAATCACCCTTGTTGCGTTGTGGGCTGCAGACGTAGCGACTGGAAAGATGTGAAGTTGCGAAATCGTGTCTCTCTGCAAGGCAGCATACGAGCGAACTGGCTGCTGCGCATCGGACTGCGGCTATCCGATAGGCGCCAGGATTTGCGCGTTTGTGGCCGTCACTTTACAGCGGAAGATTACTAACGCAATAGCGTTTCGCAAGTCCGGTATTAGGGCAAACACAAGCGCAAGGGGACAGGGTCTGGCCGCTTGACTGCGCCGGGATGAGCCATGAGATGAGCAGAAAGGTAAATGTGAATTGTCTGCACGGTGCAGCCACCTGGTGGCACAGAGCTCAACCATACACAGTAGCAGCAACGAAGTGCATTCTTCTTTGCTGCTGGTGTGTATTTTTCGCAGGAGTGTAATCATCAACACGTTGTTCTTATAAATGTTTAAAAGGTTTTACACTTGGTTAGAGCAATATTAGCGCTTCGTTTGACTGGTTAAGCGCTCCGCCAACAAGTGTCTGGACAGTGCAGACCGATCAGGCTGCTCACGTACGTCTACTCTGAAGTTCCTTCATCAGCTTGAGTTTATGCCTCCAGTCATTTGCCGAAATGACCAGCTTGCCTGTGGTTACCGGAATACCGGCCACCTTCGGCGCTACGACAGAATGCTCGCAACGCACGCTGCTTCGATGGCTCTCGGTCGACGGCCAAGCGGCCAGCGGAGAGGTCTCGCGCGGGAGGAGGCGTGCTCCAACAACCGGAAGTGGACGATGTGACGTCGCATCGTGACGCAGGACCAGTGAAGGCGGAGCTTAGCGCCGCTCGCTCGGCGAGCGAGTTGAGGAGGAAAGGCATGGCTAGGGAGGAGGGTAACTTCTAATCGCTTGTAACTCCATTAATACGTAACGCTTCATTTAAATTGTGGTGCGAATGTTCTACTTAAGCTGTACCCTATGCGCCTACAAAATTTGTCCGAACCGTTTCAGGGGCCCTTTAACGTACAATCCAGAGGCTTACAGATTGGTAGGAGTCAAAACTTAGAGGGTACTTTCCAGGTTTAGGGATTGGAATAACACGAGCGAATTTCCACGAATCCGGAAGAGTTGATTTATCCAGATATCGTTAAATAACCCCAATTCTACCTGCTGGTTTGAGGTTGTACAGCGAAGCTGTATATGGCGACCCTGGCAAATGTTCTGCGTCCCTGCGTGTACACCGTCGCGTCGATGAGCCATGGCCCGTTGTGTGTGCTGAACGACGAAGACCCGCCGCGTGCCCGTCAAGAACGGCCAGCTTCGCTGGTCGTCCTCCTTCACAGAGTGGAAGGGCCGATGATTTTTTTTACGCCATATACATAACGTTGCCTGGGCCTGCAGCTGTCTTTGCACGCCATAATGTAAGCGCATATTCCAGCTCGTCTAAAGTGAACGCAGAATCAAGTTGAGGGAGCTGTGACGAAAAGCATGCTCGAACGTTCTGGTCTGCGAGTGGTACGGAAATTGCGAACTGTTCAGAATTGATTGGCGCTTCTGGTGGGGTTGTGAGCCGACAGAAATGACCAACAGCTGCTCCTAATGTACTGCGAGCTACGGTAAGGGCACGGAAAGGGTCACTCTGCGTAACTGCACGCCTTAAAGACCATGTTGCGCGATATTCACGCCATCGTCTACTGCTTAATTTATGTAGGCGCCGGCGGGACGTTGGATTAACTTTTCGTGCACTCTTGTATACTTCTAGCCGTCCGCTGCGGCGGTACGCACGTTCTGTCCGCCTTCTAGTGGACCTGAGACATTCGTGTTCCCCGCCGATTGCAGCGCATTCAGCTGGAACAGGGACTTGTTTAGCAGAAGTCTGAAAAGACTCACTCAAGATATCTGTGAAACGTTTAAAGTCAGTATTTTCGCCCACCCTGCTAGTCATGCTATGACGACAATTAAGCCAGTTCGTAAATTTTCAGTAGCGACTGGACTCTGCGCATCGCACCAGCAGATGTTTTACCAGAATCTGGAAGTGGTCGCTGCCATGTGTTTCTATTTTATTTGTCCACTTTGCGCCACCAAGGAGGTCTTGAGAGCAAAGCGTAACGTCTAGACAACTAGCGCAGCGATACCCACGCAGAAATGTGGGAGCGCTGTCATTTAACACTGTTATATTCAATTTCTGGGCCGCGTACTCGACAGCATTTCCGCGAACATCACTGTGTTCGATACCCCAGATAACGTTACGCGCATTGAAGTCTCCGCAGACCAGTAGAGATTCACCAAGCTGTCTGCAAAAATTGTACTGGAGGTTTGTAAATTAAGACTTAAATCACCGTAAGATATGTATTGTTTAAATAAGATTTTACAGGATACAAACTCCGGTATGTCTGAGTCATTCCACTGTATTAAATGCGATGTTAGACCGCTCTGCTGTTGCAAACTGGACGCGATGATTTACATAACATATAACTAGAGAGCCGAAAGTGATCTCGCTTACTTGCATCCTGTACACATAAAAAAAAAGAAAATTATGTTGAGGGAGTAGTTTGCGAAAATCAGCTGACTTATTTCGTGGGCCATTAGCACTGCACGGAAATGTGACATTTTCGTAAAGATTATTCAGGATAAGCCTGCCGTGAAGCTGATCGGGGTAGTGGAAGTACCAGTAACTCCAGAGAAAGCAATGCTTTTACCTCTGGCAGGTTGTTTGCTTGTGGCAGTAAGGACTGCACGAAGAGTTACGAATAGCATGGAAAAGATAATCTGTGCCACAGGATAGACGTTTAATTACTAGTAGGCGCTGAAGCTCCAGCCGTGACCGGAGCGGAGGTAGAGGTTGTCGTGACCGAAGCCGATCGCTGAGGAAGTTCTTGAGAAGGTCGTTGAGATGTCGACGTTTTTGCTTGTGGTCCCTGAGATGTTTGATGAGCTTGCTGTGACGACGGCAGAGGTTGTCGTTGAGGAGGTCCGCCATTCCAAATGAGAAGCCACAGTAAGGTTCGTAGCAATCTCTAAAGGTAGATCCTATCACTCGTCAGAAAGTTGCCGACACGCTTCTTTCATTACTGAAGAATAAGGCAACGTGTCTCACTGGTCTCGTTCGTTGTTGGAAGTTGAAGGCGCGTGACGAATGGTATCCGGGTTAGGCGAAGGCCCGTCATGAGGAGGCAGTCTTACGTATATTAGCTCATGTCCACGCTGCAGCTTTGAAGTTGCCTTGTTCTGAGGGCACCCGGAGAAGGAGGCTGTACGGTTACAGCCGCAGATCGCACACTTTGGGGGACACACAGACTTGCACTGTGTGCTTTCGTGGTCCTCTGAAAATCTGTTGCAGTGACGTGAACGGCAGCAGTTCTTAGATAAATACCCAAATGTTTGGCACTTGTAGCATCTCAGTGCTGGACCAAGGTATTGTTCCATAGTATGACTCGTGAAACTCAAATGTACCTTTTCGGCATTGGTCGGTCATCTCTGAAGTAAAAGAAATAATGGTTCTGAGTGGGCGTGATTCGAGTACGCCGTCTTCTCGTCGGTTATAGTGTGCCTGACGGCGCGCAGATGTCTCACTAAAATCCTTCAAAGAGTCAAGCAGTTGCTCTTCGGTATAGTGAACTGGGACATGGCGTATCTTGTCAACATTTCTTGTATATGACGTAGGAATGGATGGCTTGACTCCCAAACCAGCTACTTCACTCAGCGACAGCAGGTGCCTAGCAGATGACACAGAAGCAACGTTAACAGAGGAGCTTCCGTGTCTTTCGCGCAGAATGACTATCTTTTCCTTGGCTGCAGAAACAATTGCTGACGCAGCGCGATTTAGATTCACTTTCCAAAAGTTACGGCCCTCCTCTGATAAGCGGGAAGCAACTGCGATTTTCTGGGGTCGCTTCTCCTTGTACAATACGCAAATGAAAGGCACATCATAGAGGGCACATTATCACAATCAGTATCGTCATCGCTTAGCTCGTAGGTCGATGTTTTTTTCTTTTTCGACGCGGCATACCTTGGCTTCGCTTTCGCTGATCTCGGCCATGTTCACGGGATGTGCGCCGGCACTTCCTGCGTCGTCAAGAACTAGTCTGGCCGGCTTGATGATATTAGAATATTAGTCGCATGTTGCCCTACATTCGGCCGTTGAGCCGATTCTGTGACACTCATGTGCCTCACAACATGCAAGCGGTCATAAGGCTCCTGCCGGTGTTTGCTGCCTACCGCCGTAGTAGCTCTAGATGCGCTATGACTCGTAGAATAACGTCACGTTATTGTAGCTGGCATCGTCGTCATCACCTAGCTGCTGTCGTCACATGCAGGCTCACGTCACGCAGATGATTGCTCGCCTTACACAAACATGCTGGTTCATCTGGCAGCGCTTTCCGGAATCCAAAGCGTGGCTGGATATATAGCTGCAAGCCACGACGTTGCAGGTACCTGGATATCAAGGTACCTGTAAAGTGCTTCGAATAACATTGATTCCCGCAGCACTATCTTTTTCAATTGGTACTGAAAAAATAAAAATAGCAAAGAATAATCTTGTAGAAGGATATTACGCGCTACCTAATGCTGATATGATAATGATAACTTTAAAGGTACTGATACCTATGCACATGCGGGGGGGGGGGGGGGGTATTGGTCAAGAGTCCGATGGATTTCATAATTTCATTACAAGGGTGAGCTATACATAAATAGTAGTTGCAAATAAATGAAACCTAAGTAGAGTAGAGAGATGTTTTTTCCTGAACAGCTATTCTGAATGAACAATCATAAAGCTATCTAAAAGAAAGGACATGAGTGCCGATTGCTATACTAACGGCAACGACAACAAAGAGGACGGCACGACGACGACAATCTGCAGTGTACAGCCTATTTTGTAAAGCGAATTCAGCTTTTGGTTCTAATTTGCCTATTATAAAATTGTACCTTCAATTTTTTTTGCTTTACTTTGACCTGGTTCTTGGCCAATCACCCAGAGTGGGTAAGTGCCAATAATTTTAAGGGACCTACATTTGCATCAACTTGCACGGCACAATAGTGCAGCATGTAAAAGTGATAGGTATGGTAAAGTGCAGCGATCATAAGTTAGTGAGAGCTAGGATTCACCTCAATTTGCAGAGAGCAAGAATAAACTTGATGAAGGAAAACAGGTGAACCTAGAGGCAGTAAGGGTAAAAGCACACAAATTCAGGCTGGTGCTTGCAAACAAATATGCCGCCTTAGAACATAGAGATGGAGATGAGAATAGAGGTAATGAAATGAAACCGTAACTAGGCTGGCTTCAGAGGAAGCAATTGAAGTGGGAGGCAAGGCACCAAGGCAGCCAGTAGGCAAGCTCTCCCAAGTAACAAAGGACCTAATAAAGAAACGACAAAGAATGAATGTGACCAACTCAAGAGATAAGATAGAATACGTGGAACTGTAAAAAGTGATCAACAAGGCAAAAATAAGTGATATTCGAAATTATAACTTGAGAAAGACTGAAGAAGCCGTAAGAAATAGACGCAGCCTGAAATCAGCGAGAAGAAAACTTGACATAGGACAAACCAAGATGTATGCACTGAAAGATAAACAGGGTAGCATCATCAGCAATATCGAAGGTATAGTAAAAGCAGCGGAAGAATTCTATACTGGCCTGTACAGTACCCAGAGGACTCAGGATAACTCCCTTCGAAACAGTAATGAACAGGATACAAAACAAAAACTTCTCCTATAACTAGCGATGAGGTCAGAAGGTCCTTGCAAGATATGAAACGGGGAAGAGCGGCAGGAGAAGATGGAATAACATTCAATTTAATGAAAGATGGAGGAGACATAATGCTTAGAAAACTGGCTACTCTCTATACGAAGTGTCTATCGACTGCAAGGGTCCCAGAAAACTGGAAGAATCAAATATTATACTAATCCACAAAAAGTGAGGCTTCACTTCACTTCATTTTATTTCCTGAAAGACCCTCGTGTCAGGGTATTAGATAAGGGGTGGGACATATATAAATTAACAAGAGAATACAGAAAAAAATTTGAACGAGTTATACAAACAAAAATGATTATCGTGATGCAAGCGCACACGTAATTTGGTTAAGGAACATAGATAGGTATGTGATGGCAGCAAGTTCTTGGGGAAGGCCGTTCCAGTCACTAGCAATCCGGGGAAAGAATGATGAAGAAAAAGTTGTTCTGCGTGCTCGTGGTCGAGATACCTGCGGCTGATGTCCGGTGTGAAGAGAGAAGCGTGGTGGGGGACGGCAGATGTAGGGTTCCTGTGGTAGCTCGGAATAAAAGAATTTATGAAATAAGCATAAACTAGTAATGTCGCGACGAAGTGCAAGAGTAGGTAGGTTGGACTGCGATTTCAGAGATGATATGCTGATATCTTAAGAATACGAGGAATTAATGAATCTAGTTACCCTGTTTTGAACTGATTGAAGTGAATTAGCAAGGTATACTTGTTTCGGACACCAGATGGGCGATGCGTATTCTAATTTTGAACGAACTAGAGAGGTTAAAGAATTCAGAAGAATACAGGCCCATTAGCCTACTCCCAGTATTATATGAAATAGTCACCAAGATAATCTCCAATAGAATAAGGGCAACACTGGACTTTAGTCAACCAAGGGTACAGGCAGGTTTCAGGAAGGGATACTCTACAATGGATCACATTAACGTCATCAATCAGGGAATCGAGAAATCCGCAGAGTACAATCAGCCTCTATATATGGCTTTCATAAATAACGAAAAGGTATTTGATTCAGTAGAATTAAGCAGATTCAGCAGTCATAGAGGCATTACGTAATCAAGGTGTACAGACCGCTTAAGTAAATATCCTGGAAAATATCTACAGAGATTCCACGGCTACCTTAATTCTCCACAACAAAAATAGGACGTAATCTAGGGGTCAGACAAGGAGACACAATCTCTCCAATGCTATTCACAGCATGCCTGGAAGAAATATTCAAGCTATGAAACTGGGAAAGCTTAGGAGTAAGGCTCGACGGTGAATACCCCAGCAACCTTCGGTTTGCCGAGGACATTGTTCTATTCAGCAACGCTGCAGACCAGTTACAACAAACGATTGCGGAACTTGACAGAGAGAGTGTAAGAGTGGGGTTGAAGATTAATATGCAGAAGACAAAGATAATGAAGAATAACCGGGCAAAGGAACAAGAGTTCAGGATCGCCAGTCAGCCTCTAGAGTCTGTGAAAGAGTACGTTTACCTAGGCCAACTTCTCACAGGGAAACCTGATCATGACAAGGAAATTGATAGAATAAAAATGGGTTGGATCGCATACAGCCGACATTGTCACTTCCTGACTGGAAGCTTAGCAATTTCATTGAAAAGGAAGGTGTATAATCAGTGCATTTTACCGGTGCTGACATGGCGCAGAGACTTGAAGACTGACAAAGAAGCTTGAGAACAAGTTCAGGACCGCACAAAGAGCGATGGAACGAAGAATGCTAGGCATAACCTTGAGAGACAGAAATAGAGTGGTTTGGATCAGAGACAAAACGGGTATAGCCGATATTCTAATTCACATCAAGAGAAGAAAATGGCGCTGGGCAGGTCACGTAACGCGCAGGTTAGATAACCGTTAGACCATTAGGGCTACAGAATGGGTACCAAGAGAAAGGAAGCGCAGTAGAGGAAGGAAGAAGACTAGGTGGTGCGATGAAATCATGAAATTCGCGGGTGCTAGTTGGAATCGGTTGGCGCAACACAGGGGTAATGGGAGATCGCAGGGAGAGGCCTTCGTCCTGCAGTGGACATAAAATAGGCTCATGATAATGATGATGATGATGGTGCACAGCGCAACAAGCCTTATGTCGCATTGGTCACTCCGTATGTATTCATTGCTTACGACAGCGTTGAGCGTGCAATTTTAATACTCATTGCGACATCACAGCTTTCCTGGCTACATTATAGCTTGAGTCACTGAAATGCCGAAGTTAATTTTAGTGTTGTCAAGGCGTCTCTTCCTCTGATAGGTACAAGAAAATACGAGCTATACATCGAGGTGTTGTTCTCTCGCTGGTATTATTTAATATTACTGAGCGATGCATGCATAGATGAACGTGGTGCTCGACAGCTCATCGCCTGTGAAGGCAGTAAACGGTGAAAGTCATCAAGCCTGGAGTGACCTTGACTGAAATATGTGAAGTGCTGGGCTACGACGATGTACGCAATATTGACTTTGGCACCCACATTGTTGGCCAAATTATTGACTGAACCCTCCATGCTTACCGTCAACTGCAACTATGATACATTGGTGAAAGCGTTACGAGATGCCCCTAATACAGAGAGAAAGAAGACTGGGATATATTTCAGGCTTAGGGACGCTGGCCAGGGCAACCAAGAAGTCACGGAATCTTACGAAGTGGAGCTTGAAGGCAAGACATATCTGGTGAAGGCCATCCGCCAACTTAATGGTCACTTGATTGGTCCGTACTGGATTCACGCTGGGACAACAGTGGCTATTGTGACGGGTGGAGAAGCTGAGAGAATGGTGGAAGGTGAAGTGTACGCCACTGGTAGCTTCAGCGGCCAGGGCGGGGCGATGTGCATAACGACTTGGATATGCCTCAATACATAAATTTTGACTCTGGTTGTGTGTACCACTGAGGCTGCCACCTTCCAAGCAGCTGCTGGGCGTCGTCAACCAGAACTTTGGCACTCTGGCCTTCTGCTGCTGCTGGCTTGACATTTTAGGCCAGACCAAGTATCTCATGGATCTCAAGGATCGCTGCGTCGAGAGCACTGAGTACTCGTAGACGCCCTTGTGCGACACCAAGGGGTGTTACACGGCCCAGTTTAAGCACACCATCCTGCTACGCCCGACAAGCGAGGAAATCATCGGTTAAGGGACGGACAACTTAGACACCCCAAAGTGCTGCTGTTGTTATCGACCATCCCGCTGCCCTGCAGTGGTTGTTGCTGCTGTTGTAGTTATCTTAAATAATTCTGGCGCATACCGAAAGTGGGGCACTGCAGTGGCCTAGAACGAAATCGTAATCTTCATCCCTCTGGTGAGCACCACGTTCATCCCTGTAGTAGGCATCACTTCGAAACATCATCTTGCTTCGCACAATACTATGGCACCGATGTGCTAGTAATTACACTTAAGGCGATGACATTGCCTTCTTTCATTTTTGGCACGGCTGGTGATAATCACTTTCGTTTCCCGGTTTTCCAGGCGTGCCTTATCTACAATAGTGGTTGAAAATACAGATTTTACCCTCATTATTAGAAAGTGTGTGGCTCTAGTATAAGTTCAGTACCCCCTGTGTAATTTATGACGGATATATGGGCTCCAGCCCATTGATTATATTGATTCAAAAGGTCTACGTGTGATTAGAGTATTGATGGTTTCCTGTGCAAGCTTCAACCGCTGATTCGCTTAGAGCGAGAAGCGTTGCGTGTGTGGGCCTGCCAAAATTTGTAGCAAACACCCTGGTGTACCTGGACATGAGAATTCTACCCGCACAATGCTTTCTAAGACTTGAATGATCTTTGAGCAGGTCGCAAATAGTTTTCTTCTTGCAGCATCATTTATTTTAATGTGATAAGTATTCTTAGGATACTTCACACACTTTCCAGTACCAATCTGTGTGTGTCTTTAACCTTTTTCCTTTCACGCAAACTTGGGTTTGCGCCACTGGGTATGTGCTGCCTGGTATGTGCCATTAAGTGTGTACAACTGGGTATGTGCTGCAGGGTATGTGCCACTGAGATTGTACAACTGGGTATATGCTGCAGGGTACGCGCCATTGAGTGTGTACAACTGGGTATGTACCACTCTTAAGTGAACATAAGGAACCTTTTTGACGCGAACTTGGGTCATTGGATATGTGCTACTGGGTTTGCGCAGCTCTTCAATGTTAAAAATTCTTTAAAATTTCTACAGTGCTGGGCGGAATAGAATCCGGGTCAGGCACGTATACGCCCCCCCCCCCCCCCACCGAAGTTAAGCGGCATACCCCCCCCCCCCCCCCCCCCCCTGCCCACTCCACCACTCCTCACGCACATTCATAGAGCACCGCCAAATGAATCTTGAGACTTGACAGCTATTCGGCAGTAAGCATTTTGCTGCCTTTTTCACTCCTTTTGGGTGGCGATAGTTATCGGCATCTCCTGGGGTGTGAAGGCCAGTATTCTCATCTAGACATCCCTCCTCCGTACGGCAATAAACGCAGCGCTGGGACTAGCCCAACATGCGTCCACGCAGCTCCTACTACGACTCGGGGTGCGCAACACCATTCGCGAACTAGTTGAAGGTCATCTTAACAGCCAATTGCAAACGTCTCCAACGAACAATGCAGGAGTACCTCATTCCATCCCGGCTAGGATACCAAACACTAAGAAAACTACAACAGGAAGACCGCCCACTTCTTGCGATTAGCATTCGCAACAAAATTCACGTGGCCCCAATTCCCCGGAATATGCACCCTGACCGTCATAAAGGTCGAAGAAAGGCAAGAGCAGAAGCCCTGGCTCGACTCTTTGGCGATGACACATTGGACACACCGGTCCTATACACCGACGTGGCCCGGTACCTACAGAGACGTATCCTATGTCTAGTCGTACTAGATAGTAGAAGCATTCTGAGCGCTTCGGCCACGCTAAACACTGTGGACAGTGGCACGGCGGAAGAGGCTGCTATCGCCCTAACCATCGTACATGCTTCAACCATACCGGCACCGGATGGACCCATCACAGTGGTCGCTGATTCACAGACCGCCTGTAGGACTTTGCAACAAGGGATGGTGACACCCTACACACGCTGCATCCTTACAACATTACACCCCACAGCGTTACACAGGGTGCGTACCGTCTAAACACCTGGACACACCTCTCTCCATGGTAATGAACGCGCTAATGTGGTCGCCTGAGATCTCGCTCAACGGGTGCCGCTGGAAGAGCTGTCCAACCCAGACGAACCACCGACAGAACCACTGAACTACACTCGAACTCTACATTGCGGAGATAGCAGGAGACACTTCCCCCCACCAGTCCCTTAACCAATAAGATGCCGTCGCGTGGTGACAGCTTCAAACTAATTAATTTCCCGGTCTCCTTTACCTTCACCTCTTCCACCCCACACAATGTCTCTCATACTGTCTCTACTGTGGAGCAAAGCCCTCAGTAAATCATTGCACCTGGGAGTGCCCACACCCTCCGAGTTACTCTCCTATTCCTTCACCTTAACCTTCCTCCTGGGAGGCTGCGCTGACCAGCTTAGACTTGCAAGAGAAGCGACGGCTGATCCGGCGGACACGCGGAGGTGCGCACTGGGGCCCTGAACTAAGGGCTCCACTATACGAGTAAGTCTCCCCACCTCATCTTAAATAAACGTTTTTTCTCCCTTTCTCATCCATTCGGTACCCGCGCGATTAACTCGAGATGCGTTCAGTTGTCACCATCTATCGCAACAGTCACGCACATCCCTGTTGCTTCGTTAGTTCAACCTTCTTTGTTCAGACTGATCCAGGGACCGGGAAAGGGATTCGGTTCGTAGTCATCTGGTCTGTATGCTGGAGAAACGAGTTGCGGCCGGAGAAAACGCCAGTTGCACTTAACTTTTCCTTTTGCTTCATTATTTGCTCGAATGACGGCTCGCCGCGACGCTGGCTGATCCTCGGAACCATATACACGTGATGTGGGTTAGATAAGGAGGGAAATAAGATCATGGGAAACAGCGTCCATCATCAAACCCTGCAATAACCGTTACGCCCATAAGCAATATGGCTGTTACCCGTTACCTCGTCTGGTTTTTCCCTAATTGTACGGAAATTCTCGTGCAAAATCGGCAACTCGAAACAAAAGTCGCAAGGAGTAGAGAAATTAAATGATCTACTTAGGGAGAGAGCCGAGGCAGCAGTCAAACAGGAAGGAAAAACGAAAATTAACAAATTTAACCGATGTTTGTGAAAATATTTATGGATGAACATCTTTTTCTCGAAAAAATCACCGCCCCTTCCAATCCGTGAAGATGGTAGAATAGCGAATCTGTGTTAGTTACACTGAGTGTTACACCATGCAAGTCAAACTTCACAAGCAGTCTATATTGTAAATCTTTTGTTTCACCATTCTTTCACCCCATTTTCGCTTTTGCAGTAGGCAGCTTCTTCCTCAGGAGGACGCGCTACTCGTGGTCTTAGTTATAACTGGGATGGAATGTTCGGAACCAGTAATCCAAAGCTCCGTACATTGAGCGCAAGGCCCTCCACTGGAGATGCGGGCACTGCAATCGTTTTGACGATTAGTTTGGTTTGACTATCCCGTGGCTGCCGGCATTTGTTGCTGGCGCAAGAACTGCCAGCAGCCACGCGCTCCTAGTATCGCGTTTCAATCGCCGGGCACTGTTCGTTGACCGCAAACCGCCAGCATAACATGTGTTTCTTTCGCGGCAGGGTGGAATCAATCATCGATAAATTCGATGCCGATCTGGCTAGATCGCCGCAAATGCACCGTGTGACAATTGTATAAGATTTGCGTACAAGATAGCATTCTCAGAGTGGGAAAGGGGTTACTCCAAGCCTTTTTCCCTGTTGAGCTCTTCTTTCTGACCTGCTAGGTCACGTGGACCCGTTTCATCGAAATCCGGCAACGACGGCACAGGGTCCGCCTTAACAGCTTCGCTGTAAAAGGAAGTAGAGAAAACGCTGTCGGAAATGGATAATAATAGCGTGTGTTTTGAATGAAGCTTATACAGTTATCATTCAAGCCGCCTAACGTAGCCACTTCTCTGCTGTGCTTATGTGGGTGTGTTTCGAACCGTCAGCGGTGGACGCAGTATGTCTAGAACCGCGGCGTCCTGCTCTCTACGTGGTTGTACGGAACTGGTGGCAGCGCACCGTTACGCAACTCCCCAATAACAATACGAGTCGGTTTTGGTACTATCTAAAACAGTAAACTAGGGATCCAAAAGAACTGTGATTGTTCCGCAAATATGTATTTCTTTATTATTCTTCCAGAGCTAATACAAAAAACGCTACTTGAAATATTTATTTTACACTTTCGCTTGTTTACTTGTTCGTGGCAGTGTTTTTCCTGCGCTTCTTTCCTGTGCGAGTCCATTTGATGTAGTTCCTTGCTTGCCAAGTAAAGAAGACGTGTATCTCACAGGGGTATCTCTGAGATACATTTTATTTCATGTCTCTTTCTCGGGTTTACGCATCTTTATGGCGAACGGTGGGCATTATTCAGATTTGCACTAGTAAAAGTACCCACTCATTTGCATAGAAAAGTTACTTTGAATTAGCCCCCCTTCCGCCCCCCCCCCCCGAACAAAAATCCTGGGTACGTGCCTGATCCGGGTCATATACATCCAGGCACTCTTGCATGAATAGAGACGCCCCACGCACGCACTTCGCGGCGGTGCCACCAGATGGCGCAGCGTGTCCAAAGGGACGCGCGAGGGAGCAGCCCTGCTGCAGTACACGCCTCATACATGACACGTCTCGGTGGTGGAAGTACGGTGCATCGCTACATTGATACAATGTGAGTCGCTTTGACCGCAATCTTGACGTGGCTTCTGCCGGAATTTTCTCCCTCTTCATTGACCCCGATTATATGCGCCCCAGGTCGCAAACCTAGAGGTTGCAGTGGAGCGCCAGGACCAGAGCACCAGCGTGGCAGGCTCTCAAAACGGATTAGCGGGTGCCGTGCTTGCGCCGCGAGCACGCGCCGCCCAACTTTATTTTCGTAATCTTCTTGCATTGCCGACCGAGAGCACCGACTTTTAGCGTCCGCGCGTAGCGGGGCCGGTGGGCGCTACACGGCCCCCCGCCCAGACGGAACGGCGAAATGTACTCCTAGGCGAAGTGGAGACGGTGCTATCTGGGTTGCGAGCAGATCCCCAGATACGCCGGCGACATCCGTGGGGAGCTCCGTGGGAGGGATCTCGAGGGAGGCCGGTTTGAGGCGATCTAATGAGACTACCCCTTCGCGACCATTTAATAGCGTGGTGGCGGACTTCAATGTCTGGTAGAGGACTCGGTACGGCCCATCGTAGGAGGGTGTAAGAGGTGCCTTTACAGCGTCTCGTCTGAGAAAACGTGGGTCGACGACGCAAGGTCGGGACGCACGTAGATGCTTTAGTGCGAAGATCGACGCGGGACGGTGTGCAGTTGCTGAATGCAGTCCTGTAGGCACTGAAGCTACTGCAGCGGCTGGGGCGAGGAGACCGAAGGAATGAACAAGTCTCCAGGAAGTCGCAGGGGTGCATCATACACGAGTTCGGCCGGGAAACAACCAAGGTCGCGACGAAACACAGCGCGTAGGCTGAGAAGCACCATATTACATAGGAAGGTGGTCGCCCCAGTGCTCCCGATCCAGACGTGCAGTGAGGGCAGCCTTGAGCTGGCGGTGGAGCCGCTCAACCATGCCATTGACACAATGATGATATGCTGTGGTACGACAGTGTTTAGCACCAAGTAGGTGGTTGAGGGAAGTGAAGAGGGTACAGTTAAATTGCCGGCCGCAGTCAGTGGTCACGATGCTGGGGCAGCCGAAGCGGGAAGCCCATGCTGAAACGAAGGCTTTGGCGACTATTTCCGCAGTGATGTCCGAAATGGGCCCGACTTCGGGCGAACGGGTGAAGCGATCAATCATGGGAATGTACCGGCAGTCGGGAGAGCAAGGAAGTGGTCCAACCAAATCAAGATGGGCGTGGTCGAAGCGACAGCGAGGTGGCAAAAAAAAAAAAAAACTACATGGGAGTCTTCGTGTGGCGGGTCACTTTGGCGGTCTCGCACGCGAGGCATGAAAGTGCCCACTGGCGAACATCGATGTTAATGCTTGGCCAGACTTAGCGCTGTGTAACGAGGCGCTGCGTGGCTCAGATGCTGAGATGTCAGATGTCGCGAAAGGGCTGGAACACCGTACGACGGAAGCAGCACGAATGAAGGGGCGAGGTGCAGCCGCTGACATGTCACACCAGAGTGAGCCAGGCACAAACAAGTGGTTGAGGAACGAGTTGTAGGCGGCGGGAACGGGGATGGTTACGCAGCGCTGGCAGCTCAGGGTCTTCCATCTGCGCCCGAGCGAGACGTTCCCAGTGCACAGTTAATGTAGAAGTGCCGAGGGAAGTGATGCGGGAGAGTGCATCAGCTGCCTCGTTTTCGGTGCCTTTATTGCGCCGGGTATCAGTAGTGAACTCGGATATAAAGGCCAGTTGACGAAGTTCACGTGCGACGTACTTGGATGGGTTTGTAAGGAAGACATACACCAGAGGCTTATGATACGTAAGAACATAAAATGACTGGCCCTCCAAGAAGTGCCGGAAGTGCTGGATGGTGCAGTAGACAGCAAGCAGCTTGCGGGTCTTGGGTAGCGAGTCTCGCCAGCTTGGAGCTTCCGAGAGAAGAAGCCCAGTGGACGCCACTCGGAGTAGATTTGCCGCTGGAGAAACAGCGCCGATGGCCACACTGGAAGCGTCCACCATGACGCGAGTAGGCACGTTAGTTCTCGGGTGGATGAGAAGCACCGAATCGGCAACGGCGTGTTTAGCAGCCCTGAAAGCAGCTTGAGCTTCGAGAGAGCAGGAAATAGCGGATGAGGAGCCCTTGGTCGTGCGAAGAAGGTCATTCAATGGATGCCGAAGCTCAGCGCAGTGCGGAATAAAGCACCGGGAGAAATTCACTAGGCCCAGGAACTCACACAGCTGGAGTAGGGTAGTGGGGGCTGGGAAGTCTTGCACGGCCTGGGCGTGGAAGGGCAACGGACAAATTCCCAGAGCCGAGATGTGGTGATCCAGGGACTGGAGCGCGGAAGACTCAAAGAAACATTTCTGGGGGTTGACAACCAGGCCAAATTGTTGAAGGCGTTGAAAGAGTTCCCGGAGGTGACGCTCATGGTGTTGCAGATTGAGACTCGCGACAAGGATGCCGTCGATGTAGGAAAATACAGCCGGGAGTGCACGCGTTACCTCGGCAATGAACCTTTGGAACGCTTGAGCTGCGTTGCGTAGCCCAAGGGGCCTGCGCACATACTCAAACAGGCCGAAGGGTGTCGTCGGGATATCTACAGGCTCAACGGCGATTTGGTGATAGGCCTTGACAAGATCCACTTTACTAAAGATTTTGAATCATTCCGAGTGGCCTGGGAAATCCTGAATATGAGGGAGGGGATAGCTATCGTGGACCTTGTCAGCGTTGAGCGCCCGGTAGTGCCCGCATGGACGCCAGTCACGATGTGGTGGGCTACGCTGTGCGCTGTGCTGGGTCGTATGGTGGGTTACGCTGTGCTTGGGTGGCTGATTTAAATTGAAGGGCCTCGTCACCTCAGGAAAATCTTCGAGGATGCGAGCGTACCGACACAGAGGAATCAGCGTGTGAACGCCAGTGGGAGCAGCAGCCGACAGAACTCCAGGGATGGAGAGTCGCGTCTTTCAGTCAATCAGGCGACGGCGGCGCATGCTGACGTCGAGGTCAAAATGGGTCAGGAAGTGAGAGCTGAGGATAGGCTGATTGACGTCGGCTACGATGAAGACCCACCGGAACGTGCGTCGCAGGTCAAGGTTTAGAGTGAGAGACCGTAGACGATACGTGGCGATGGAGGTAGAGTTCGCCGCGCTGAGCGTAGGGCCAGGTGACTTAGAAACGCTATCACACCTGGAGGACGGAAGTACGTTGACCTCGGCACCAGTGTCTACAAGAAAGCGCAGGCCGGAAATGCGATCCATGACAATGAAAAGGTGGCCGGGTTGCAAGGCGAGGCCACAGGCCGCCGTCAGTGATCTCGCAGTACATTTCCCGGCCACTGGCACGGGGACTTGAACTGGCGGGTGCGGCCCTGGAAAGTGCAATGGTACAGCAGACAGACAAGCTTCGAGGGCTGCGCGTGTGGGGACTGCTCGGGGAAGAGGGACGGCGGCTGGGGCGTGAGGAGGAGCCTCGCTTGTCATGAGATGTCGTCCAAAGGGTGTCGATGAAGACGGCGAGCTGATCAATCCGGGACTCTAAGCGGGCCATGATAGAGGACTCTGGTGTTGAAGAGAGAGCGGCGACAGAAGGAGAAGTCGCGTCGTTGACTCGACCAGCAAGCTTGGCGAGGCGGTCGAGGGTCAAGTCTCCTGCAGCGGTCAAGACAATGCGGATGGACTGCCGTAATTGCTGCAGGAAGAGCTACTTCAACAGCACGCCCTTCGCGTCGATGTTGCTTGAGCCCAAGAGCCGTCGCATGCTGTTGAGCAGCTGGGAAGGGCGGCGACCAACAAGCTCCTTGGAGGTGAGCAGGCGCTGGAGGCGCGCGCTCTCAGGTGTCATGGTGCGGTCCAAAATACTCTGCTTCGGTTGGTAGTACGGGGAATCACCCAGAGGTGCAGCGATGACGTCCGCCACCTCGTGAGCAATCTCAGGAGACAGGTAGGAAGTAAGTGGCGATACCGAGAAGTTCCCAAGGTGCTGTGGTGTAAATCGAAGGAGGCTTCGACCTGGCTGAACCAAACCTGTAAGTCCTTGCGCCAGAATGTGGGCAGGTGAAGCTTTAGAGCTGCGACGTCCCGTGAGCGCGAGGCAGCGTCAGGCGGAAGGTTACCTGAGGGCGGTAGGTTCCTCGGGTCAGTCATCTCGTAGTCCCGAGTAACGAAATGTCGCGAACCGAGAGGTTGCAGCGGAGCGCCAGGACAAGAAGACCAGCTTGGTGTAGGCGTACTGATACGGCTCAACACACTAAGGGAGATGGGCCATGAATCGGGTGGCAGTAAGTAATAGGGGAATAATACTTAAATATAATTTTGTAAGTTGAAAACGATATTAAATGAATACTATAATCGTTATTAGCAATTTTCAGGCTGTATTATTCTAAAATTGGAAGCTAATATTTTTGTGTTGATATTGAGGAAAGCAAAACAATGAAATTAACATGGCAGTCTCGTAGCAGACTATCAGAACTGACTAGCGCGTGCCGTGCTTGCGACGCGAGCACGCGCCGCGTAACTTTATTTTCCTCATCTTTTCTACATTGCCGACCTTTGGCGTCCGCACGTAGAGGCGTCGGTAGGCGCTACGCTGTTTTTGTGTAAAGTTTACAGGATGTACTTGATCATACTGCACAGGATGTACTACACACGTTGTACCAACTATCATGCACGAAGATTTAAAGATATGCAAATACCACGTAGTTGGACAGAACCAAGGTAATGTTCTTTACCGTCGCATGGAGATACTCAGGTTATTTTTCTTGCATTTCGCTTAATTGCATAATTAGTGTTAATTAATACACTTTCCAAATATTATAATTAGATGAAAAACGTCAATGAGAAAATTGTCGAGCGACATGAAAAACTCCTAATACAGCTTTCCGTTGCTCAATACGTGCTACATAACAGTGTTTTTCCTTGCGTGAAAGAAGCCCGCCAATACACGCGAAATTGCCGCGCGTGTCACTAGGCGGCATGCAAAAAATAATCTATCTCCAAGCGACAGCGAACAACATTACCTTGGTTTTGTCCAGCTACGTGGCATTTGCATATTTTTAAAGCTTGGTGCACAACAGTTGGGGCACCCTGTATATTGAATGCGAAAGTTCGAAATATAATTCCCACTAACAATAATTCTGGTTCTGTGGAAATAATATCAGGCGATATTTTCCCAAATATTGCGAAGCTGCATCAATGCCACGTTCAAAATGGATTTCAGCAAGCGCTGTCATAGCAACTGACGCATTACAATGTAAAGAAAGAAGCTATGCGTGGTTCTAAGCCAACACCACTGGTATTGTTATCTAGGCGGTGTAGGCTAAGCCCAGTGTAGAAAGGAAGTGAAGCTATTATTGCACAGGCTGACAGCGTTGTTTACGTTTCTTCATTACCCTTACATCTAAATATAACCACAGCGACACCACCGGCAGCGTGCTGCGACTAATAGAGTACTGGTACTGGTAATAGAAACAGGCTACGTTGAAGTAATAATAATAATAATAATAATAATAATAATAATAATAATAATAATAATAATAATAATAATAATAATAATAATAATAATAATAATAATAATTTAATGGGTAACTACTGAAGGGTCACGGAATTTCGATAAAATAAGCTAAGGCCATATAAGCATTACGAAATATGTGGCATATTTCGTAGTCTTTATATGAAACATACAAAATGGCGTAATCGACGATCGACGAAAAAGCAGTTCGTGAAGGTGGTCGAACAGCGAAGCTGTGTTAGTTACCCCGAGTGTTACACAATGCAAGTCAAACTTAGCAAGCAGTCTATATTGTAAATCGTTTGTTTCACCATTCTTTCAACTCATTTTTGCTTTTGCGTGCTTCGCGTGGTGAGGATGCTTTAGGAGTGCTTTTTTTTGTCCGGTTCTCCAAGTGCTTTTTTTTTGGTGCGTGAGGCATGCCCTACGACGACGAGCCCGTTCACGAACCAACTCTCACTGACTCTCGCGGTAGGCAGCTTCTTCCTCAGGTGTACACGACACGCTACTCGTGGTCTTCTCGTAGTTGTAGCTGGCATAGAACGTGCGGAACCACTAATCCAAAGCTCCGTATATTGGGCGCAAGGACCACCACTGGAGATGCGGGCGCTGCAATCGTTTTGACGATTGATTGGATTGGTTTGACGATTGACGTCTTTGTGTTTCTTAATGAAGTTACAAACACGCTCGGCTGCGACGGAGAGAGGCTCGTCAGTGAGGGTATGCCCGCAGTCCGCCGTTGTCGCTTGCATTCGACGTCTCGAGTTCACTCTGTGGCGTGGTTAGCAGCATCCGCCCGGCATTGCCGCTTGCGATTCTTCAAAATTAAATTGCTTCAAAATTAATCTGTCCGTCACGTAAGACAATGAATGGCTCACATCCCCTTGAGTAATGGCTCATACTCCCGTAAACGCGGCCTCCCCATTACGATGACAGAAAAGAGAGAGAGAAGTTTATTTCTAATGAGGTTGGGTGACTTCCTCGTAGAGTGGAGCCCTTAGTTCAGGGCCCCACTGACGCACTCCGCATGCGCGCCGGATCAGCCATCATTACTCTTGAAAATCTAAGCTGGTCAGCGCAGTCTCCCAGGAGGAAGGTGAAGGAATAGGGGAGTGGCCCGGAGGGTGTGGGCAATCTCAGGTACAGTGATATACTGTGGGCTTTTCTCCACAGTAGGGACAGTATGAGGGATATTGTGTGGGGTGGAGGAGGTAAAGATAAAAGAGGCAGGGAAATGAATTAGTTAGAAGCTGTCGCCACGCGAGAGAAGCGAAATTCTACGCTGCGAAGGAAGGAAGCAAGGAAGGAAGGAAGGAAGGAAGGAAAGAAACTTTATTTTTCAAAAAGAAAAGTATTCGAGCGTAGTTGGGCCCTTAGTCCAGCGCTCCACTGGCGCGAGCGGCTCGCTGGGCTTGGTCCAGGAGAGCCACTTGGCTTTCGTTTGCCTCGTCCGCAAGCCATGCCTCCTACTGCCTATATAACATAAGTGGATGTGCAGTAATGTATGGGCTAGTAATATGTGAAGGTCTTTCCAGGCAATCGCATGTGACATGTTGTATTCTGCGCTGGAACGAAGCGAAATTCTACGCTGGAATGACGAGCGGCAACGGAGCCATCTGTGGAAGCAGGCGACGACGGCGAACGCAGGAGCAGTGGCACGAGCTCGTTTGCGCGGTAGCGGCGAGGAGCGCAAACTAGCCAGCTGTGGAAGAAGACGACGACGCTCGAGCTATTGCTGATGATGATAGCTTTATCTAAGTCTGACAAGGACGGCACAGGGTCCGCATAAACAGTTTCGCTGTAAAAAGAGGAAGTCGGTCCTGCGAAACGCCACGTTCTCTGCTGACACGTCGTCTTTTTCCGCCGATCAAGCAGTGGAAGAGTTTCATAAACGAGGGCGCTGCTTTCTCCCTCTGCTCCATGCAAGATCATTCGTAGACGAGGAAGAGGAGTGTGACACGTCAGGTAGAGCAACATGAGTGGTCACGAGTCTTCATCAGCACAGTCCAGTTTCACATCGATGGACGACGCACCGCCGCAACCTTTCCACCCGATTGGTGTTCATGTTCCAGGCAGCAGTGACTCAAGTGAGGAACCAGGTGCGTCTTACGCAAGCAGCAGCCACCATGAGCAGGCGACGCCCGTCGCGGCTTCGAGTGCGTCCGCCACGCCGCCCGTCGAGGAGGACGTGGTAAACCAACAACGACGTGGGGTGGACGCACACCAGAGCCAAAACAACGGTGAGTCAGAGGACGGTGCTTCGCAGAGCCCGGTTTCTGAAATCGGAGATTCCACCGAAGACGACGACTCGGAGGAGGCAGCCATGCTGCGGCGAGCGTTGGCCGATCTTGAGGAACAAATGGACACCCTTCAAGACCGGCTGTTAAGGAATCGCCAGTGGAAACGCACTGTGCAGGAGCATTTCCCTACGATGGAGTGTCGAACAAGCCCCGCTACTGAGAGTGATGGCGGCTACGATGCCTGGACGAGTGACGACGACTGGCCGGTGCTGCACCAATCGGAAGATCACGACAATCAGCTAGCAGACGACCACGACAATCCGGTAGACTCCCCTCTCGAAGGCACAGCGAAGGTTGCCTCGAGCACTGCATCCAGCGAAGGAGAAACGCAGCATCATGAAAGCACATCGACCGGCTTCAGGGGCAGGAAACGTTGCAGCTGTGGCGGTTCGGCGCCATGCAAGTTAACTCACTCTGCCCCTGACATGAATGACGGTGGAAGCTCCTCAAAGGCACCCGCGCTTTGGATTGCAGAGACCGCACCACAGGAACGTCCTTGCTTCGTGCTTGCACCGGATAACGGCGGCGAAGAAGAAGACGAAGAGAATGCCCGCTTCATCGCCAAGACGATCCCATGCTACGGCGAAGAACACCAGAAAGAGGAGCCCCACCGTCAAGCCTGCGACTCCGATGATTCCATGAGTGACGACAACTGAGGGGGGCCGAGAATTCTGCAAAGGTGGTGTGAA